>NC_056740.1:467040137-467409956 GCF_019279795.1 Protopterus annectens | reverse complement strand
CTCCCAGCCAGGGAGCACTGTATGTTTAAGTGACTTACTCAGAGTTACACTGTTAGGTAATATAACAATGTAACAACTCCCTCCCAGGAATACTGTCAGGTTTAGTAACTTACTCACAGTTACACAGTTAGGTAATGTAACAATGTAACTGCTCCCAGCCCAGGACTACTGTCTGGTTAAATGACTTAGTCAGAGTTACACAATTAGGTAATGTAACAATGTAACAGCTCCCAACCCGGGAGTACTATCTGCTGAAGTGACATGCTCTGAGTCAAACAGATAAGGTAACAAAGTAACAGCTCCCAGGCCAGGAGCACTGTTTGATTAAGTGATTTACTCAGAGTCAAATAGTTAGGTAATGTAGCAATGTAACTACTCCCAGCCCAGGAGCACTGTCTGTTAAGTGAGTTTCTCAGAGTCACACAATAAGGTGATGTAACAATGTAACAGTTCCCAGCCCGGGAGTACTGTCTGGTTACATGACGTACTCAGAGTTACACAGTTAGGTAATGTAAAAATGTAACAGCTCCAGTCCTGGGAGCATTGTCTGGTTAAGTGACTTTCTTAGAGTTACACAGTTAGGTAATTTAACAATGTAAAAGCTCCCAGCTCGGGAGCACTGTATGGTTAAGGGACTTACTCAGAGTCATACAGTTAGGTAATGTATGAATGTAACAGCTCTCAGCCAAGGAGCACTGTCTGGTTATGTGATTTACTCAGAGTCACACAGTTAGGTAATGTAACAATGTAGCAGCTCTCAGCCCAGGTGGACAGTCTGGTTAAGTGACTTACTCACAGTTACACAGTTAGGTAATGTAACAATGTAACAGTTCCCTACCCAGGAGCACTCTCTGGTTAAGTAACTTTTCAGAGTTACCCAGTTAGGTAATGTAACAATGTACAGCTCCCAGCCCTAAAGCACTGTCTGGTTAAGTGACTTACTCAGAGTTACACAGTTAGGTAATGAAACAATGTAAATGCTCCCAGCCCGGGAGCACTTTCTGGTTAATTGACTTACTCAGAGTCACACAGTTAGGTAATGTAACAATCTAACAGCTCTCAGCCCTGGAGCACTGTCTGTTTAAGTGGCTTACTCAGAGTTACAGATTTAGGTAATGTAACAATGTAACAGCTCCCAGCCCAGGAGCACTGTCTGCTTAAGTGACTTACTCAGAGTTACACAGTTAGGTAATGTAACAATCTAACAGCTCCCAGCCCAGGAGCACTGACTGGTAAATTGACTTGCTCAGAGTTACACAGTTAGGCAATGTAGCAATGTAACAGCTTCCGTCCTTGGAGCACTGTCTGGTTAAATGACTTAATCAGAGTCACACAGATAGGTAATGTAACAATGTAACAGCTTCCATCCTGGGAGCACTGTCTAGTTAAGTGACATGCTCAGAGTCTCACAGTTATATAATGTAACAATGTAACACCTCTCAGCCCAGGAGCACTATCAGGTTAAGTGACATGCTCAGAGTCTCACAGTTATATAATGTAGCAATGTAACAGCTCTCAGCCCAGGAGCACTATCAGGTTAAGTGACATGCTCAGAGTCTCACAGTTAGGTAATGTAACAATGTAAAAGCTCCCAGCCCAGGAGCACTGTCTGTTTAAGTGACTTACTCAGAGTCACACAATTAGGTAATGTAACAATGTAAGAGCTCCTAGCCCAAGATCACTGTCTTCATAAGTGACTTACTCAGTCACACTGATAGGTTATATAACAATGTAACAGCTCCCAGCCCAGGAGGACTGTCTTGGTAAGTGACTTACTCAGAGTTACACAGTTAGGTAATGTAACAATGTAACAGCTCCCTTCCCAGGAGCAATCTCTGGTTAAGTGACTTTTCAGAGTTACCCAGTTAGGTAATGTAACAATGTAACAGCTCCCAGCCCTAAAGCACTGTCTGGTTAAGTGACTTGCTCAGAGTCACACAGTTAGGTAATGTAACAATCTAACAGCTCCCAGCCCTGGAGCACTGTCTGTTTAAGTGGCTTACTCAGAGTTACACAGTTAGGTAATGTAACAATCTAACAGCTCCCAGCCCAGGAGCACTGACTGGTAAATTGACTTGCTCAGAGTTACACAGTTAGGCAATGTAGCAATGTAACAGCTTCCGTCCTTGGAGCACTGTCTGGTTAAGTGACTAAATCAGAGTCACACAGATAGGTAATGTAACAATGTAACAGCTTCCATCCTGGGAGCACTGTCTAGTTAAGTGACATGCTCAGAGTCTCACAGTTATATAATGTAACAATGTAACACCTCTCAGCCCAGGAGCACTATCAGGTTAAGTGACATGCTCAGAGTCTCACAGTTATATAATGTAGCAATGTAACAGCTCTCAGCCCAGGAGCACTATCAGGTTAAGTGACATGCTCAGAGTCTCACAGTTAGGTAATGTAACAATGTAAAAGCTCCCAGCCCAGGAGCACTGTCTGTTTAAGTGACTTACTCAGAGTCACACAATTAGGTAATGTAACAATGTAAGAGCTTCTAGCCCAAGATCACTGTCTTCATAAGTGACTTACTCAGTCACACTGATAGGTTATATAACAATGTAACAGCTCCCAGCCCAGGAGGACTGTCTTGGTAAGTGACTTACTCAGAGTTACACAGTTAGGTAATGTAACAATGTAACAGCTCCCTTCCCAGGAGCAATCTCTGGTTAAGTGACTTTTCAGAGTTACCCAGTTAGGTAATGTAACAATGTAACAGCTCCCAGCCCTAAAGCACTGTCTGGTTAAGTGACTTACTCAGAGTTACACAGTTAGGTAATGTAACAATGTAAAAGCTCCCAGCCCGGGAGCATTGTCTGGTTAATTGACCTACTCAGAGTTACACAGTTAGGTAATGTAACAATGTAACTGCTTCCAGCCTGGGAGCACTGTCTGGTTAAGTGACATGCTCAGAGTCACACAGTTATATAATGTAACAATGTAACAGCTCCCAGCCAAGGAGCATTATCAGGTTAAGTGACATGCTCAGAGTCACACAGTTAGGTAATGTAACAATTTAACAGCTCCCAGCCCAGGAGCACTGTCTGGTTATGTGATTTACTCAGAGTCACACAGTTACGTAATGTAACAATCTAACAGTTCCCAGCCCTGGAGCACTGTCTGGTTAAATGGCTTACTCAGAGTTACACATTTAGGTAATGTAACAATGTAATAGTTCCCAGCCCAGGAGCACTGTCTGGTTATGTGACTTACTCAGAGTCATACAGTTAGGTAATGTAACAATGTAACAGCTCCCAGCCCAGGAGCACTGTCTGCTTAAGTGACTTACTCAGAGGTACATGGCTAGGTAATGTAACAATGTAACAGCTCCCAGCCCAGGATCACTGCCTGGTTAAGTGACTTAATCAGGGTTTCACAGTTAGGTAATGTAACAATGTAACTGCTCCCAGCCCGGGAGTACTATCTGGTTATGTGACTTACTCAGAGTCACACAGTTAAGTAATGTAACAATGTATCAAATCCCAGCCCCGGAGCACTGTCTGGTTAAGAGACATGCTCAGAGTCACACAGTTAGATAAGGTAACAATGTAACAGGTCCCAGATCAGGAGCACTGTCTGGTTAAGTGACTTACTCAGAGTCACACAGTTAGGTAATGTAACAATGTAACAGCGCCCAGCACGGGAGAACTGTCTGGTTAAGTGACTTTCACAGAGTCACACAATAAGTTAATGTAACAATGTAATAGCTCCTAGCCTGGGAGCACTGTCTGGTTTTGAGACATGCTCAGAGTCAAACAGTTAGATAATGAGACAATATTCCAGTTCCCAGCCCAGCAGCACTGTCTGGTTAATTGACTTACTCAGCGTTACACAATTAGATAATGTAACAATGTAACATTTCTAAGCCCGGGAGCACTGTCTGGTTAAGTGACTTACTCCGAGTTACACAGATAGGTAATGTAACAATGTAACAGCTCCTGGCCCTGGAACAATGTCTGGCTATTTGACTTACTCAGAGTTACAAAGTTAGGTAATTTAACAATGTAAAAGCTGCCAGCCCGGAAGTACTGTCTGTTTAAATGACTTACTCAGAGCCACAAAATTAGGAAATGTAACAATGAAACAGCTCCCAGTCCAAAAGCACTGTGTGGTTAAATGACTTACTCAGAGTCACACAGTTAGATAATGTAACAATGTAACAGCTCCCAGCCCAGGATCACTGTCTGGTTAAGTGACTTACTCAGAGTTACACAGTTAGGTAATGTAACAATGTAATATCTTCCAGCCTAGGAGCACTGTCTGGTTATGTGACTTACTCAGAGTCACACAGTTAGGTAATGTAACAATGTAAAAGCTCTCATCCCAGCAACATAGTCTGGTTAAGTGACTTACTCAGAGTTACACAGTTAGGTAATGTAATAATGTAACAGCTCCCAGTCCAGGAGCACTGTCTGGTTAAGTGACATACTCAGAGTCCCACAGTTAGGTAATATAAGAGTGTAACAGCTTCTAGCCCAGGAGCACTGCCTGGTTAAGTGACTTACTCAAAGTTACAAAGTTAGGTAATCTAACAATGTAAAAGCTCCCAGCCCAGGAGCACTATCTGGTTAAGTGACTTACTCAGAGTTACACAGTTAGGTAATGTAACAATATAAACGCTCCCAGTTCGGGAGCACTTTCTGGTTAAGTGACTTACTCGGAGTCACAAAGTTAGGTAATGTAAAAATGTAACAGCTCCCAGCCCTGGAGCACTGTCTGGTTAAGTGACTTACACAGAGTAAGACAGTTAGGTAATGTAACAATGTAACAGGTCACAGCCCGGGAGCACTGTCTGGTTAAGTGACTTACTCAGAGTTGCATAGTTAGGTAATGTAACAATGTAACAGCTCCCAGCCAGGGAGCACTGTATGTTTAAGTGACTTACTCAGAGTTACACTGTTAGGTAATATAACAATGTAACAACTCCCTCCCAGGAATACTGTCAGGTTTAGTAACTTACTCACAGTTACACAGTTAGGTAATGTAACAATGTAACTGCTCCCTGCCCAGGACTACTGTCTGGTTAAATGACTTAGTCAGAGTTACACAATTAGGTAATGTAACAATGTAACAGCTCCCAGCCTGGGCATACTATCTGGTTAAGTGACATGCTCTGAGTCAAAGAGATAAGGTAACAAAGTAACAGCTCCCAGGCCAGGAGCACTGTTTGATTAAGTGATTTACTCAGAGTCAAATAGTTAGGTAATGTAGCAATGTAACGACTCCCAGCCCAGGAGCACTGTCTGTTAAGTGAGTTTCTCATAGTCACACAATAAGGTGATGTAACAATGTAACAGTTCCCAGCCCGGGAGTACTGTCTGGTTACATGATGTACTCAGAGTTACACAGCTAGGTAATGTAAAAATGTAACAGCTCCAGTCCTGGGAGCATTGTCTGGTTAAGTGACTTACTCAGAGTCATACAGTTAGGTAATGTATGAATGTAACAGCTCCCAGCCTAGAATCACTGTCTGCTTAAGTGACTTACTCAGAGTTACACAGTTAGGTAATGTAACAATCTAACAGCTCCCAGCCCAGGAGCACTGACTGTTTAATTGACTTACTCAGAGTTACACAGTTAGGCAATGTAGCAATGTAACAGCCTCCGTCCTTGGAGCACTATCTGGTTAAGTGACTAAATCAGAGTCACACAGATAGGTAATGTAACAATGTAACAGCTTCCATACTGTCTGGTTAAGTGACATGCTCAGAGTCTCACAGTTATATAATGTAACAATGTAACACCTCTCAGCCCAGGAGCACTATCAGGTTAAGTGACATGCTCAGAGTCTCACAGTTATATAATGTAGCAATGTAACAGCTCTCAGCCCAGGAGCACTATCAGGTTAAGTGACATGCTCAGAGTCTCAGTTAGGTAATGTAACAATGTAAAAGCTCCCAGCCCAGGAGCACTGTCTGTTTAAGTGACTTACTCAGAGTCACACAATTAGGTAATGTAACAATGTAAGAGCTCCAAGACCAAGATCACTGTCTTCGTAAGTGACTTACTCAGTCACACTGTTAGGTAATGTAACAATGTAACAGCTCCCAGCCCAGGAGGACTGTCTTGGTACGTGACTTACTCAGAGTTACACAGTTAGGTAATGTAACAATGTAACAGCTCCCTTCTCAGGAGCAATCTCTGGTTAAGTGACTTTTCAGAGTTACCCAGTTAGGTAATGTAACAATGTAACAGCTCCCAGCCCTAAAGCACTGTCTGGTTAAGTGACTTACTCAGAGTTACACAGTTAGGTAATGTAACAATGTAAAAGCTCCCAGCCCGGGAGCATTGTCTGGTTAATTGACCTACTCAGAGTTACAAAGTTAGGTAATCTAACAATGTAACTGCTTCCAGCCTGGGAGCACTGTCTGATTAAGTGACAGGCTCAGAGTCACACAGTTATATAATGTAACAATGTAACAGCTCCCAGCCCAGGAGCACTGTCTGGTTATGTGATTTACTCAGAGTCAAACAGTTATGTAATGTAACAATGTAACAGCTCCCAGACCTGGAGCACTGTCTGGTTAAATGGCTTAATCAGAGTTACACATTTAGGTAATGTAACAATGTAATAGTTCCCAGCCCAGGAGCACTGTCTGGTTATGTGACTTACTCAGAGTCATACAGTTAGGTAATGTAACAATGTAACAGCTCCCAGCCCAGGAGCACTGTCTGCTTAAGTGACTTACTCAGAGGTACATGGCAAGGTAATGTAACAATGTAACAGCTCCAAGCCCAAGGGCACTGTTTGGTTAAGTGATTTTCTCAGAGTCAAATAGTTAGGTAATGTAGCAATGTAACTACTCCCAGCCCAGGAGCACTGTCTGTTAAGTGAGTTTCTCGGAGTCACACAATAAGGTGATGTAACAATGTAACAGTTCCCAGCCCGTGAGTACTGTCTGGTTACGTGACGTACTCAGAGTTACACAGTTAGGTAATGTAACAATGTAACAGCTCCCAGCCCTTGACCACTGTCTGTTTAATTGCTTTACTCAGAGTTAAACAGTTAGGTGATGTAACAATGTAACAGTTCCCTACCCAGGAGCACTCTCTGGTTAAGTGACTTCTCAGAGTTACCCAGTTAGGTAATGTAACAATGTACAGCTCCCAGTCCTAAAGCACTGTCTGGTTAAGTGACTTACTCAGAGTTACACAATTAGGTAATGAAACAATGTAAATACTCCCAGCCCAGGAGCACTTTCTGGTTAAGTGGCTTACTCTGAGTTACAGATTTAGGTAATTTAACAATGTAACAGCTCCCAGCTCAGGAGCACTGTCTGGTTAAGTGACTTACTCAGAGTTAGACAGTTAGGTAATGTAACAATGTAAAAGCTCCCAGCCCAGGAGCACTTTCTGGTTAAGTGACTTACTCAGAGTCACACAGTTAAGTAATGTAACAATGTAACAGCTCCCAGCCCAGGAGCATTGTCTGGATAAGTGACTTCCTCAGAGTTACACAGTTAGGTAATATAACAATGTAACATCTCCGAATCTATGAGCAATGTCTGGTTAAGTGACATACTTAAAGTTACACAGTTAGGTAATTAAAAAATGTGACAGCTCCCAGCCCGGGACACTGTCTGGTTAAGTGACATGCTCAGAGTCACACAGTTTGATAATGCAGCAATGTAAAACACCCAGCCCAGGATCACTGTCTGTTTAAGTGACTTACTCAGAGTTACACAGTTAGGTAATGTAACAAGGTAACAGCTCCAAGCCCGGGAGCACTGTCTGGTTAATTGACTAACTCAGAGTTACACAGTTAGGTAATGTAACAACGTTACTCCTCCCAGCCTGGGAGCAATGCCTAGTTAAGTGACTTACTCAGAGTTACACTTTTAGGTAATGTAACAAAGTAACAGCTACCACTCTGGGAGCACTGTCTGGTTAATTGATTTACTCAGAGTCACACAACTAGGTAATGTAACAATGTAACAGCTCCCAGCCCAGGAGCACAGTCTGATTAAATGACTTGTAGTCAAACAATTAGGTACTGTAACAATGTAACAGCTCCCTACCCTGGAGCACTGTCTGGTTAAGTGACTTACTCAGAGTTACACAGTTAGGTAATGTAACAATGTAACAGCTCCCAGCCCGGGGGCACTGTCTGGTTATGTGACTTACTGAGAGTCACACAGTTAGCTAATGTAACAATGTAAAAACTCCCATCACATGAGTACTGTCAGGTTAAGTGACTTACTCAGAGTTACACAGATAGGTAATGTAACAATGTAAAAGCTCCCAGCACAGGAGCACTGTCTGATTTAGTGACTTACTCTGAGTTACACATTTATGTAATGTAACAATGTGACATCTCCCAGCCCAGTAGCACTGTCTGCTTAAGTGACTTACTCAGAGTTACACAATTAGGTAATGTAACAATGTAACAGCTCCCAGCCCAAAAGCACTGTCTGGTTAACTGACTTAGTCAGAGTCACACAATAAGTTAATGTAACAATGTAAAAGCTCCCAGCCCGGGACCACTGTATGGTTAAGTGACTTACTCAGAGTCAAACAGTTAGGTAATGTAACAATGTAAGAGCTCCCAGCCCGAGAGCACTGTCTGGTTAAGTCACTTACTCATAGTCACACAGTTAGGCAATGTAACACTTTAACAGTTCCCAGCCCAGGAGCACTGTTTGGTTAAGTGACTTACTCATAATTACACAGCTAGGTAATGTAACAATGTAACAGTCCCAGCCCGGGAGTACTGTCTGGTTATGTGACTTACTCAGAGTCACAAATTTGGTAATGTAACAATGTATCAACTCCCAGCCCAGGAGCACTGTCTGGTTAAGAGACATGCTCAGAGTCACACAGTTAGATAAGGTAACAATGTAACAGCTCCCAGATCAGGAGCACTGTCTGGTTAAGTGACTTACTCAGAGTCACACTATTAGGTAATGTAACAATGTAATAGCTCCCAGCATAGGAGAACTGTCTGGTTAAGTGACTTACTCAGAGTCACACAGTTAGGTAATGTAACAATGTAACTGCTCCCAGCCCAGGAGCACTGTCTGCTTAAGTGACTTTCACAGAGTCACACAATAAGGTAATGTAACAATGTAATAGCTCCTAGCCTGGGAGCACTGTCTGGTTTAGTGACATGCTCAGAGTCAGACAGTTAGATAATGTAACAATATAGCAGTTCCCAGCCCAGGAGCACTGCCTGGTTAAGTTACTTACTCAGAGTTACACAATTAGGTAATGTAACAATGGAACAGTTCTAAGACCGGGAGCACTGTCTGGTTAAGTGACTTACTCAGAGTTACACAGTTAGGTAATGTAACAATGTAACAGCTCCAGGCCAGGGAGCACTGTCTGTTTATGTGACTTACTTAGAGTTACTAAGTTAGGTAATTTAACAATGTAAAAGCTGCCAGCCCAAGAGCACTGTCTGGTTAAGTGACTTACTCAGAGTCACAAAATTAGGTAATGTAACAATGTAACAGCTCCAAGTACAAAAGCACTGTCTGGTTACATGCCTTACACAGAGTCACACAGTTAGGTAATGTAACAATGTAAAAGCTCTCAACCCAGGAGCATAGTCTGGTTAAGTGACTTAATAAGAGTTACACAGTTAGGTAATGTAACAATGTAACAGCTCACAGCCCAGGAGCGCTGCCATGTTAAGTGACTTACTCAGAGTCACACAGTTAGGTAATGTAATAATGTAACAGCTCCCAGTCCAGGAGCACTGTCTGTTTAAGTGACATACTCAGAGTCCCACAGTTAGGTAATGTAACACTGTAACAGCTCCCAGCCCAGAAGCATTGTCTGGTTAAGTGACTTACTCAAAGTTACAAAGTTAGGTAATCTAACAATATAACAGCTCCCAGCCCAGGAGCACTGTCTGGTTAAGTGACTTACTCAGGGTTACACAGTTAGGTAATGTAACACTGTAAAAGCTCTCAGCCCAGGAGCACTTTCTGGTTAAGTGACTTACTCAGAGTCGCACAGTTAAGTAATGTAAGAATGTAACAGCTCCCAGCCCAGGAGCACTGTCTGGTTAAGTGACTTACTTCGAGTAACACAGTTAGGTGATGTAACAATGTAACAGCTCCCAGCCAGGGAGCACTGTGTGGTTAAGTGACTTACTCAGAGTTACACCGTTAGGTAATACAACAATGTAACAACACCCTTCCAGGATCACTGTCAGGTTTAGTAACTTACTCAGAGTTACACAGTTAGGTAATGTAACAATGTAACAGCTCCAAGCCCAGGATTACTGTCTGGTTAAGTGACTTACTCAGAGTTACACAGTTAGGTAATGTAACAATGTAACAACTCGCAGCCCAGGAGCACTGTCTGGTTAAGTGACATGCTCTGAGTCACATAGTTAGATAAGGTAACAATGCAACAGCTCCCAGCCCAGGAGCACTGTTTGGTTAAGTGATTTATTCAGAGTCAAACAGTTAGGTAATGTAACAATGTTACTACTCCCAGCCCAAGAGCACTGCCTGGTTAAGTGAATTTCTCAGTCACACAATAAGATGATGTAACAATGTAAAAGCTTCCAGCCAGGGAGCACTGTCTGGTTAAGTGACATGCTCAGAGTCACACCATTAGATAATGTAACAATGTAACAGCTCCCAGCCCATGAGTACTGTCTGGTTAAGGGGCTTCCTTAGAGTTACCCAATTAGGTAATGTAACAATGTAACAGTTCCCAGCCCAGGAGTACTGTTTGGGTAAGGGACTTACTCAGAGTTACACAGTTAGGTAATGTAAAAATGTAACAGCTCCTTTCCTGGGAGCATTGTCTGGTTAAGTGACTTACTTAGAGTTACACAGGTAATTTAAAAATGTAAAAGCTCCTAGCTTAGGACAACTGTCTGGTTAAGTGACTTACTCAGAGTCTCACAATTAGGTAATGTAACAATGTTACAGCTCCCAGCCCAGGAACACTGTCTGCTTAAGTGACTTACTCAGTGTCACACAGTTAGGTAATGTAACAATGTAACAGCTCCCAGCCCAGGAGCACTTTCTTGTTAAGTGACTTACTCAGACTTACACTGTTAGGTAATATAACAATGTAACAACTCCCAGCCCAGGAGGACTGTCAGGTTAAGTAACTTACTCAGTTACACAGTTAGGTAATGTAACAATGTAACAGCTCCCAGCCTGGGAGTGCTGTCTGGTTATGTGACTTACTCAGAGTCACACAGTTAAGTAATGTAACAATGTATCAAATCCCAGCCCGAGAGCACTGTCTGGTTAAGAGACATGCTCATTGCTCAGAGTCACACAGTTAGATAAGGTAACAATGTAACAGCTCCCATATCAGGAGCACTGTCTGGTTAAGTGACTTACTCAGAGTCACACAGTTAGGTAATGTAACAATGTAACAGCTACCAGCCCAGGATCACTGTCTGGTTAAGTGACTTACTCAGAGTTACACAGTTAGGTAATGTAACAATGTAATATCTTCCAGCCTGGGAGCACTGTCTGGTTATGTGACTTACTCAGAGTCACACAGTTAGGTAATGTAACAATGTAAAAGCTCTCATCCCAGCAGCATAGTCTGGTTAAGTGACTTACTCAGAGTTACACAGTTAGGTAATGTAACAATGTAACAGCTCCCAGCCCTGGAGCACTGTCTGGTAAAGTGACATACTCAGAGTCCCACAGTTAGGTAAAGTAAGAGTGTAACAGTTCCTAGCCCAGGAGCACTGTCTGATTAATTGACTTACTCAAAGTTGCAAAGTTAGGTAATCTAACAATGTAAAAGCTTCCAGCCCAGGAGCACTATCTGGTTAAGTGACTTACTCATGGTAACACAGTTAGGTAATGTAACAATGTAACAGGTCACACCCGGGAGCCCTGTCTGGTTAAGTGACTTACTCAGAGTTGCACAGTTAGGTAATGTAACAATGTAACAGCTCCCAGCCCTGGAGCACTGTCTGGTTAAGTGACTTACTCATGGTAACACAGTTAGGTAATGTAACAATGTAACAGGTCACACCCGGGAGCCCTGTCTGGTTAAGTGACTTACTCAGAGTTGCACAGTTAGGTAATATAACAATGTAACAGCTCCCTGCCAGGGAGCACTGTGTGGTTAAGTGACTTACTCAGAGTTACACGTTTAGGTAATATAACAATGTAACAACTCCCTCCCAGGAATACTGTCAGGTTTAGTAACTTACTCACAGTTACACAGTTAGGTAATGTAACAATGTAACTACTCCCAGCCCAGGACTACTGTCTGGTTAAATGACTTAGTCAGAGTTACTCAATTAGGTAATGTAACAATGTAACAGCTCCCAGCCCGGGAGTACAATCTGGTTAAGTGACATGCACTGAGTCAAACAGTTAGATAAGGTCACAATGTAACAGCTCCCAGGCAAGGAGCACTGTTTGGTTAAGTGATTTACTCAGAGTCAAACAGTTAGTTAATATAGCAATGTAACTACTCCCAGCCCAGGAGCACTGTCTGTTAAGTGAGTTTCTCAGAGTCACAATAAGGTGATGTAACAATGTAATAGTTCCCCAGCCCGGGAGTACTGTCTGGTTACGTGACATACTCAGAATTACACAGTTAGGAAATGTAAAAATGTAACAGCTCCAGGCCTGGGAGCATTGTCTGGTTAAGTGACTTACTTAGAGTTACACAGTTAGGTAATTTAACAATGTAAAAGCTCCAAGCTCGGGAGCACTGTCTGGTTAAGTGACTTAATCAGAGACATACAGTTAGGTAATGTATGAATGTACCAGCTCCCAGCCCAGAATCACTGTCTGGTTAAGTGACTTACTCAGATTTACACAGTTAAGTAATGTAACAATGTAACAGCTCCCAGCCTAGGAGCACTGTCTGGTTATGTGATTTACTCAGAGTCACACAGTTAGGTAATGTAACAATGGGGTTGGGAGGGTGGCCTAATGGTTAAGGTGTTTGCCTTACAAACACAAGGTGCAGGGTTTGAGTCTCACAAGGGATAACTGGCTAGGCTTAAAATGGCTCACAAGGGCAGTTAGCGTAGTACTAAGCTATGAACCTATGAACCTATGTAGCAGCTCTCAGCCCAGGTGGACAGTCTGGTTAAGTGACTTACTCAAAGTTACACAGTTAGGTAATGTAACAATGTAACAGCTCCCAGCCCTTGAGCACTGTCTGGTAAAGTGCTTTACTCAGAGTTACACAGTCAGGTAATGTAACAATGTAACAGTTCCCTACCAAGGAGCACTCTCTGGTTAAGTGACTTTTCAGAGTTACCCTATTAGGTAATGTAACAATGTACAGCTCCCAGCCCTAAAGCACTGTCTGGTTAAGTGACTTACTCAGAGTTACACAATTAGGTAATGAAACAATGTAAATGCTCCCAGCCCAGGAGCACTTTCAGGTTAATTGACTTACTCAGAGTCACACAGTTAGGTAATGTAACAATCTAACAGCTCCCTGCCCTGGAGCACTGTCTGGTTAAGTGGCTTACTCAGAGTTACAGATTTAGGTAATGTAACAATGTAACAGCTCCCAGCCCAGGAGCACTGTTGGCTTAAGTGACTTACTCAGAGTTACACAGTTAGGTAATGTAACAATGTAACAGCTCCCAGCCCAGGAGCACTGTCTGCTTAAGTGACTTACTCAGAGTTACACAGTTAGGCAATGTAGCAATGTAACAGCTTCCGTCCTTGGAGCACTGTCAGGTTAAGTGACTAAATCAGAGTCACACAGATAGGTAATGTAACAATGTAACAGCTTCCATCCTGGGGGCACTGTCTGGTTAAGTGACATGCTCAGTGTCTCACAGTTATATATTGTAATAATGTAACAGCTCTCAGCCCAGGAGCACTATCAGGTTAAGTGACATGCTCAGAGTCTCACAGTTATATATTGTAATAATGTAACAGCTCTCAGCCCAGAAGCACTATCAGGCTAAGTGACATGCTGAGAGTCACAAAATTAGGTAATGTAACAATGTAAGAGCTCCCAGCCCAAGATCACTGTCTTCATAAGTGACTTACTCAGTCACACTGTTAGGTAATATAACAATGTAACAGCTCAAAGCCTAGGTGGACTGTCTTGGTAAGTGACTTACTCAGAGTTACACAGTTAGGTAATGTAACAATGTAACAGCTCCCGTCCCAGGAGCAATATCTGGTTAAGTGACTTTTCAGAGTTACCAAGTTAGGTAATGTAACAATGTAACAGCTCCCAGCCCTAAAGCACTGTCTGGTTAAGTGACTTACTCAGAGTTACACAGTTAGGTAATGTAACAATGTAAAAGCTCCCAGCCCGGGAGCACTGTCTGGTTAATTGACTTACTCAGAGTTACACAGTTAGGTAATATAACAATGTAACTGCTTCCAGCCTGGGAGCACTGTCTGGTTAAGTGACATGCTCAGAGTCACACAGTTATATAATGTAACAGTGTAAAAGCTCCCAGCCAATGAGCACTATCAGGTTAAGTGACATGCTCAGAGTCACACAGTTAGGTAATGTAACAATGTAACAGCTCCCAGCCCAGGAGCACTGTCTGGTTATGTGATTTACAAAGAGTCACACAGTTACGTAATGTAACAATCTAACAGCTCGCAGCCCTGGAGCACTGTCTGGTTAAATGGCTTACTCAGAGTTACACATTTAGGTAATGTAACAATGTAATAGTTCCCAGCCCAGGAGCACTGTCTGGTTATGTGACTTACGCAGAGTCATACAGTTAGGTAATGTAACAATGTAACAGCTCCAAGCCCAGGAGCACTGTCTGGTTAATTGACTTACTCTGAGTTACACAGTTAGGTAATGTAACAATGTAACAGCTCCCAGCCTTGGAGCACTTTCTGGTTAAGTGACTAAATCAGAGTCACACAGTTAGGTAATGTAACAATGTAACAGCTTCCAGCCTGGGAGCACTATCTGATTAAGTGACATGCTCAGAGTCTCACAGTTATATAATGTAACAGTGTAAAAGCTCCCAGCCAAGGAGCACTATCAGGTTAATTGACATGCTCATAGTCACACTGTTAGGTAATGTAACAATGTAAGAGCTCCCAGCCCAGGAGCATTGTCTGTTTATGTGTCTTACTCAGAGTCACACAGTTAGGTAATGTAACAATGTAAGAGCAACCAGTCCAAGAGCACTGTCTTTGTAAGTGACTTACTCTGTCACACAGTTACGTAATGTAACAATGTAACAGCTCCCAGCCCAGGAGGACTGTCTTGGTAAGTGACTTATTCAGATTTACACAGTTAGGTAATGTAACAATGTAAAAGCTCTCATCCCCAGCAGCATAGTCTGGTTAAGTGACTTACTCAGAGTTACACAGTTAGGTAATGTAACAATGTAACAGCTCCCAGCCCTGGATCACTGCCGTGTTAAGTGACTTACTCAGAGTCACACAGTTAGGTAATGTAATAATGTAACAGCTCCCAGTCCAGGAGCACTGTCTGGTTAAGTGACATACTCAGAGTCCCACAGTTAGGTAATGTAAGAGTGTAACAGTTCCCAGCCCAGGAGCACTATCTGGTTAAGGGACTTACTCAGAGTTACACAGTTAGGTAATGTAACAATGTAAACACTCCCAGTCCGGGAGCACTTTCTCGTTAAGTGACTTACTCGGAGCCATACAGTTAGGTAATGTAACAATGTAACAGCTCCCAGCCCGGGAGCACGGTCTGATTAAGTGACTTACTCAGAGTTGCACAGTTAGGTAATGTAACAATGTAACAGCTCCCACCCTGTGAGCTCTGTTTGGTTAAGTGACTTACTCAGAGTCACACAGTTAGGTAATGTAACAATGTAACAGCTCCCAGCCAGGGAGCACTGTGTGGTTAAGTGACTTACTCAGAGTTACACCGTTAGGTAATATAACAATGTAACAACTCCCTCCCAGGAATACTGTCAGGTTTAGTAACTTTCTCAGAGTTACACAGTTAGGTAATGTAACAATGTAACATCTCCCAGCCCAGGACTACTGTCTGGTTAAATGTCTTACTCAGAGTTACACAGTTAGGTAATGTAACAATGTAACAGCTCCCAGCCCGGGAGTACTGTCTGGTTAAGTGACATGCTCTGAGTCACACAGTTAGATAAGGTAACAATGTAACAGCTCCCAGGCCAGGAGCACTGTTTGGTTAAGTGATTTACTCAGAGTCAAACAGGTAATGTAGCAATGTAACTACTCCCAGCCCAGGAGCACTGTCTGTTAAGTGAGTTTCTCAGAATCACACAATAAGGTGATGTAACAATGTAACAGTTCCCAACCCAGGAGTACTGTCTGGTTAAGTGACGTACTCAGAGTTACACAGTTAGGTAATGTAAAAATGTAACAGCTCCAGGCCTGGGAGCATTGTCTGGTTAAGTGACTTACTTAGAGTTACACAGTTAGGTAATTTAACAATGTAAAAACTCCCAGTTCGGGAGCACTGCCTGGTTAAGTGACTTACTCAGAGTCATACAGTTAAGTAATGTATGAATGTAACAGCTCCCAGACCAGAATCACTGTCTGGTTAAGTGACTTACTCAGAGTTACACAGTTCGGTAATGTAACAATGTAACAGCTCCCAACCCTGGAGCACTGTCTGGTTAAGTGCTTTATTCAGAGTTACACAGTTAGGTAATGTAACAATGTAACAGTTCCCTACCAAGGAGCACTCTCTGGTTAAGTGACTTTTCAGAGTTACCCAGTTAGGTAATGTAACAATTTATCAGCTCCCAGCCCTAAAGCACTATCAGGTTAAGTGACATGCTCAGAGTCACACAGTTATGTAATATAACAATGTAACAGCTCCCAGCCCTGGAGCACTGTCTGGTTAAGTGGCTTACTATGAGTTACACATTTAGGTAATGTAACAATGTAATAGCTCCCAGCCCAGGAGCACTGTCTGGTTATGTGACTTACTCAAAGTCATACAGTTTGGTAATGTAACAATGTAACAGCTCCCAGCCTAGGAGCACTGTCTGCTTAAGTGACTTACTCAGAGTTGCACAGTTAGGTAATATAATTATCTAACAGCTCCCAGCCCAGGAGCACTGACTGGTTAAGTGACTTACTCAGAGTTACACAGTTAGGTATTGTAGCAATGTAACAGCTTCCGTCCTTGGAGCACTGTCTGGTTAAGTGACTAAATCAGAGTCACACAGATAGGTAATGTAACAATGTAACAGCTTCCATCCTGGGAGCACTGTCTGGTTAAGTGACCTGCTCAGAGTCTCACAGTTATATAATGTAACAATGTAACAGCTCTCAGCCCAGGAGCACTATCAGGTTAAGTGACATGCTCAGAGTCTCACAGTTAGGTAATGTAACAAAGTAACAGCTCCCAGACCAGGAGCACTGTCTGGTTAAGTGACTTACTCAGAGTCACACAATTAGGTAATGTAACAATGTAAGAGCTCCCAGCCCAGGAGCACTGTCTTCATAAGTGACTTAATAATTAAGCTGTCAATTAAATTAGTTTATATCTGTTTGTATAAGCTAGTGTGACAGCTAATGAACGCTGTTTTTATTAAGGTATATTTGTTCATTTCCAGTGGTTAAATGTGACTCAATAGGTTACATAGCGTCATTTCTTTTTTTTTTTCAAAACAGGTTTATTGTTTTAACATATAAGAGAAATATCATAACAATTTTATACAAGTTATTAAAAATAGGTATTATTATAATATTCAACAAAACAACTAAAGTATTTACAAAGACATCCACTACAATCAGATCAATTAATTAAACTAAAATACCATGCTATTGAAATTAAATTTTTTTTAACAAATTTTGTAAATTATCCCATACAATAAAATAAGATGTTTTTCTGTTTGTTCTAGTCCTAATTGTGTTTATTTCCATATGGCACACTATATTCATAACATTTTTAAATTCATTGAACGAAGGAGGTGTATCTGAAATCCAATTTCTAGTTATTATTTTCCTAGCCACTGCTAGAATAGACCATAACAAGGGAAGCTTAACCTTTTTAACACTTTGAGGTACAGGTGTGTTGAATAATATAAGAGATTTAGAAATAATGAAATTATCTGTAAAAGAGCCTGCAAAAATTCATTAATTGACTTCCAGTATTCTTTCAATTTTATACAGTCATAAAACATATGAGCCCAGTCAGCATTAATTTCTACATTACATCTCTTACATAGATTATCTTTATTATTTATTTTATTCATCATCAAAGGTGTATAAAAGATCTATGAAAAATTCCATGTATAAAGTCTCCAGACAATGGAAGACGTAGTTCTATAAGCAGATTCCAATATATATTGTTTATCTTGTTGATTTGGTGGGTCCCCATTAATAGAAGTGAAATAATTCCAGTATGAATCTACACTGTAAAAGGTTCTTGTCTGATAACTTTATGTATGTATGAAAGTTTACCTTTATCAGAAACTTTATGTTGTAAATTTAATATCAAGTAATCAATCAGTGTTGGAATAGATTCTTTAACAGTTATAGACATTAAATCTATTTTATTAATGAGATGTTGTCTAAAGGTCTGAACCTCTAACCAGCAAGTTTCTCTTAGATCAAATTCTTGTTTTAAGAAATCTAGATTTTTAACTTTATTATCAGATATCAACTGATACCAGTACTTTAGATCATTATCTATAGCTAAATGAGTTCCTTCAGAAGTAGATGACAAAAGCATACCCTGAGTATACATTATAGGAAATATAATAAAATTCCATTCCCTATACTTAGGGTGCATGAATATAAAGTTACGATAACTAATAATAATATTTAATGGGTAACAAACCATATGTTTAGGTGTAATAGGTGAAGTACAAAATTCCTTTAGTAACCATAACATGGAGTTATTTACAATCATATTTTTATGTGTTAAGGAGATTTTCATGAAGTGTATACTAATTAGCTCCCAATAATCTTTCCATTTTGTGACATATGACTGATCTATTAATAAAGTAATAACTTTTACAATAGAAGAGATAGTATATAAATTAAAGTCTGGAAAAGAAATACCCCTTGAGACCAGCTATTAGTATGTTTCTTTAATGCAATCCTAGGTCTATTAGGTGCCCATAAGAAATTTAACATTAGTGTGTTCAGTTTCTTGATAATTATTTTTGTAGGTGGAAGTATTATTGATTGTATTAAGTATAAAATCTTGGGGAATATTATCATTTTAATAATTGTAAGTCTCTCCTCCATAGTAAAAAACATATTATTCCAGGTATTAAAAAGATTTTGTATATTAAGAAAACAGGTATTATAATTATTATATATAATAGATTTAATATCTTTAGATAGTATTACACCTAAATAACTTATCTGACCTGAACTGGGTACATATTTACTAAAATCACTAATGAGAATATTTTTTCGTGTATATATAGGTAGTATTTTAGTTTTTTCTTCATTGAATATTAAACCAGAAATACTTTTAAAATTCATCATGTTATCAAATAGAGACTGTATAGAAGAATTAGATCCTGCTGATGTAATTAGAACATCATCTGCAAAAGTTGAATTTTGGATGTTGTATTTTCATCTATTTCAAAACCCTCTATGTCAGTACTGTTTCTGATCAAATTAGCCCAAGGCTCCATTACTAAAGTGAATAATAGTGGAGAAAGTGGACATCCTTGTTTTGTACCTTTAAGAATGGGTATTTTTGTGAAACATATGTTCCTACCTTAATATAAGCCAACGTTCCTTTGTATAAATGTTCAATTAGATTTACAAATGCATCCGAGAAGTTTGTGCACTTCATTAAGGTAAACAGATAGTCCCAACTTACTGAATCAAATGCTGAACTTATATCAAGACTAATAAGTGTTAAATCTTTCTTTTCCTATTTGCAAAATCTATTAATGTTAAAGTTCTTCTTATATTATCAAAAGTATTTCTATTTACAATGAAGCCTGTCTGATCTATATCTATAATGCCGGGAATGATTGTCTTCAATCTATCAGCAAAGATATTCATAAACATTTTATAATCAACATTAAGTAATGAGATGGGCGATATGAAGAACATCTAGTTGGATCTTTATTAGGTTTTAAAATTGGCGAAATAAATGTATATTGCCAAGATGGGGGGGTTATTAACTCAGTTTGGCCAAAATAAAAACCTTATGTATTAATGAATATGTATTTTTAGAAAGGATTTTATATATCTCTGGTATAATACCATCATTACCCGGTGCTTTGTTTGATTTAAGCTTATTTATTTGTGTAATAACTTCTGTATATGAAATACTCTTGTCCAATAGTTTAATC
This sequence comes from Protopterus annectens, assembly GCF_019279795.1. Classification (NCBI taxonomy): domain Eukaryota; kingdom Metazoa; phylum Chordata; order Ceratodontiformes; family Protopteridae; genus Protopterus; species Protopterus annectens. The sequence continues at coordinate 467,389,771 of NC_056740.1, read as the reverse complement.
TGTTGTTTATTAAGCTTTTTATTCATATTTGTGATTATAAACTCCTTTATTTTATCTTTAGGTTCCATGTTAATATTATTATGGTTAATTTTGTGAAAGTGATTTCTAAATTCATCTAGTATTTCTGGTATACTAGAAACATTCTTCTTTTTCCTTAGAGAAAAGATTTCTTTGATATGGTTTTGTTTATTCAACCTTTTTGTTTTATTTTTAAGTCTATGTAAGTATTTGGGGCTTATTGAATAAGACAAAAACTTGTATTTCTCTAAAGTTATTTCAACTTTATGAGTTAAAATTTCTTTGTATCTCTCATTTAGTTTGTTTATTTCTTCAATAACTTTCTTGTCCATAATATTTTCTTTATTATTATGTTTATAAGAGTCTAATTTACTTTGAATATCTAACAATTCCTTATCCCAAGATTTCCTTTTATTATTATACCATCTGATACTTTGTCCATATAGATATGATTTTAAGGCATCCCAAACATAAACAATGGAGACTTCAGGAGTGTTATTTATGTCTAAAAAATGTTTTACTTCTGAAAGTATATATTCTTTATAGTCTTTTAGTTGAGTTAAGTATGCTGGTATCCTTTTGATCTGAACATTATGAGTATTTTTTATCATGAATTCAAAAACAATTCAATTATGATCAAATATAGGACATGAAATGATTTTGGAATTAATTAAGTCTGTTACCATTTGGTTAGAAATAAAGACCCTATCTATTTTTGAATAAGTTTTGTATCTGTTAGAAAAAAGGTGTATGGTAATGATTTTGAATCTATCTGATTATTAATATCATTCAAATGATAAGAATTAGCAAAATCCTTTAAATGTTTTGCATTAGATGTAATTCTTCTCTTTCCTATAGTGGTAGTATCACTTTCATGTAGTATACAATTAAAGTCACCAGCTAAAATAATATCTCCTATAGAGAATGATATGATCTTATCAAGATGATGTTTCACTGTATTAATACCAATTCCAGGTATCCAATATACATTAATTAAAGTGTAAGTCTTCCCATTAATTTGTATTGTAACCATACAAAACATTCCTTTGTCATCCTGATAAGACTTAATGGTTTTAGGAATGGGCATACTTTTATTCCATAAAATAGCCACTCCTCTTTTTTCTGAGTGTGCTCTGAACTAACCAATACTGTATATTTGTTTGTGACTAGTTTATCAATATCTTTTTTCAAGAGATGGGTTTCTTGTAGGAAGACTAAGTTGGCCTTATGTAAATTAATGTATCTTATTAGGCTTGCCCTTTTACATGGATTATTCAATCCATTAATGTTTAAAGAAATTCCTTTTAAAGATGTCATTTGGCATTTTTAAAACTTAAGAATCTTACGATCAAAATAACAAATAACAAGATAAGTAATGTTACATCTCCTCCTTTAGGTGTACCTTTAAATATAGCTGTATTTATTGAATCTCTTATGGGATTTCGTATAGGATTCAATTTTGTTTGTAGTGACAATGAATGTACAAAATATATTGTGGATGTCAAGACTATATACAAATAACAATGAACAAGTGAAAATAATGTAAGGATTAAACCTTGCATCCAGCCTGGAGTTGTAAACTCCAACTTAGAGTAGTATTTACCACTCAAGTTAACCCCTACCCTAAGCAGCAGTACGTCAGCTACCACCTTATCAATTTAATACTAGTTATATTTAACTGAAGTTAACAGTTTTCAATTCAATTATCTAGCAAGACAAGACTACACATTTGGTAAAACAGCATCATATAAACTAAAATAAACCTTTTTTTTTTTTTTTTTTAAAACTGTTCATACTACTATATACATCCATGTAATATAAAACACTTGTATGCAAATAGCATTCAAATAATCTTGATGTTAGAAATCAAGAGGAGAGAAAAATAAGTTCTAACATTCATTTAAATCAAAAACTTTGGCTAATATGATTCAGACATTACATATATTAGGATGTATCTATTTTCTGTCATGTAAATACAGTTAACAGCTTCCAAAAACCTTGAATTGCTTGTATATGAGCATTTACTCAAACTCATTATTGCCAATAGAATAAAATATTGTATTCATAGAAATTGTTATAAATCATACTTCATAGTTAAGCAGATTCTCAGAAACATTTATATACATATCTACATACACACACATACACACACACACACACACACACACATATATATATATACACACATATACATATACACACACATATACACACATATACATATATATATATATATATATATATATATATATATATATACACATGCATACACACACACACATACACACACACACACACACACACACATACACACACACACACACACACACACACACACACACACACACACACACACACACACACACACACACACACACACACACACACACACAAACACACACACACACACACACACACACACACACACACACACACACACACACACACACACACACACACACACACACATATATATATATATATATATATATATATATATCTGATCTCACTGAGTTGTATCTTTACTGAGCACCATCTTACATTGCTGTCCCTTCAATAAATCTGTCTGCTTTATACAAAATAATGCACAGCAAACACATTTTAGTAACCAGATTTTACAAACATGCTATACTACTGCTTTAAAATATATCACATGACAATTTCTTCCAGTATAGAGTTATAAAATTATTTATGCTTGTCAATCAGATGAATTAAATGAGTTATAGTAATGTATATGTTTGAGACATAGGTTTTAACACATATTATTAATCTGCTATTCCTGTATCTGTGATGTGTCAGTGTGATATCTAGGTCAAAGGTGAGACCAGCTGCTTTCAGCTTCTCTGTGAGAATTCTGAGAGTTGAAGCTTTTGAAGTAGCTCATGGACACTGTGCATGAGACAGCCCACATCCCAGATTGTCTCGCTTAACATTTTGGGGAAACTTATTAAAACTAGTGACAAACATTCATTTAGCAGTGTAAATGTATCTAAACATGACAAAACCTTCACAATGCATTCTACAGGTTATTACAGACTCTATGTAAGTGAAATCAAGCCCAAAATTATTAATAAGTAACAAAACTCAACATTTTTGTCCCAACTCAACTCCTCTGCAAATCTTATTATTTACTGTGTCTATATGATCAAAAGTATTTCTATATATTAATAAAGAAAAGAAAAGAGAGTAGAAAGTAAAAGGGTGTAAGGCAGAAATAAAAAAAAATGTAAGAGAAAGCTATAAGAAGTATATACAACAGAATATTACTTACTGTTTATATTAATAGAGTTAAAAATAAAACATATTATTTACTATTATTTAGTTCTAATTATTATTAGTTAAAGCATGACGGATTATTTACAAACAAGCATAAGCAGTGTAATCAAGAAAGTATAATTAGGTAGTGTCATTCCTGTATCTGTGATGTGTCAGTGTGATATCTAGGTCAAAGGTGAGACTAGCTGCTTTCAGCTTCTCTGTGAGAATTCTGAGAGTTGAAGCTTTTGAAGTAGCTCATGGACACTGTGCATGAGACAGCCCACATCCCAGATTGTCTCTCTTAACATTTTGGCGGAAACTTATTAAAACTAGTGACAAACATTCATTTAGCAGTGTAAATGCATCTAAACATGACAAAACCTTCACAATGCATTCTACAGGTTATTACAGACTCTATGTAAGTGAAATCAAGCCCAAAATTATTAATAAGTAACAAAACTCAGCATTTTTGTCCCAACTCAACTCCTATGCGAATCTTATTATTTACTGTGTCTATATGATCAAAAGTATTTCTATATATTAATAAAGAAAAGAAAAGAGAGTAGAAAGTAAAAGGGTGTAAGGCAGAAATAAAAAAAAAATGTAAGAGAAAGCTATAAGAAGTATATACAATAGAATGTTACTTACTGTTTATATTAATAGAGTTAAAAATAAAACATATTATTTACTATTATTTAGTTCTAATTATTATTGGTTAAAGCATGCCAGATTATTTACAAACAAGCATAAGCAGTGTAATCAAGAAAGTATAATTAGGAATAGCATTTGAAGAACATATAAACTTTTAAAGGAAAAAAAATGTATCAAATTACTGACCTTATTTTTCCGCTTCAGAAAGAGAAACAAGTTAAATCACAGCTTGCCATTAAATCTCCAGATATTTTGACTAGTTATGAAACAAAACATTTCTTTGCACACAGAGAATAACTTTGATTAAATCTTTTTCAAAATATTTGTTGCTTCTTGGAAATGCAGGAACTATATTTAAAAATATTAATAATAAAATAAAATGATGAGACAAAAAAAAACATAGTACAAATCATTTGTTTTTTAGTCTCTTCTTCTTCTCCTCTGAAGTCTTCCACGAAGTTTCAGTTGCCAGTCTCTTTAACGAAGGACTAGCCCATTCCATTTCTTCTATTTTTTCCAAAATCTTATTTTTTTGATAAACAGTAAAGCAGAGTCTAAGTCATGAAAATTTTAGGACCATCAGGAAGGAATATTTTAAGCTTGGCAGGAAACAGAAGGTATGTTTTAAACTGTGCTTTTTTAAGCTCCCTTATTAGTAGCAGAAAAACTTTTCTTTTAGCTAATACCATGGAAGAATAGTCATTGTCAAAGCACAGTTGTTTCATTAATCTTAACAGGAGCTTTAGCCCAAGCAGATTTAAGAACCATCTCTTTATCAAAGATGATAGAAATCTAACTATAACTGATCTAGGATAGTTTTTGTTAGAGTTAGTATTAGCTATAGATCTATGTGCTCTTTCGATACCAAAAGAGAATGCTTCTGGTAAATCTAAAGTTTTAGGGAGCCATGTTGTTAAAAAGAAGTAATATTGTTACCTTCAATATTTTCTGGCAGTCCAAAAATCCTAATGTTATTGCCTAGATCTATTTTCCAGGTCATCCAGCTTTGTTTGTAAATGTGTATTTTGTTTCAGCAGAAACTCAATGTTGATTTCCTCTTCTTGTATTCTATTTTCCATGTCATTCACAGCTTCTTCTATGCCTGTCATCTGGATCTTCTGTTGTTGCAGGTCCATATGTAACAAGTCTATTTGTTTTGTAGTTTTTCTATGAAAGTGTCTATTTTAGTATCCATTTTATCCATCTTAGCAGTAAGTTGCTGGACTATAATTATCAGAGACTGAAGCTCTTTCTTGATGCTGGAGTCTTGAGAATTTGTCTTACTGGAACTCATTTCAGACTGATAAACTGACAGGAAAATTTCCAAAGTAATTTCTGACAGGAATATTATTAAGATTTCCTTTCTTTTTTAGATATAGTTCAAGAACTATATAAAACAAACATATTTAGAAAGAAAATTACTTCAAGAATTAATTTTTTAAGTAATTAATTCCTGTCAATGTAATGAAATTGGTGGAGCTGAAGAAATCTGCTGCTATCCTGTGTTCATCCTTGGCCACGCCCCCACATAGCATCATTTCTGAAGTCATTTTCGATATACACAAGATGTATGAGACATTCCAGAATAAGCGAATGTATTGTATTTTAATGATACTAAGGATATATTTCAATTCCTACGCATTTCAGTAGAGCTTAATATATTTTGCTCAAGCATATTTAATGTTTTTCGCGATCTAATTAGTATTTGAACTGTACGCAAAAACAAAATTTCTTAGATTTGCGTCTATACTGAGGTTTCACCAGCACTGACAACAAGATTGAAATTTCTATTGTGTTTCAAAAGTTTCTTTAAGGTCTCCATGACAATATCTAATTGAATAATGCATTTGACATTCATTGGGTAACCAGTCTGTATATTTTATAAAAACTTGCTCTTTTGCCATTTTGCTGTTTTGTCTGAAGAAGGCGGCATATTTTTCTGCCGAAAGCACTTATTTTACTTGGAGTTTATTAAATCAAACTTTTATATTTTAGCTGTCTCTTATTGCGTTCCAGTTCGCCTTGTGGTTTTAATTGAGTTCATAAATGACTTACTCAGTCACACTGTTAGGTAATGTAACAATGTAACAGCTCCACGCCCAGGAGGACTGTCTTGGTAAGTGACTTTTCAGAGTTACCCAGTTAGGTAATGTAACAATGTAACAGCTCCCAGCCCTAAAGCACTGTCTGGTTATGTGACTTACTCAGAGTTACACAGTTAGGTAATGTAACAATGTAAAAGCTCCCAGCCCGGGAGCACTGTCTGGTTAATTGACTTACTCAGAGTTACACAGTTAGGTAATGTAACAATGTAAAAGCTCCCAGCCCGGGAGCACTGTCTGGTTAAGTGACATTCTCAGAGTCACACAGTTATATAATGTAACAATGTAACAGCTCCCAGCCCAGGAGAACTATCAGGTTAATTGACATGCTCAAAGTCACACAGTTAGGTAATGTAACAATGTAACAGCTCCCAGCCCAGGAGCACTGTCTGGTTATGTGATTAACTCAGAATCACAAAGTTACGTAATGTAACAAACTAACAGCTCCCAGCCATGGAGCACTGTCTGGTTAATTGACTTACTCTGAGTTACACAGTTAGGTAATGTAACAATGTAACAGCTCCCAGCCTTGGAGCTCTATCTGGTTAAGTGACTAAGTCAGAGTCACACAGTTAGGTCATGTAACAATGTAACAGCTTCCAGCCTGGGAGCACTGTCTGCTTAAGTGACATGCTCAGAGTCTCACTGTTATATAATGCAACAATGTAACAGCTCCCAGCCCAAGAGCACTATCAGGTTAAATGACATGCTCATAGTCACACAGTTAGGTAATGTAACAATGTAAGAGCTCCCAGCCCAGGAGCATTGTCTGGTTATATGACTTACTCAGAGTCACACAGTTAGGTAATTTAACAATGTAAGAGCTCCCAGCCCAAGAGCACTGTCTTCGTAAGTGACTTAGTCACACAGTTACGTAATGTAACAATGTAACATCTCCCAGCCCAGGAGGACTGTCTTGGTAAGTGACTTACTCAGATTTACACAGTGAGGTAATTTAACAATGTAACAGTTCCCAGCCCTGGAACACTGTCTTCTTAAGTGACATACTCAGAGTTACACAGTTTGTAAAACAGAGATCCACAGACCACCAGGCAGTAAAAATATTAAAATAATTTAATATAATGCTTTCATATACTCAAACCCTTCCTCAGACATACAATAACTAACAACTTACAATTCTTTTTAAACTAAATTGCTCCAATCAAAAGAGTCCATCAATAAAACAATTAATACTTTGGAATGTAAGGTCTACGCCTATTCAGAATAGGTTTTAAAGGTACCATACCATTGAGTCCTGGATGTCTGTGTGCCCTAAGTGCTAGGATCCATCTGGTTTTACAATACTCTGTATAACCAGAGTCCGCGTTGTTCCTGCTATCCTTAATTATTTTCTGTAATGCTTGGAATAGAAATTGATGCCCTGGAAATTACTCTACATGTACTGAAAGAGCATTTCATTTGTTCTTACTTAAGTCTAATGGCTGACAGATGTCTCAAAATTCTATCCTTCAAATTGCAATTGGTTTTCCCTACATAAAATGAGGGTCAGCAGGTACAGGTCGCTATATACACAATATCATTAGACATACAAGTGTCCATGGTGTTAGGTCTATACTGTTTACCAGTGAGGGGCTTTATAAAGTGGGTTTCTATACTAATGGATGTGCTGGCCTCACACCTTAGACATAGAAAAGTCCCAATCTTAGTAAATATATTACTCTCTTTAACTTGTTTATCACATAAAATCTGCTTCAGATTTTTATTTCTCTTAAAAACAAAATCAGGATGTTCACCAACTAATTCTTTCAGTGAATTGTCTGTTCTTAGGATTCTCCAATTAGTTTTAATCACATCTTGTACCCATTGTATGTCACTACTATATGTAATCATTAAAGGTACTTTGCTCTTTCTGTTATTATTAGAATTCCTTCTATTTTGTTGACTATATCTATCCTTATTTATTACACCCTTACTGGAAAGCCAAAGTGCTGCCTCTGTTGATCTAAGTTCAGCCACATCCTGTAATGTATCCTCAATTTCCTTCTCTTTGTAACCCCTGGCCATGAGTCTAGTGCTGAAAGTGTTAAGTTCATCCTGCAGTTAGGTAATATAACAATGTAACAGCTCCCAGCCCAGGAGCACTGTCTGGGTAAGTGTCTTACTCAGAGTTACACAGTTATGTAATGTAACAATGTAACAACTCGCAGCCCAGGAGCACTGTCTGGTTAAGTGACTTACTCAGAGTTACACAGTTTGGCAATGTAACAATGTAACAGCTCCCAGTACAGAAGCACTGTCTGGTTAAGTGACTTACTCAGAGTTACACAGTTTGATAATGTAATAATGTAACAGCTCCCAGCCTGGGACCACTGTCTAGTTAAGTGACTTGCTCAGTCACACAGTTAGGTAATGTAACAATGTAAGAGCTCCCAGCCCAGGAGCATTGTCTGTTTATGTGTCTTACTCAGAGTCACACAGTAAGGTAATGTAACAATGTAAGAGCTCCCAGCCCAAGAGCACTGTCTTCGTAAGTGACTTACTCTGTCACACAGTTATGTAATGTAACAATGTAACAGCTCCCAGCCCAGGAGGACTGTCTTGGTAAGTGACTTACTCAGATTTACACAGTGAGGTAATGTAACAATGTAATATCTCCCAGCCTAGGAGCACTGTCTGGTTATGTGAATTACTCAGAGTCACGCAGTTAGGTAACGTAACAATGTAAAAGCTCTCATCCCCAGCAGCATAGTTTGGTTATGTGACTTACTCAGAGTTACACAGATAGGTAATGTAACAATGTAACAGCTCCCAACCGTGGAGCACTGCCGTGTTAAGTGACTTACTCAGAGTCACACAGTTAGGTAATGTAATAATGTAACAGCTCCCAGTCCAGGAGCACAGTCTTGTTAAGTGACATACTCAGAGTCCCACAGTTAGGTAATGTAAGAGTGTAACAGTTCCTAGCCCAGGAGCACTGTCTGGTTAAGTGACTTACTCAAAGTTACAAAGTTAGATAATCTAACAATGTAAAAGCTCCCAGCCCAGGAGCACTATCTGGTTAAGTGACTTACTCAGAGTTAGACAGTTAGGTAATGTAACAATGTAAACACTCCCAGTCCGGGAGCACTTCCTGGTTAAGTGACTTACTCGGAGTCACACAGTTAGGTAATGTAACAATGTAACAGCTCCCAGCCCTGGAGTACTGTCTGGTTAAGTGGCTTACTCAGAGTAACACAGTTAGGCAATGTAACAATATAACTGGTCACAGCCCAGGAGCACGGTCTGGTTAAGTGACTTACTCAGAGTTGCACAGTTAGGTAATGTAACAATGTAACATCTCCCAGCCCAGGACTACTGTCTGGTTAAATGTCTTACTCAGAGTTACACAGTTAGGTAATGTAACAATGTAAAAGCTCCCAGCCCAGGAGTACTGTCTGGTTAAGTGACATGCTCTGAGTCAAACAGTTAGATAAGGTAACAATGTAACAGCTCCCACCCTGTGAGCTCTGTTTGGTTAAGTGACTTACTCAGAGTCACACAGTTAGGTAATGTAACAATGTAACAGCTCCCAGCCAGGGAGCACTGTGTGGTTAAGTGACTTACTCAGAGTTAAACCGTTAGGTAATATAACAATGTAACAACTCCCTCCCAGGAATACTGTCAGGTTTAGTAACTTACTCAGAGTTACACAGTTAGGTAATGTAACAATGTAACATCTCCCAGCCCAGGACTACTGTCTGGTTAAATGTCTTACTCAGAGTTACACAGTTAGGTAATGTAACAATGTAAAAGCTCCCAGCCCAGGAGTACTGTCTGGTTAAGTGACAAGCTCTGAGTCAAACTGTTAGATAAGGTAACAATGTAACAGCTCCCAGGCCAGGAGCACTGTTTGGTTAAGTGATTTACTCAGAGTCAAACAGTTAGGTAATGTAGCAATGTAACTACTCCCAGCCCAGGAGCACTGTCTGTTAAGTGAGTTTCTCAGAGTCACACAATAAGGTGATGTAACAATGTAACAGTTCCCAGCCCGGGAGTACTGTCTGGTTAAGTGATGTACTCAGAGTTACACAGTTAGGTAATGTAAAAATGTAACAGCTCCAGGCCTGGGAGCACTGTCTGATTAAGTGACTTACTCAGAGTCATACAGTTCGGTAATGTACGAATGTAACAGCTCCCAGCCCAGAATTACTGTCTGGTTAAGTGACTTACTATGAGTTACACATTTAGGTAATGTAGCAATGTAATAGCTCCCAGCCCAGGAGCACTGTCTGGTTATGTGACTTACTCAAAGTCATACAGTTAGGTAATGTACCAATGTAACAGCTCCCAGCCCAGGAGCAATGTCTGCTTAAGTGACTTACTCAGAGTTACACAGTTAGGTAATGTAATTATCTAACAGCTCCCAGCCCAGGAGCACTGACTGGTTAAGTGACTAAATCAGAGTTACACAGTTAGGTAATGTAGCAATGTAACAGCTTCCGTCCTGGGAGCACTGTCTGGTTAAGTGACATGCTCAGAGTCTCACAGTTATATAATGTAACAATGTAACACCTCTCAGCCCAGGAGCACTATCAGGTTAAGTGACATGCTCAGAGTCTCACAGTTATATAATGTAACAATGTAACACCTCTCAGCCCAGGAGCACTATCAGGTTAAGTGACATGCTCAGAGTCTCACAGTTATATAATGTAGCAATGTAACAGCTCTCAGCCCAGGGGCACTGTCTGGTTAAGTGACTTACTCAGAGTCACACAATTAGGTAATGTAACAATGTAAGAGCTCCCAGCCCAAGAGCACTATCTTCGTAAGTGACTTACTCAGTCACACTGTTAGGTAATGTAACAATGTAACAGCTCCCAGCCCAGGAGGACTGTCTTGGTAAGTGACTTAATCAGAGTTACACAGTTAGGTAATATAACAATGTAACAGCTCCCTTCCCAGGAGCACTCTCTGGTTAAGTGACTTTTCAGAGTTACCCAGTTAGGTAATGTAACAATGTAACAGCTCCCAGCCCTAAAGCACTGTCTGGTTATGTGACTTACTCAGAGTTACACAGTTAGGTAATGTAACAATGTAAAAGCTCCCAACCTGGGAGCACTGTCTGGTTAATTGACTTACTCAGAGTTACACAGTTATGTAATGTAACAATGTAACTGCTTCCAGCCTGGGAGCACTGTCTGGTTAAGTGACATGCTCAGAGTCACACAGTTATATAATGTAACAATGTAACAACTCCCAGCCCAGGAGCACTATCAGGTTAAGTGACATGCTCAAAGTCACACAGTTAGGTAATGTAACAATGTAACAGCTCCCAGCCCAGGAGCACTGTCTGGTTATGTGATTTACTCAGAGTCACACAGTTATGTAATGTAACAAACTAACAGCTCCCAGCCCTGGAGCACTGTCTGGTTAAATGGCTTACTCAGAGTCACACATTTAGGTAATATATCAATGTAATGGTTCCCAGCCCAGGAGCACTGTCTGGTTATGTGACTTACTCAGAGTCATACAGTTAGGTAATGTAACAATGTAACAGCTCCCAGCCCAGGAGCACTGTCTGCTTAAGTGACTTACTCAGACGTACACAGTTAAGTAATGTAACAATGTAATAGCTCCCAGCCCGGGAGCACTGTCTGGTTAATTGACTTACTCTGAGTTACACAGTTAGGTAATGTAACAATGTAACAGCTCCCAGCCTTGGAGCACTGTCTGGTTAAGTGACTAAATCAGAGTCACACAGTTAGGTAATGTAACAATGTAACAGCTTCCAGCCTGGGAGCACTGTCTGCTTAAGTGACATGCTCAGAGTCTCACAGTTATATAATGTACCAATGTAACAGCTCCCAGCCCAAGAGCACTATCAGGTTAAATGACATGCTCATAGTCACACAGTTAGGTAATGTAACAATGTAAGAGCTCCCAGCCCAGGAGCATTGTCTGGTTATGTGACTTACTCAGAGTCACACAGTTAGGTAATGTAACAATGTAAGAGCTTCCAGCCCAAGAGCACTGTCTTTGTAAGTGACTTACTCAGTCACACAGTTACGTAATGTAAAAATGTAACATCTCCCAGCCCAGGAGGACTGTTTTGGTAAGTGACTTACTCAGATTTAAACAGTGAGGTAATTTAACAATGTAACAGTTCCCAGCCCTGGAACACTGTCTTCTTAAGTGACATACTCATAGTTACACAGTTTGTAAAAAAGCGATCCACAGACCACCAGGCAGTAAAAATATTAAAATAATTTAATATAATGCTTTCATATACTCAAACCCTTCCTCAGACATACAATAACTAACAACTTACAATTCTTTTTAAACTAAATTGCTCCCGTCAAAAGAGACCATCAATAAAACAATTAATACTTTGGAATGTAAGGTCTACGCCTATTCAGAATAGGTTTTAAAGGTGCCATACCATTGAGTCCTGGATGTCTGTGTGCCCTAAGTGCTAGGATCCATCTGGTTTTACAATACTCTGTATAGCCAGAGTCCGCGTTGTTCCTGCTATCCTTAATTATTTTCTGTAATGCTTGGAATAGAAATTGATGCCCTGGAAATTACTCTACATGTACTGAAAGAGCATTTCATTTGTTCTTACTTAAGTCTAATGGCTGACAGATGTCTCAAAATTCTATCCTTCAAATTGCAATTGGTTTTCCCTACATAAAATGAGGGTCAGCAGGTACAGGTCACTATATACACAATATCATTAGACATACAAGTGTCCATGGTGTTAGGTCTATACTGTTTACCAGTGAGGGGCTTTATAAGGTGGGTTTCTATACTAATGGATGTGCTGGCCTCACTCCTTAGACATAGAAAGATCCCAATCTTAGTAAATCTATTACTCTCTTTAGGTTGTTTATCACATAAAATCTGCTTCAGATTTTTATTTCTCTTAAAAACAAAATCAGGATGTTCACCAACTAATTCTTTCAGTGAATCATCTGTTCTTAGGATTCTCCAATTAGTTTTGATCACATCCTGTACCCATTGTATGTCACTACTATATGTAATCATTAAAGGTACTTTGCTCTTTCTGTTATTATTAGAATTCCTTCTATTTTGTTGACTATATCTAGCCTTATTTATTACACCCTTACTGAAAAGCCAAAGTACTGCCTCTGTTGATCTAAGTTCAGCCACATCCTGTAATGTATCCTCAATTTCCTTCTCTTTGTAACCCCTGGCCATGAGTCTAGTGCTGAAAGTGTTAAGTTCATCCTGCAGTTAGGTAATATAACAATGTAACAGCTCCCAGCCCAGGAGCACTGTCTGGGTAAGTGTCTTACTCAGAGTTACACAGTTATGTAATGTAACAATGTAACAACTCGCAGCCCAGGAGCACTGTCTGGTTAAGTGACTTACTCAGAGTTACACAGTTATGTAATGTAACAATGTAACAACTCGCAGCCCAGGAGTACTGTCTGGTTAAGTGACAAGCTCTGAGTCATACTGTTAGATAAGGTAACAATGTAACAGCTCCCAGGCCAGGAGCACTGTTTGGTTAAGTGATTTACTCAGAGTCAAACAGTTAGGTAATGTAGCAATGTAACTACTCCCAGCCCAGGAGCACTGTCTGTTAAGTGAGTTTCTCAGAGTCACACAATAAGGTGATGTAACAATGTAACAGTTCCCAGCCCGGGAGTACTGTCTGGTTACATGACGTACTCAGAGTTACACAGTTAGGTAATGTAAAAATGTAACAGCTCCAGTCCTGGGAGCATTGTCTGGTTAAGTGATGTACTCAGAGTTACACAGTTAGGTAATGTAAAAATGTAACAGCTCCAGGCCTGGGAGCACTGTCTGATTAAGTGACTTACTCAGAGTCATACAGTTCGGTAATGTACGAATGTAACAGCTCCCAGCCCAGAATTACTGTCTGGTTAAGTGACTTACTATGAGTTACACATTTAGGTAATGTAGCAATGTAATAGCTCCCAGCCCAGGAGCACTGTCTGGTTATGTGACTTACTCAAAGTCATACAGTTAGGTAATGTACCAATGTAACAGCTCCCAGCCCAGGAGCAATGTCTGCTTAAGTGACTTACTCAGAGTTACACAGTTAGGTAATGTAATTATCTAACAGCTCCCAGCCCAGGAGCACTGACTGGTTAAGTGACTAAATCAGAGTTACACAGTTAGGTAATGTAGCAATGTAACAGCTTCCGGTCCTGGGAGCACTGTCTGGTTAAGTGACATGCTCAGAGTCTCACAGTTATATAATGTAACAATGTAACACCTCTCAGCCCAGGAGCACTATCAGGTTAAGTGACATGCTCAGAGTCTCACAGTTATATAATGTAGCAATGTAACAGCTCTCAGCCCAGGGGCACTGTCTGGTTAAGTGACTTACTCAGAGTCACACAATTAGGTAATGTAACAATGTAAGAGCTCCCAGCCCAAGAGCACTATCTTCGTAAGTGACTTACTCAGTCACACTGTTAGGTAATGTAACAATGTAACAGCTCCCAGCCCAGGAGGACTGTCTTGGTAAGTGACTTAATCAGAGTTACACAGTTAGGTAATGTAACAATGTAACAGCTCCCTTCCCTGGAGCACTCTCTGGTTAAGTGACTTTTCAGAGTTACCCAGTTAGGTAATGTAACAATGTAACAGCTCCCAGCCCTAAAGCACTGTCTGGTTATGTGACTTACTCAGAGTTACACAGTTAGGTAATGTAACAATGTAAAAGCTCCCAACCTGGGAGCACTGTCTGGTTAATTGACTTACTCAGAGTTACACAGTTAGGTAATGTAACAATGTAACTGCTTCCAGCCTGGAAGCACTGTCTGGTTAAGTGACATGCTCAGAGTCACACAGTTATATAATGTAACAATGTAACAACTCCCAGCCCAGGAGCACTATCAGGTTAAGTGACATGCTCAAAGTCACACAGTTAGGTAATGTAACAATGTAACAACTCCCAGCCCAGGAGCACTGCCTGGTTAAGTGACTTACTCAGAGTTATACAGTTTGGTAATGTAATAATGTAACAGCTCCCAGCCTGGGACCACTGTCTGGTTAAGTGACTTGCTCAGTCGCACAGTTAGGTGATGTAATATTGTAACAGCTCCCAGCCAGGAGCTCTGTCTAGTTAAGGGTTACTCAGACTCACACAGTTAGGTAATGTAACAATTTAACAGCTCCCAGCCCAGGAGCACTGTCTGGTTAAGTGACTTACTCAGTGTCAAACAGTTTGGTAATGTAACAATGTAACAGCTCCCAGTCCAGGATCACTGTCTGGTTAAGTGACATACCCAGAGTCACACAGTTAGGTAATGTAACAATGTAACAACTGCCAGCCTGTGAGCACTGTCTGGTTAAGTGACTTACTCAGAGTCACACAGTTAGGTAATGTAACAATGAAACTGCTCCCAGCCTAGGAACACTGTCTGGTTAAGTGACTTACTCAGAGTTACAAAGTTAGCTAATGTAACAATGTAACAACTCCCACCCCGTAAGCACTGTCTGGTTAAGTGACTTGCTCAGAGTCACGCAGTTAGTTAATGTAACAATGCAACAGCTCCCAGCCCAGGAGCACTGTCTGGTTAAGTGACTTCCTCAGAGTTACAAAGTTAGCTAATGTAACAATATAAAAGCTCCCATCCCAGGAGCACTGTCTGGTTAAGTGACTTACTCTGTTACACAGTTAGGTAATGTAATATTGTAACAGCTCCCAGCCCGGGAGCCCTGTCTGGTTAAGGGCTACTCAAAGTCACACAGGTAATGTAACAATGTAACAGCTCCCAGCCCAGGAAAACAGTCTGGTTAAGTGACTTACTCAGAGTCACACAGTTAGGCAATGGAGTCTGAGGAAATCAAACCTTGCACCACTTTACCAAAGACACAACATCATTGGTGAGTGCCTCGTAGCTAATAAACTATGTAAGTCATGGTCTTAATCTCAATATCAAAAAGTGCATTGTCATCTCCTTTGGTAAAAACTCTATACCCGTGAACTACCACATAGGCGGTAGTCTACTTTACTTCGAAAGTGTGATAAGAGACCTTGGGACACAGGTGGACAGTAGTCTCTCCTTTTATAATCACATCACCATAGTGGTCAGGAAATCCTTCTATGTGGCACACCTCACCACAAAAGGTTTCTCATCCAGAAAAAAAGAGGTCATTGTCCCCCTCTACTCATCACTCATTAGACCCATTATAGAGTACACCGCCCCTTTTGGTATGTACCTCACAAGACATCTACAACAACTGGAAAGGCCACAAAAATACCTCACAAAGAGGATTACTGCCTCAAACAGATGCCTTATGCAGACCATCTCAAAAAACTCCAGCTTTACTCCATCGCATATCGCCTACTCAGAGGCGATCTCTGCCTAACATACAAAGCTATGTCAAACCCAGAGCTGTTGGACATGCTCCACTTAAAGAAATCCCAATCCCTCCGAGCTACACGCTCTAGGGACCTAAACCTTGTCACCACGATAAACAGAACATGCAGGAGGGATAGATTCCTGTCCCAGAGACTTCCCATACTCTGGAACAGTTACTTATCTTTGTCAAACAGAGCTCCTCATTAACACTATTCAAGAAAAATCTTGATGATTGGATGGGTAATAGGAAATTCACCCTGGGGATCACTTCTGTGGTTTTGCTTGACGGGGGCACAGGAAAATAATTTTCTTGGGTGGCGAAAGCCAGGGTACCTTTTTGGCTAGGCTTGTATAGGCCCCAGGGCCAATAGCCTAGTACCTACCTATAAACCTATGAACCTATGGCCTGGTCAGGCTCAGCTGAAAAGTTGGCTTAGAGCCAACATGTAGGATCACCATCCATAAGATGAAGGACAAGAGTGAGGCAAAATGATAGTCAAGTGGCAGGCAGGACAGTATACAATGGATTAGACCCTGGCAGTGGAAATCTCATTGTTACAACATACATGAAGATCCCCAGCAGTGGAAAACTCATTGTTACAACATGCATGAAGATCCCTGGCAGTGGAAATCTCATTGTTGGGGACAGTTGAGAGGTTTAGATATACCTAATTCTATAGAGCGATTTATTTGCATGTACCTATTAATGCAGGAAATTTGGACAAGGCCACATATATTAGGGGAACATACAAACAGTACTAAGAATTGTTCTTGTATAAACTTAAACAGTTGACAGAATAACAGTTCTTGCATGCATTTTTCTAAAGGGTATGAAGTCTGAAACTCAATGTATGTCATTATTTAGTGACTTCATTCCTAAATGATTTGCCAGAAAACCTCAAATGTTATGAGGAGCAAACCAAAAATAAGAAGCAAAAATATATTCATTCTGCAAAAATCTGGACAGCTGAGAGATATAGTTCAGCCGGGGCTATCTGAGTTTGCCACCCTTCCCCCCTCACAAACTCATGGTCAGCTATTCCAATGTCCCATTACTTGGCTATTTCACCCCATTTACCATAAACACTGTAATGTGCATACTGCTTTACCTCTACCATGATTTAGGTTTCATTTAAAAGTTTTATTTTACATTTTACAGCACAAAAACTAACAGACATCTGTTAAACAAAGCAATGCAGTCTCACAATGAAAATAGACTTAGCATTCAAACTTCTCTGCCCTTGAAACTCACATTTATTGAAACAGCATTGAAACCCACATTCAAAGAAAATACATCTGGCCAGTGGCAGATAAAGATTAACTCTGGGCTGTTTTCCAATCATAGGCCCCTTGTATAGGAAACATACATGTGTTCATTGATGCACCTTCCTGATTGTATTAAATCATATTCCTTGTATAGTACAGTACGGTTGTTAGAAGGCATTTTAAATTTATTGTTTTTAACATTTTTCCAGTAAACAATGAAACAAAATGCATGCACCAATAATGACAAAATTGCCCATTTCAGAACATTTCCATCATAAAAGTCTACTCAGACTTCTACAATCCACCAGTTTCAGTAAATATTCACAATCTCTGCAGAAGTAAAAGTCATCTAAATGATTCCACATTAAAGAGATCTGTAACTAATGAAGAGGTTGCTGCTAGCCACAACTTTATATTTCATTGTGGTTGCTGCTAGCACACAACTTTATATTTCATTGTTTCATCTACAAAAAAAGTGCCTGTTGCCCTTGAGGAATAAATTACCCATGTTACATTAAAAAATGAAAAGCTAGTAATATTGTAATAGGAAATGGATGGCAAACTGGTAACAGGTTGATCATTACTAGTTATTGCTGACAAAGAGGACATTCTCAGGACTGCCGCATCCACCCTCTTTAAACATACAACACAGTACAGTAATGCATCTACATACCGTGGGAGTAGAATCCACAGCCTTCTGCATCAAAAGTAAGTACAATACCTGTTGTGATATTAACAATGCAAGCAGACTCAGTATAAGCAGCACTAAACATATCTTCAAGCTCTCAGCTCCTTGTACAATCCAGTTGACTCTCAACTGTATCTCTCAACTTTGAAGCACAGAAAATCTGGAAAAAGCCAAAATTTACTGGTGGGGGGACAAAAGCCCCAAAACTAGGGACAAATTTTAAACATTGCTTATATAATCTTGGAAAGCTGCTGGAATAAAATGCTGTGTTATCACCATGCATTTCACTGCCAAGTCTTGAACCCAGGACCCTGTGCACTACAGTTAGAAAAACATACCACTATGCCAAATCATCTGTTTCTAAAATAGCAAGTAGACTAAAACGTAAATGGATATCATTTAGTGAATTCAGTTTTCACCATACCTCTCAACGTCTTAGCACAAAACACCTAGACAAAGCTAATAATGGGCGAATACAGCCCCCAAACATATTCAGTGAATTCAGTTCTCACCATAGCTCTCAACCTGTTAGCACAAAAAACTGGACAAAGCCAACAAAGGGGGGATACAGCCCCACAAATTGGGGCACATTTCAAATATTGATCTTATAAATAGCAAATTGCCAGAATAAAAGGTTTTGTGTTGCCATGTACTTTCTGAAGAATATGACATCTGAAATTCAAATGCCTGTCATTATTTTCCAGAAAAAACACAGATTTTATGAGGAACAGGACAGAAATCTGAAGCAAAAATTTCACAAGTGGTGGTGGATAGGGAATTCATGCTCTTGCTACCTACTCACAAGGTACAGGGTTTGAGTCTAGCCACCACCAGGTATATTTCCTGAGTGCTATCTAGTCACTGGGGCATTACACCCACACACAACTACCTGAGCTCCTACTCAACTTGCTTCATGAATTCAAAGCCCTCTCCTGCAGCTCAATTCCATTCCAGCAGCAAAGTTAATTCAAAGCCCATCCTGCAGCTTCATTCCAGCACCAAAGTTGTCCTTGAAAACTCCATGAGATAGCAGCAAAGTCCTTGTCCCCCTGAGAGCAGGCTCCAGCCAGACATTGCAGTCCGATCCCCTTCCAGTCTATGCAGTTACAACTGCATAGATGTCTGGGATCTCTGTATACAGAATGCTCTCTTCCTAATCCAGACTGGTTCACCAGCAGCCCGGATTCCTGTGTGCATGCATGGAGTTCTGGGAAAACTGATCACACATGCGCAAAGTCTGGGATGACTCGCATTTGTTTTTATTTTCATTTTTTCTTTTTTGTTCATTTTTTTTTCTTTAAGTTTGTTTTATTTTTTGAGGAGGCTGCAGTCCAGTGGCACAAGCCGCCCCTGGACATAGCTCATTGCAGCCTATGTCACAGAGGCCTGTACAAAAAAATGTATCATGTTATGCAGGTGAGCCAGTAAATGGGGTACCATCTATATTAACCCATCTGTTGTTCTAAATATATTCCAGATGCTCCAATGAGGGATTTTGTAGTCACAGAGATGATGGTGTTAAAAGCCAAACCTCACATACCTTACTCTGTCACACCTTCTTGGCATCCTTTCTGTATTAAGCAGAGATTTCCTGAGGACCTCTATAACTATCCAGAAGCAGATGGGATGGGATTTCATTCTAGTAGGAAGTGCTTGCCATTTTACTACTCTGGTATAACTGTCAAGGTTAGGTACACTCAAAACTCCAATTTTCCTTAGTTTTTTTATTTATTTATTTTATTTTACATTTGTTGACCGGGACAGTCCGACTGGATACAGATACATTTTCAGCAGAGGCTTTGGGAGAAAAGCTCCAAAAGCAAAATAAAAAACAATTCAAACAAATCAAATAAAACAAATCAAACAAATCCAACAAGTTAGGGACAATAAGTGTTTTCCTTTCAATTTACATTGGATCAGAACACCATAAAAAGAAGTAAACTCCTTCTGGAATTTCAAGTCTTTATAACAGGTAGAAGGAACATGAAAACAAACAGTGATGTCAGAATAAATCCCTCATTCTTGTCTATTTTCTGCAGATATGACAGATGTAAATTATTCCAACTGCTTAATTTATCACTTTCTTATTTTCTTCTAATTACTCTAATATCTGCAGCTGTACTCTTTTTTTCTAACTTTAGTTTGTTTCATTTGTAATTCACTCCAAAAATATCATCCCTAATACACAGGCTATTTTTTTAATCAAAGTTAAGCCCTTTGTTTCTACAGCTCAGAATGCTACTTTCTTATATGTCTTCATGTCCTTCATTCTTTCCTGCTATACAGTGTGGCCATGTGACACTACAGTGTAACTCATCTGCAGTTTGATTTCTTAATGAGCTGTCACTGATACCAAGTCAGCAAACCTGAAAACAGGACTGTTCACTCTGCTTAAAAGACGTACGCTGAGTTTCAAACTTGATATGTTTTAGCAAACTACGGTGGCTGTGTTACTGCAGCTTGGTGTTTCCTCAGTTCCAGTGCATTAGTTCGCTTATTTTAACTGATGTTCTTCAAACTGATAAGAGTTTGCCAAGTCTGAAGTTTTTAGTGAATGTACAGAGTATTTATTGGAACCATATGTTGCTGTAGCTATGGTGGAACTGAGATCCTTGGAAATGGATGACAGAGGCCATGTCAATTATTATCCTTTACCAGCCCCAGGTCAGCACATGCATGGACATTCGGCTTAGATGTCCTTGTAACATGGGGCTGTCTGTGAGACTCATAAAGTATCTGTTGCTTTACTGCTGAGCAACAACATATCAGACACTGGTGCATCTACTGTCATTTTTTTAACTTTGTTGAATGGAGAAAGACACAAACAGGGCAGGTATAGAGTAGGGTTGAGAAATACGGAATATGAGAAAGAAAAGCAGCAATTGCCTGGAAGACCCGTACACTTACTTGTTGAGTCCAAGTCCAGCTGTTTGGGTTGTGACACTACAGTGAAGCATAACAAAGTGGCACACTCCTGAGTGTGTTGCCCTTCAAATGAGACATTAAACTGAGGTCCCAACAGAATGCACCCGCACCACTATAGAATGAAGTAGCAGTAAATGGTTCCATGACACCTAGCAAAAAGAGTAGACTAGGGAACATTTCCCAATGGCCAGATTAAATTTCTCCATGTAGTTTAAAAACTACCTTGGTCTCCCCTATAAGGAGGCTACAAACCTGGTCAACAAAATACAGAAAAAATGTTGTGTCTTTATGCTTATTTGCCATCATGGTAAAAGCAGCACAGCAATTTTCAACTAATAACACTACATATATCTTACAGTATTTATAATTAATAATCCAAGTTATGCATCCTAATATTCCACAGAATTTTTACACAGGCCCAGTCTGTTCCAGCCCCTAGTTTCCAGAGAATTTGCCATTCCTGTATGGTGTAATTAGGGTCGGAATAGAGAAATAATAAAATCAACAAGAAAGTAAGTGTAGTATTGCTGGAAATGAATTCATCCAAACATGTTGGTGAGTCACTTCATGTGGAGGACCCTGTTTTCACAAAATCTTACCAAGATGACACTGATATATAGACTGTATTTTACATAGCATATGTCATGCACACGGGTAGGTTAAGAAATAAAAAAAGGTCATCTGGGTGCACAAGTCCCAGGATTAAAAAGTGCCCCATCCTGGATTGCACACTGGTGCCAGGACTGGGAAAAATTACAGAGTAGAATCTTCAAGGCACAGAAACATTCATACAATGGAGCTAAGTCAGGCTCAGGGGGAGGATGCACCCCAACCATTGTAGAAATAAGTAGCAGTCCATAAAAAGCACAAAAAGTGACAGGCAAAAAAGAGCCATAAAGGTGACAGAGTGGTCTATTGAAGATAAGGTAGGAATGATACATTGGTATTAGTATGCAAGAAGCCCACAATTACCAGATGGAAGATATAGAAACGATTAAGAGAGAAATTACAGGAAAGAAAACTACTTGCACAAGAAAACCCATCAAAAGCTACAAATGCAAAGTTGTGCTCATTAATACAACATATCCATGCAAAAACATTACACAGAGAAAGAAACTTTGGGCTGTTTTGAAAAAGAAGTGACAAAGGAAGTGCAAAAAATAAAGAACAGAGCAGAGATTTTTAAAAAATATAAAAAGAAACATAGACATGGCAAAGAAAAAGAGATCTGATATGGTGCAATGTTTAAGCAAAGGTGAAAGGCAAACTAATCAATACAAAAAAGCAGCCCCAAAGATATTTCAATAGAAATACAGGTGAATGCAATCAGGCATGAAAAAGTTCACAGCACAAAAAGTAAGATAGCA
This sequence comes from Protopterus annectens, assembly GCF_019279795.1. Classification (NCBI taxonomy): domain Eukaryota; kingdom Metazoa; phylum Chordata; order Ceratodontiformes; family Protopteridae; genus Protopterus; species Protopterus annectens. The sequence goes on along the minus strand of NC_056740.1, from coordinate 467,367,192 downwards.
AATGGGAAATGTAGAACAGAAGATTAGTGAAGACGTTTAACAAATAGAAACCGAAGTTAAGGAATACCTGTGAAGTGAAATATTTTGTACGGGAAGTCTAAGACAGGTTATGTCACAGCATGATGGAAAACCAAGTCCCCAAAGTACGTAAAAACAGGAGGAGCAGGAGACATCTGAAGAAGAGATACGGACATGGGAAAGAAAGAGAGATTTAATATGGTGCAATATTTATGCAAAGGAGAAAGCAAAACTAATCAATACAAAAAGCAGCACCAAAGATATTTGAAGAAAAATACAGGCTAAGTCATACATGCAATATCATACATATTGTTTTTATTTTTATCAAGGACCTATCAACTCACAGGCCAGTAAATGATGCTATTGTATGTTTTTTATATACATATATTTTACACATACACACACACACACACACACACACACACACACACACACATATATATATATATATATATATATATATATGTTTTTATATTTGTTAAGTTACTCTAGAAGTCGATTTAACACTGTCTTTTATAAAAACAATATTTATTAAAATTAATTTTCAAGTTCTTATAGAGGTAACTAAAACTGTTTTAAGATGTGTTAGTGCAATTTTAAAGAATGTGTTTGTGGATAGAGTCTCCAACTAATAAGTGCTTTATTTACTTAATTTACTTACTTATTTAAATAATTAATGACTTAATTGAATGATGTTTGTGATAGGTACATCTTTCAGCCTATAAGTATGTAAAGAATAGGAAAGGCCTTTTTGTTGTATTTAATTCTGATGAAGTCTATGTTCTATAGACGAAAACATGTGGCATTGGTAGCGTTAATAAAGTGAACTTTTGATAGTATTTTACTATCTCTGGTTGTGTTCTCCATTCTTTTCACCTTGAATTTTGGATTGTTTGTTTTGGTTGGTGGAAATTCTCCGGTGTTTTTGCTTACTTGTTATTTTTCTATAGATGGAGAGTGCAGCCAGTTCTTCCTGACAAGTGGATGAGAGGAGGGACTACTTGGGAGAGACATGCAAGCTTGTTGGACAGTTATCGCAACTGGTGGATCTCCTCACACCCATCAGCCAATCTGTGGGACTAATTTTCAGTAAATCCCTCCCACCTGGGAACCATGAAGCCTTTAAAATCAGGGCGAGTGAACAGCGTGTCTCCGACGTCCGTGGTAGTGATGATATATCCACTCCAAACAACAATGACATGAATGAAGGAGCTAGGGCAACTGCGACTGAAGAGTTTGGTATGTCCAGGGTTTTCTTTCCTCAAACAAATGGAGGAGACTCGGCGGACTCGACGATTCGAACTGGGAGGTGACTCTGTTTCTGTTATTAGTAACAAACAAAAACTTTTATGTAATGGCGACTTCTGTGTTTGGTTGGAACATAAGTAATTCAACAATTTTGATACCTGTGAAACGGGAAAAGGGGTGCTTGTTCCACCGTACACTTTCAGGAATTCGTTAAATAAACTTTCTGATTTGTTGCTTAGGTTTAAATCACTTCAAATTGTCAATGAGTACTTGAAAGAATGTCTCAGGAAAAAAATTGTACCCAAAGGACTTAGGGTATTTAAATACCACAACAACATTGTTAAGGGTTCTGACTTGCATCAGGACTTATTGGAAATTTTAAACAAATGTGGACTTGCTATAGTTAGGATTACTATTAAACAAAATTATATTAACATGTCTGCTTTGCATGAGGAGATTGATTTGCTTAATAAACAAATTACTTCAGATCTCTTGCTTACTGTTGAGGCTGAAAACTCTAGGCACTATATGGTTTTAGAGAAAATAGATGACAAATGTACTATTAATGTGAAGAGGAAGATTAAGAAACTGGAAAGAGATGTTACCCTGACCCTAACGGCATCAATAGGCAAAAACAGTGGTTGGAAGATGACAAAAGGTTAGAGGTGGATACCCAGTATTGTATAGATGATGAGGATGGATATGTTCAAATGGAAAACTATGGGAATGACCCTTTAGAGAAACCCCCGCTTCAACAGTCCGAGAGAAACATAAATCAGAGGGTTTCCTATTACCCCCAACATCCTGCCCGGGGGGGGGCGAGCCGGGGAGGATACCGAGGAAAGAGGGGGAAATACTAAAACCCCTGAGTACTCCTATTCACAATGAAGGGGTCCAACACACCTACAATAACTGTTTTTGCTTACAGGCAAAGGCACCCAGATATGGAACATTTCACAATACAGAAATGAGAAAACAAATGGAAAGTATTAAAAGGGATTAGTAATGGAGCAGTGAAAGAAACAGAAACTGAAATTATGAATCACATGCGAAGTGAAGGATTTAATATAGAAAATCCAACTCAGATGGTATCACAGCATGACGGACAACAAGTCCCCAAATTAAGGACAAACCGATCACTTGTCACATGAAGACAGAGCCTTCAGTAGGAAACCAGTACAAATGTTTAGCTGGAGTTGCAGAGCAAGGGAAGAAGCGGGAAACACTGGCAAGATTGATACAGTCAGTTTTGTGGGGTATTTGATTGGCCCCAAAAGGTATTAGATCAGGTGGACAGGAAAACAAGAAAAATGCTTCATGCTTTTCAAATGTTGTATAGAAATCAATGTTTACCAAGATTATATTCCTTGTTCTGAAGGAGATATGGGCCATCTTGAAACTGATTGCATCTATAGATTTGCATTTGCAGGACTGCATACATATCTGATGACTTCACCAGATCCAAACATAGTGAAAGTTTTAAAACATGAGGAGAACAAGTCTAAGATGATTTCTCTGCTTAATTTAGCAGACGCATATTGGTGTCAAGTAGGAATGGAAATCAAACTGCAAGTAGATAAAAATCAGGCAGCAACTGAATATGCTGAAAAACAGAAGAAAGGATATAAGAAGAAGGATCAGATGAGAAGGCAAGACATGTGGATAAGGCATAAACAAAGTTGCAAGTACAGAAAACTCCTGGAACAACCTCAAGTAGCTGAGGATCTGACACAGGGGTGATTAAGGAGAGGTGAATTTAAACCAAAAGACGAAAGGTTGATATTGGTGGCCCAAGACAGTGAACTATGTACACATTGATTTCTAAAGTCCATTGAACATGTGGGAGAAACAGACAAATGCAGGTCTTGTAAAACAGAGCTGGAAACAGTTGCACATCTTGTTGCTGGGTTTGATACACTAATGACAGAGGGACTGTATACTGAAAGGCATAATAATGTGACAAGACTGTTGCATTGGGGATTGTGCAAACATTACAATACTTAAGTAGCTGAGAAGCATTGAAAACATCAGCCACAAAGTATGATAAACAATAATATTTATATGTAATGGGGTCACCCATTACCAACAGTCTGGAAAACAGATGTGAGAAAAACAGATACAGTAGTCCATGAAAAGGAGACAAAATTAGTGATCCTTGAAATTGCGATAACCAGTGATTACAGCATCTCATGTACAGAGAGAAACAAAGTCATAAAGTTCCAGGATTTTCAGGCGGAAACAAGGACAGTGTGGAAGGAGGTACCCAGTCAGTTCCAATACTAGTAGAAGCAATGGATCTCATAAAAAAAAAAAATTAAAGTTGCATTTAGATATGCTACTGATGATACATATAACACCATATAAATGACAGAAGTCACTTCTGGGCACATTGCAGGTGCTGCAAAGAGCACTTTTGGCTATTGTCAAAGACTGAAACTATACCGATATCATGAACTTTAATCTTACTTTGATTTAAGAATGGGGTCTATTCCTGTCATCGTAACAGAAAACACATAAGACCCATAGAAATTAAACCATGTACTGTTATTTCAGACTAGAAAAAAAAATCTAATTAGTATGGGCTTCCAAGCCTTCATAGTAAGAAATTTTACATTTTTCTATTTCCTGGTTAAACATTTTTGGTGATGGAAAGAATATCCCAAAATAAACCACTATGAAACTGAAGAATACCTTCAGGCAATGACCACAGCAGATACAACTATGTTCTTCCTCCACAAATGTCTACAAGTTCATCTTAACTCTTCCCAGAATGCAAAGTTCCTAGCACACACTCCTAAACTCTGTCCTGAAATGCAAATTTCAACAGATGCAGAATGCCAACATTGTATTTAATAACCTGTAAATGTCCTCACTAACTTCTGTGACATATGAAAAGAAGAATGCAGTACCCACCACACAAAAAGATGTGTTGTTGAAAGGCTGTGACCCTGGATGGTGTAAGACATAACAAGTCTCCATCTATAGGTGAAAGGTCATGTTAGCTGTAAGTTCCTTAATCTACATGCAAATCGCTTATCAGGTTTGTAAACATCACCCCTAACTGCTGTATGCATGTTCAGAAGAGAGGACCTTCCCTCTGAGCATCAATGTGTCACAAAAATTAATTTCTTCAGGAATAGCTCATCTGCAAAAGCTAAGGCAAAGCATCCATTCCATTTGCCCCTCATCATGAAGATCAGCCCCCCCCCCCATAAAACATCTAATCATCATTTTTATCCTATACTTTGCTTGGGCTTCTGCAAGGTAATGATACCCCCCCAGAATTAACTACACTCATACAGTAACTCTGCTCTAAGCTACTCTAACACTTGGCCAACAAAATAATCTGCATCCATTCTTGACATGCAAAACCAATAGGTTCATAGGTGTGTACTAGGGTAGTGGCTCTGGAGCCTTTACAAGCCTAACCCATAGGATTATCCTGACATCATGCCACCCGACCTAAGTTCCCAGTGCATCTGTCGAGTACAGCCACTGGAGTGATCCCCAGGGTGAACTTTCTATTTCCCATCCACTCATCAAGATTGATCATGAAGAGGGCCAGTGAGTTGCTTTGCTTGTCTATATGGGAAGTCTATTCCAGAGCATGGGCAGTCTCTGGATTATGAACCTGTCCCTCCAGTATGTTCTGTTGATTGTGGTAATGAGGTTGAGGTCTCTGGAGAGTGTGGTGTGGAGGGATTGGGATTTCTTTAGATGTAGCATTTCTAACAGAGCTGGGACAGACATGGCTTTGTAGGTTAAGCAGAGATCGCCTCTAAGTAGATAATAGGAGACAGAGAATAGCTTGAGTTTTTTGAGTCTGTCCATGTAGGACATTTGTTTAAGGCCTAGGATCCTCTTTGTGAGGTACTTTTGTGGCCTTTCCAGCTGTTGCATGTGTCTAGTGAGGTACATGCCAAATGGGGCATTATACTCAATGACTGGCCTAATGAAGGAAGAGTAGAGAGAGATGATGACCTCTTTCTTCCTGGATACAAAACCCTTAGTAATGAAATGTGCCTCATAGAAGGACTTTCTGACCACAGTGGCAATGTGGTGGTCGAAGGAGGGGTAGCTGTCAACCTATGTCCCCAGATCTCTTATAACACCTTCAGTGTTTAGTGGACTCCCATCAATGTGGTAATTTGTGGGAACTGAGTTTTTCCCAAAGGGAATGATGACGCATTTTTTGACATTGAGCTTAAGGCCATGATTTCGATACCAGTCATTGGTCTCAGTGAGGCCTTTCTGCAGGATGTCTACATCACTTGAGGAGTTAATAATGGCTCACAGCCTGCAGTCATCTGTGAACTTGGTCAACCAGTATCTCTATGTGTTGGCCTGAACTTCTGAGAAGTAGATGCCAAACTGGAGAGGACCCAGGACCAAACCCTGTGGGACTCCACTCATGACTGTTCGGAAATCTGTCTTGGAGTCCACTACTTTCACACTGTGGGTTTTATCTGTGAGCAAATTTGCAACCCACCTAGTGATATAAGGGCTATTGCCTACATTGGTGAGTTTGTCAATAATTCTTGAGTGGGGAATGGTATCAAAAGCCTTGGCTAGATCAAGGTAGGCTGTATGAACTGCCTTGCCCTCATCCACAGCTCTGGTGACTGACTCAAAGAAGTCAACCAGATTGAGCAGGCATGATCTACCTTTCACAAAACCAAATTGTGTGGGATCTAGAGTTTGGAAATTCCCCATATCCTTGTTAATTAGGTCCATGATGATGTGCAACATACCCTTAAATACCAGACTCATCAGGCTAATGGGGCAATAGTTCCCAGGGTCTGTAGTTGCTGCCCCTTTATGGAGAGGGATGATTGTAGAACATGTCCAGGGATATTGTTGGGTCCCATGGAAGCTGTATTCTTGGCCTTGGGCAATGTAGCTTTAACCTATGCTGCAGTAATACTAGGTGCATGGCATTCCTTCGGTATTGTGATTGGTTCTTTGTGGGGGAGGGGTAAAGTTGGCACTGAATCTGTCTGCTAGTATGTTGGCAATATCTGTTGGCTCAGTATAGGAGGTACCATAGTGCAGTAACTCAAAGCAAACCTGTGCATTGCCATGGAGATTCTTGATATAACTATAGAAGGATTTGTGGTTGTTTTCAGTGTTTGCCGCAGTTCTGCCTTCATAGCTGGTTTTAGAGGTTTTGAGGAAGGATCTCAACTTTTTGTTGAGGCTAATAAGGGAGTTGTTCCAGTCTTGGGACTTCACCTTTTTCTGCAACAGTTTTTTCCTTCTGTTCTATATTTTGGTAATGGCGGGGGACCATCAGATTGGCTTCCTTTTTTGGAGGAGAGCATCTTGGTTCTGTTAGGTATGGCTAGTTCTATGCATTTATATATGTGTTTGTACAGTGCATTGGTGTATGATTCGGCAGTCATGCATCTATTTTCCATTGACATGGGTGCAGTGAAGTTAGACACCTCTTTTTTTTTAGGAGCCCAAAGTCAGCTTTGAAGACGTTTTTCATGGTGGTTACCTTTGCGAGGGGTGTGTGGGTGAGATGCGGATTTTCATCTTGATTATTTTGTGGTCAGATCTAACGAGGGAGGAACTGACTATTGGTGTAGAGCAATGGTTACCCATGTTTGTAATAACCACGTCAATTATATTGCTTCCTCTAGTGGAGGTAAGAATGAGCTGGTCCGGGGCATTGGAATTGATGAATTCTAGGAAGCGTTGGGCTGGTGTATTGGTGTATGAGTAGTTTTCCCAGTTGATGGAGGGGTAGTTGAAATCACCTAGTATGAGAGTTTTGGGTTGGACCCTAATAGTTTCCAGGGTGCTTAGGAACATGGAGTGAGAGTCTTGGGAGATGACATAGCAGGCTATGACCTGAATCGCTGAATAATAGAATCAAGAATTCTCTCCAGCTTCATTCCTCAGGCTTCAGAAAAACATAAAACTTATCTTCAACAGAGTGACAAAAATCACTGAACATTTGACAAATACCTGGTGTATGACTTGATTAGGAAGGGTTAGCCAGTAAAGGTACATACTATTTGCTGGAAAATACAACCCTAAATGTGCATCCAGAAATTTACAGGTTAAAACTTTTCAACAAATAACAAAATCCATAGTAATGATATATGAATATTCAATGCCAATAAAGAGGTCTTGAACATCTGAAAGTATATACCCCTTTCAGAACTACCAGGAGATACCCTGACCTCCTAAGTGCAGTGACAAATTGAAACAGACCTTGACGCCATTCAGTTACATTAACTCAAGGAGGGAGGTCATGGAGGATACCTCAAGAATAAGTAAAATACTTTGGAGAAGAATATAATGTTTACCCAGCAGTTAACCTACAGTTCACAGTTTGCCATCTTTGGGGACAACGCCAAGTAAGTTTCCAGTAAAATTTGCTAGATGAACTAATCAAATGATTAGCAGGGTCACAGTAAGCTGCCTATCGGGCGCTAGAATCCGCCACATAACACAAGCACTCGGGTCACTCCACGGCAAGTACAAATATGACACAGTCATTGTCCATGCTGGTGTGAACGACCTGAGACGTACCTCCCTGGACTACATGAAAAGAGACATAGAGGAGCTCTCTGATTATGTAGCCCAGGCAGGTATGACCCTAACCCTGAGCAGTATCCTTCCTTCACCAAGAATGATGCCACAATATAGAGACAAGATGATCAGCTTTAACAATTGGCTTAATGTCTGGTGTCATTCAAAGGGGATCCAGTGTCTGTCTGCCTGGGATGACATGCTTGACAAGCCACGCTGCTTCGCAAGGGACAGCTTGCACCTGTCACCCCTGGGATTCCAGATATTGGCTAAGGCTCTTGCCACCCCCATAGTGCCTTTTTTAGGCAAGGCTCAAATTCTAAACCTACCACCCTAGAAAACAAAAATGGGAAGAAACTGAGGGTAATGCTGCTCAATGCCAGAAGTCTAAATCTCAAAATGCACGCACTCGAGGCCCTTATCAGTATGGAGAACATCGATGTCTGTGCTGTAACTGAAACCTGGTTCAAGGCTCCTGAGAGCACCCCGGCACTATTAGGTTTTACCTCATATCAGCATTCCGGCCCCAAAACCCGGACCACACCACAAAAGGAGGGGGTGTATCCATATTCATAAAGGATACCCACACCTCCAGGTTGGTGGCAATGCACAAGCTCGAAACCATCCAGGTGCAACTAACCATAGGCAAAACTGCTCTACAAATTGTAGCATGCTACAGGCCACCCTCTCAAACTCAGGAACCCCACACAGCCTTCCTGAAGACACTGGAGGGTATAAATGTATCTCCAAACACCATCATATTGGGTGACTTCAACTACCCGAATATAGACTGGGAACATTACTCAAGCCCTAACTTTCTAGCCCAACGGTTCCTGGAGTTCATAAATTCAAATGCCATGGAACAGCTAGTCACTGTTCCCACGAGAGGAGAAAATATACTAGATCTCATTGTCACAAACATGGGGACAAAATGCTCCACACCGGAAGTATATCCCTCATTGGTGAGATCTGATCATAAACTAATCTCACTGGAAATCCACATCCCACCCCACCCCAAACAAAAAGACCATAGTGAAGAACTTCTCTAAAGCAAACTTCACACTACTCAAGACTGGTGTGGTATCCTTCAAGGCCCCTGAGCCAGTGGAAACCACAACCCAAGCTGTGGAAGCCCTTACAAATGCCTTCTATGAACACCTCCAGGACTGCATGGATCAGGCAATCCCAAATAAAACCAAGACTCTTTCCACAAAGGGCAAACGTCCAGTCTGGTGGACCCCAGCCATTAACAAACTTTACAATAAGAGGAGAAAGCTATTACATGATAGAACAAAATCCATAAAAGGGAAGTCACCCCTGATCATTATTAGTAAAAAATACGAGCACTCATAAAATCAACTAAGGCCAATTTTGAGAGAAAAATTGCCATGGATTCAAAGGACAATCATAAGGCCTTTTTCAGCTATGTTAGGAACCTGGGTGGAAACTCCCAGATATGCTCAGAATTAGTCCAAAATGATACAAAAATCACTGAACCCACAGACATTGCCAACATACTGGCAGACAGGTTCAGTGCAAACTTCACCCTCTCCCCTAAAGGAGAGATAACTATCCCAGCCGAGTGCAGCCTCCCGGACATCTCAAATGCGCAGGTGAAAGCTGCACTCTCTAAAGCTAAAAACACAGCATCAATGGGACCGGATGGTGTCCCCGGCTGTGTGCTACACGAGCTAAATGAGGAATTAAACCCGCACATAAGGCAGCTGTTTAATCTCAGCCTTACCACAGGTTACGTGCCCAAGGAGTGGCGTACGGCAACTGTAGTCCCACTCCACAAAGGCGGCGCCTCTACGGACCCTGGTAATTACCGCCCCATAAGCTTAACAAGTCTAGTCTGCAAAGCTATGGAGAGGATCATAATGGAGCTCATAAACAAAGATATACGGGACTTGCAGACATTGGACCCGACCCAGTTTGGCTTTGTCAAGGGAAGATCATGCCTTTTGAACTTGGTCGACTTCTTCAAAACAGTCACCAAGGCCATTGATGAGGAAAGGCAGTCCATACAGCCTACCTTGACCTTGCAAAGGCTTCGACACAATACCCCACTCGGGTATTGTAGGAAAACTTACCAGCTTAAATGTAAACCCATATGTCACAAGATGGGTTGCAAACTGGCTTAAGGACAGAACCCACAGGGTTAGAGTTGCTGGCGCTGTGTCAGACTCCAAGCCGGTCACAAGTGGTGTCCCACAGGGCTCGGTCCTTGGCCCCTATTGTTTGGCATCTACTTCTCAGAAGTACAGGCCAACATAGGAGGACTTTGGCTGACAAAGTTTGCAGACGACTGCAAACTGGGCCATAGTGGAAAGTGCATCAGACACGGATATCCTTCAGAAGGGACTCACGGAAACAGATAGCTGGTGCCAGAGCCATGGCCTGAAGTTAAACGCCAAAAATGTATAGTCATACCCTTCGGGAAAAACAAGGTAACCCCAAGCTACCATATAGGTGGCAATCCACTAAGCACAGAAGAGGTTATCAGGGACTTGGGGACCCAGGTTGACAGTGGCCTTTCTTTGACACTCACATTGCTAAAGTGGTTAGAAAGACCTTCTACATTGCCCACCTGATCATGAAGGGATTCACATCCAGATCTAGTGAGGTTATTGTTCCCCTGTACTCTTCACTTATCAGACCAATGATCGAGTACAATGCCCCATTCGGGATGTATCTCACCCGACATCTGCAGCAATTGGAGAGACCCCAAAAGTTCCTCACCAAAAGGATAAAGGGACTCCAAAATCTGTCATATGCTGCCAGATTGAAGAAACTCCAGCTCTATTCAGTCGCATACCGTCTGCTCAGAGGTGACATGTGCCTGACATACAAGGCCATGTCCAACCCGAATTAATGGACATGCTCCACCTCAAAAAATCCAAATCCACCAAAACCACTAGAGCAAGCGACTTAAACCTTAGCACGGATATAAATAGGACATACTGGAGGGATAGATTTATCACTCGGAGACTCCCTATGCTGTGGAATAAAATCCCGGTCCATGTGAGGCAGAGCACCTCGCTGACTCTGTTCAAGAGAAATCTAGACCTGTGGATGGGAGATCGTAGGTTTACCCCGGGAATCATCTCTGTGTCACTGCTGGACAGAGGCACAACAAACTAATGGGCACAGTATTTTTTCATATAAGGGGTGGCGTAAGCCACAAAAATTTGGGCTAGGCTTATAAATGCCTTAGGGCAGATAGCCTAGTATAAACCTATGAACCTATGAACCTATATTGTGAATAAAGATAAAGATCAACTCCAAGATAAATAATTTAAGAGAAGAATCAGACCAATCAACAAGGAAAACTAGCTTCCAAAGAGGTCAATGGGGCATGACCTAGATAAAGTACTTGCAGATTATTTACAGTCACTTTTAAGATATGAAATTATGCAAAATCTAGAAGACTGGACTTACTGGAGGATAATGAAAGAGGATATGAGTAAGGAAGAGGTCTGACAGTTTGAGCAGAGGATTAAAACTAGGAGCTATGATTAAGCTATTTCCAATAGTCCAAGGTTTGAGTCTCTCAACCCCCACCTTTGCCTGCTGTGTGCTTTTGAACAATTTGTTAAAGTAGACAGTCCTCCTGTGTCATCCATTAGAATGGACACTTCTGCCTAGTTGGCCTATCTGGTCAGCAAATAAAAAAAATCAAACATGACATCTGCAAGTAAACACAATATCCTTGCAATTGTTTTTTTATCAACTGAGCTACACTTGTTCAAAGATCTCCTTAACTCTAAACTCAGAGGTTTAATTGCCAGCAAAAAGAGCTGATGTGGCAGGACGCTGCTCTGGTGAACCCCACAGCAGAAGTGTGTCTGACTGGATATTAAAGACCCTGACAGACCACAATATAAGACACAATTCAAACATCTAGTATGTCTTCTGCAACCTGAGGTGGGAACTCAAAGGACTGTGGTATCATGCAAAGGTATTCCCAAGACAGCATACTGAATGCCTTCCCTGGATCTACAATGAATATAGTAAGGGTCGTCATAACTCTAGCAGTGGTGTCAATAAGATCTAACACCCTTTGTATACATCATCAGGCTTGATTGACCATGACAAATCACACTCGATCAGAGTGAATTAAATTAGAAACATCCAGTATATTCTGTTTATAAGCCCATATATAGTTTATAATCTACCTTGAGAAATGTAGTAGGATGACATTACAATGGATCTGAGGGATGTGTAGCTGCAATCAGTACGATCATTGTCAAGATGACCCTCCAAGATAGGGTTTAGTACATGAAGATCAAATTCTGATAAAAGTTAAACACTTATAAGAGTATTTCCCTTAGTTTAGGTATCTGTACTTTATAAAATTCTTCAAGAAGGCTATCTGATCTTAGGACAGTCAAAGCTTTGGCTTTTGTTAAAGACCCATCCAACTCGTCCAATACAGAATGTCCGGCCAACATTTTCATAACCCCCTCTGTCTAGTAAACTGAAGTTGTGTTATGTATGTGGCTATTTCTGCTTCTGGGAATCAGGGGTCTTACTTAAAGTCTCATCCAGTAGTCTAGAAAAAGGTTCCAAGATGTATCCATGGAGTAAGTCTTTTTCCAAGTGTCATTGTCTATTATACGTTCATAGGTATGTACTAGGCTATCGGCCCAAGGACCTAAGTATGCCTAGCCAACAAGGCTCCCTGGTTTATGCCCCCCAAGAAAGTTATTTTCCTGTGCCCCTGTCGAGCAGAGCCACAGAAGTGATCCCCGGGTGTATTTCCTATTTACCATCCACTCATCAAGATTTTTCTTGAAGAGTGCTAAAGGACCAATAACTGCTTCTGTCTTGTAACATGTTGCCATAACAGGATTTATGTATGATATGGCACTAAAATGAGCAAACTCTTTTTTTTCCTGGGTTATTGAATAATTGTATTAAGATGGCCTAGATAGGCAAGAAAATTTTAAGCTATGAATAGCTTCATTAGAGATGCCTGGGGTTCTGGTTCACTCAGCTGAAAAAGGTCACTTGTACCCAGGGAGACTTTCCTGGTAAACAAATTTCAACAAATAAATTAATAAAATTCTACAAATCTTTCTTAGTGTCAGTATTTGAGCAGCATAAGCCTGAACCTTTGCACATTCTGTAGACTGTATGACATTTAGGTCCAAGAAGTCTAAAGCTCTATATGTACGAGTTATAATCAAGGACTTATAATCTGCTTATGCTCTATACTTAATAGTTATCTGCCTATTCGTGTCCTGGATGTTCTTGTCTAGATAACTGGTCAGGAATATAGGTGGCAGTACACTAAACACCGAAAGTATGATAAGAGACTTAGGGACACAGGTGGACAGTGTTCTCACCTTCGATAACCACATTGCCACAACAGTCAGGAAATCCTTCTATGTGGCACACCTCATCACTAAGGGCTTTTCATCCAGAAAAAAGGAGGTCATTGTCCCACTGTACTCATCCCTCATTAGACCCATTATAGAATACAACGCCCCGTTTGGTATGTACCTCTCAAGACATCTGCAACAACTGGAAACACCGCAGAAATACCTCACTAAAAGAATCACAGGCCTAAAGCAGATGCCCTACGCTGACCGGCTTAAAAAACTCCAGCTATACTCTGTCGCATATCGTCTACTCAGAGGCAATCTCTGCTTAACATACAAGGCCATGTCAAACCCAGAGCTGTTGGACATGCTACACTTAAAGAAATCCCAATCCCTCAGAGCGACACACTCCAGAGATCTAAACCTTGTCATCACAATAAACAAAACATGCTGGAGGGATAGGTTCCTTACCCAGAGACTCCCCAGACTCTGGAATAGATTGCCCATACATGTCAAGCAGAGTGCCTCTTTGGCCCTCTTCAAAAGGAACCCTGACAATTGGATGGGAGAAAGGAAATTCACCCCGGGGATCACGTCAATCGCCCTGCTAGACAAGGGTCCAGGGAAGTAAATAGTGTAGGAAGAAATATCCAGGGAATTGTTATGGCTAGGCTTGTATATGCCCTAGGGCTGATAGCCTAGTACCAGCCTATGAACCTATGAACCTATGAACCTATGAATGGCTTTCTACTATGAATCCCAGTATGCACATCTTTTCAATACCATGCTCCTCAAATACAAATGAACAAAGCATTTAAAAGAGTATGAAAGAAATGGTAGCACATAGTCACTGACATTATTTGTCTCCTTACCACACTTTTCAAGTCCTCTGCATTTGGAGGAGCATTCTAATGTTAACATCAAAATCTGTGTGCTCTGCTTTTCTGATTTGACATCAGATAGCTCTGATTTCTTCTCTTCCAAAAGACTGAATGTTGAAGCAATGAGAGACAGAAAGAGAGAGAGACTTCCTGGACCTGTCACTGTCAAAAGTGAGCAGCAACAATGGACAAGCCTGCAATCTAACAGTGGCACACTCTTTTTGAAAAAGCTAGTACCATACATGCTGAAGGTAATGCCATGATTAGAGTGGACCCTTTAAGTAACTGTGTAGTGTATTTGGGGTACATCTGTGTGTGTGTGTGTGTGTGTGTGTGTGTGTGTGTGTGTGTGTGTGTGTGTGTGTGTGTGTGTGTGTGTGTGTGTGTGTGTGTGTGTTTGTGTGTGTGTGGGTATGTGTGTGTGTGTGTGTGTGCATGTTTGTGTGCCTGCACATAAGCATGTGTGTGTGTGTGTGTGTGTGTGTGTGTGTGTGTGTGTGTGTGTGTGTGTGTGTGTGTGTGTGTGTGTGTGTGTGTGTGTGTGTGTGTGTGTGTGTGCGTGTGTGCATGTGTGTCTGTGCATGCATGCTTGTGTATCTGTGTGTGTGTGTGTGTGTGTTCAAGCAGAGGGCCTAGTTTTACCACTCACCAGTCTTTGATGATGTAGAATGTATTTGATTTTGGCTCATCTTTTTGCAAAACTTCTGAAATGTTATGATGAGCAAGAAGGACACAGAGCTGTAGAAAAAATAGCATACAAAAATGGAAGTGTCTATGAGTAATATTTTGGTGAGGCAGCAACACACTTTTGGAATGTTGCTGTAACTGGACCCATGTACCATATGGAACTAAAATGAGCACAAGTTGTTTTGTTTTTTTTTTCTGGGGAAGTGAGTAATTGCCTTAAAATGGTCAGATGGGAAAAAGGCTGTGAATGGCTTTGTTAGAAATCTCTGGAACAACACCAAAAAGAATAAAAATGAGCAAATACAACGGTCCAGTGATGACCAGAAAAACGTAATGATTTGTCTGTACAGCCTCACCATACAATGCCTTCAATGGCGTAAAGAACACTAAACAATATACACCTTTTATAGTATAAAAATCTATTTCTTGACAATTAAATGCAATTAAACAATTAAACACTTTCTAACACCTTATAATAAACCTTTCCAATTACAAGACATATTTTGCCAGCAGGGGTCAGAGTACCAAACTTTAAAATGAATAAAGATTCCTTATATAAAAGTGTCTTCTTAACATTACTAAACCTCCCATAACTTTAAATTTTTTTCTAAAACTGTCCCCTGTAAGGCCATGGATCACTGTCATGAAAATCTAAAAAATGCTGTGCTACAGGATTTTCTACTTTCTGATGTTTAATATCTCTAACATGTTCCTGGGGACGAAGTTTAAACTTTCTTTTGTGTTCTCCCACATAGAACTTGTTACAGGGGCATCTTAAAGCATACACTACACATCCTGTGCTACAATTAAAACTACCTAACACATTACATTTCTGGCCATTAATATTTTTAAAAGTATGAACCACCTATTTACATGAGATACATCTTCCACATGGCTGTGTACCTTTATAACTAAGTGTTTTATACATACTTTGACAAAGGGCTATATATTTACTATGAACAAGTATATCTCTAATGTTCCTTCCCCTTTTAAATGAAAATATAGGTACCTTACACAATTCTAAAAATTCCTTAAACTTGGATAAATATTTACAATTCTTTTTAACAATCTTAACCACTTTATCACTTAACAGATCATATGTAAGTACCATATACATCTTTTGCCTTTCTACATTCTTACTAATAGTGGTAAAGGGTGTTGTTTGTTTAATACCTTCTTTTTTCACTTTATCCAAGGAATTAAGCACTTCCCACCTATCATAACCTCTAGAAATAAATTGTTCAGCTGTCTTTTCATATTTATGTTCTAAAACTATATCATCTTTACACAAATGTTTTATGCGGGTAAACTCACCAAATGGTAAAGGTTTTATCAAATGGGGTGGATGAAAACTGGTGCTGTGTAAAACATGGTTTATATCACCAAATTTTCTGTGCACTGTCATAATAATTTATCCTTCATTAGTTCCTTTGAAATATACATCCAAAAAAAAAAAAAAAACAATTGGGCCCCACTATCGGAGACCTCAAATTGCAAACCAAACCTATGATCAGCTTTGTTAGAGATGCCCGAGGCTCTGGTTAACTTCCAGGCTGAGGTACCTTCTGCGCTTTTCTTTATTTAACTGTAACATGAATGCATTTTAGTGAAAACTCCACAGCCGTGTCTTGGACAAATACAAATATACAAACGTTACAATAATTTTGCTAAAGAAGCTACAGGAAGCCAAGAAAACAGACGTGTGCCTATTTTAAAGGGCAGTCAGGATACGTTTCTGTGGTACAGATATTTATGTGGGAATTTCATAACACCACAAAAATAATAATGGCATAGGTTGTACATACCAACAGAGTAAATGTACCATGCACACAGCCACTACCTCAGGGGTGCAGATTTATGTATATATACATTTTGAGTGCTATGATTTTGGACCCTGTGCTATGATTTCTGATGGATACAACCCTCCAACCTATGGTTTTGAAAGCAATCTGAGTGGCAGTGAAATATGCTGTCATTCAGAAGCACACCATCTCTGGATAGATAAAAAGTGCAGAAGAAAGCCTTCATGGCACCTAAGGCAACTCCATCTCTTCCTACCTTGTTAAAACCTGTGGACATACCTGATTTAAAAAAAGTATCAGAGTGGCTTGTGGAGATGCATGTCCCTCTTCAAAAAATTTAAATCCTGCCAATTCTGGACTCTCTATAATGATCCATAAAGTTTATAAAAATAATTGTGTGGATAATCAAAGAAACCCACAGACTAGCAATCAAACTTCCACTTGTATATCTTCATCGTCTGCGCTAAAAATGATAATTTCCCTAACTACCCAGATGAACTATCAAAATAATGAGATAGGAAATTGAAATCCCATGTATAGATTAGCTGCCATGTAAATGGTCACACGTTTTTGGTATTTAGCATAATGGTTAAGGTGTTTATCTTACAGATGTAAAGTATAGAGTTTGATTCTCACATTTAAATGGAAAATTGGTTAGGCTTAACATAGCTTGTGAAGGCAACTAGCCTTATACGAATTTTGACAAGTCATTTTTTCATCTTTTTGAAGGAGAAATGTGTACCAAGAAGAGTATATCTCTCATTTTCAATGGCAACATTCTATGGCTTACATCTCTTCCAGTTGTACATCTTAGCCCAGCAGATTTTCTTTCTATGTTCAGTTTTTCTTTGCAATGTATGTTCTTAAGCTTATGTTTACCATCATTGATTTGCTGGTGTAGTAACTATTTCTATTGTGGGAATTTGTTTTTCCCTGTATGAATGTACCCATTTAATGCTGTTTACTAGACTGGAACATGGCAGAAGTGGGAACGGGCACGAGTCTGATGTCACTGTTATGAATATTTTCAGATACAATGGAGTCTCAGTAGGCACACAGCAAACCATATTTAGCTGGTGCAGCTAGTTCTCTGGTTAGTCTTTCCTGTTCAGAAACACAAGTATGGTGTAAATGAAGTATTTCCAGGTGATACATCTGTAACCATGAACATGATGAAGATAAAAAGGTAACACCATCTTTTCAAGAGTTCAGTAAAGAGTACTAAGAAATATTACAATGTTTATAACAAACACTACGGATTAATATTTAGAAAGTGACTAAAGCCAACCGTAGAACTTGGAGGGACCCTAATGCCCATGCATTAGATTTGTCACACTGAATTTTGTGCAACAGCAATGACTGGCAGTTGCGCTGTGGCTGTGGTGCACTAAAACATTACAATCAAATTTGTGTTATAAAATTACATATTGGGTGCATTCCAGGTGCCTGACACTTACACTGCAAGTGCTTCTGTACACATTTCATCATCAGGAAAGATTATGAATATGTGTTAAATTCTTAGTTGTGCAATCTACAGACTACAACTCCCTTATATGGGACTGTGCATTAAATTTGTGAATATGACAGAAAACCTCTAACCACAGGAGGAAAGACATTGGCTATCTCAAGTGCTCTTACTCATAAATGGCACTTTATACCCAAAAGTAAACTCATGTTACATACATGTCACCCTGAAAGTAATTAAAACAAACAACAACAAAAAATCTTAACTAAGGCTGCAGTGTAACACAAACAATGAACATAAACGAACCTAAAGCCTCACATAAATTGTGAGCTCACTAACATACTACAGACTAGACTCAAAGTGAAACAGAAATGGTCCCCTGAGTAGTGGCAACAATAACATCACTACCCCTAGGGTGGCTATCAGTGGGAATACAGCCCCCTAAACAGCATAGCAATAAAACAAGTAGAAACCCCTTTAATAATGATAATCAAATGAACAAAAACCTTATCTGTGATATAAATAGGACCTGCTGGAGAGACAGGTATGTATCGCAGAGACTACCCCATCTATGGAACAGGCTCCTCATCCATGTGAAGCAGCGTTCTTTCCTAACCCAATTCAAGTGTAACTTGCACAATTGGATGAGGAAGAGGAAATTCATCCCTGGTTTGGCAACTATAGCTCTAATAGACATAGGCAACCTGTAAATGGTTCAACACCCAAGCCCCTGCTTACACTTATCAAGGGTATCAGAACTTGTGAGATATTTGGGATGTATGGCTAGTCTTAAAAAGGTCCTTGTGGTTGTTAACCTAGTAAACACCTGTGAACCTATGAAAATATACAAATAGATAAATAAATATGTATATTTGGGGTCTATATTACATCACTGAATGCTTAAAAAAGCAAACGGTGATTAATAGACCCTATGTAAGTGAAAGCTTACAATATTGAACTGCCAGAATAGCAATTTTTTTCCAAGGGAAAAAAATCGCTGTTCCAACAAAAAAAAAAAAATAAAAAACAAAGAAAGAAAACATTTTATAACATTGCATTAAGTGGGGGGCTTTGCCCCCCCCCACACCACCCGTACATAAATATACCAACTCTGAGACCGCACTACAGTGCCGAAAATGGCAAAGTACCAAAGCAGCCAAGCAAATTCTTTCCCAGGGAAAGGATTCACTTACATGCCGATTGATATCTTGCCATTTCAGTCTTTTATGCTCGACTAAAGACGCATTTGAAGGAATGCATCTTTGGTCTCCTAAGTGGAACCCTATATTTAGATGACAAAACGGACTTTAACCCACATGTCACTACTTTCATTGACTGGCTGGAGTATCTGCCTGATCTACAGAATGACCAAATGCTTCATTTTCTAATACAATCTAGGATTGCTGTCTTAACCCAAGACAGTCCATCACAGCTGTTTTCCTGAAAATAACTTTCTTTCTAACTGGCAGTTGATAATGATCTGAACTGGTCCATAAAAGTAAATAAAATCCAACAACACAGTTTATCTCTAAAAGAGACTAAACCTTAAAACAGGATGTCTGTGATCAAACCATCTCTTACAAAAAAGGATCCCTCTGCACAAGTTCAAAACATAAGACTACAGAATAAATGGACATATTTTGTTCATTTTTTGATCACCACTTTAATCCAGTTCAGTTTTGCACGGGGAGCCAGGGCATATCTTGGCACTTAGTAGGTGCAAGACACAGCATTGATCTATCTATCTATCTATCTATCTATCTATCTATCTATCTATCTATCTATCTATCTATCTATCTATCTATCTATCTATCTATCTATCTATCTATCTATCTATCTATCTATCTATCTATCTATCTATCTATCTATCTATCTTTAAGGAGAAATTCTATCACCCCTTAATGTTTGTCAAACCTTCTTTTAAGGTAGTTGTTTTGAAAATCATCCATGTGGTCAATGCTTTATTGTTTAAATATTGTGACTCTTGTTTCTCTGTGGGGAGAGGCTATTTCTTTCCAAATGCCAAATCCTTCTCTACTAACATTTTAAGATCAGTTTTCATTGTGGGATGGAGGGAGTCACCATGATTTTTGTGGCTGCTTATGGTCCAATTTATGATTTGCAGCTCTCAGATCATGATCTGAGTGGATTATTTAGCTTGATGCATAAGGCAGATATGTCTTACAAAAGAGCTGCAGAATGATTGGTTTAAAGGAAACCCACTTGAATATCATTAACAGAGTTGTATGGGAAACGGTAATATGACTAATAGTAACATATTTTAAATAATTTATAAACTACCCAAATGGAATTTAGCTGCTCAGTCACACAAATGGAAGCACATTATTAATTTACAATCTTGTTTATTACTTTCATTTTGTCCCTGCAGTTTGGGATTTTTTTTCAATGTTCTAACAGTTACCGAGTATACAGTAGATCAGAGTCTGTGATACACCTTAAAGAAGCTTTTGAGTGAGTCATCACATGCGTATATGTACTGAGCACGTGCAAGCAGGAGTGCCATTTTGGGTGAGCAGCCAGACTGTGAGCATGCAAGTATGTAGTCAGTCAGTTATTTAGATATTTTGTTTAAGTTTAATGTTCCTGCCATCCATCCTGATGTATCTGTATACAATAAACTACTTAAATGAACACCCAAGCCTCAACATCTTCTTAATGTACATGTGAAGAGTGACATATACTTTGTAAATATTCCACTTATTAAATAATGTTATGTAGAACAGCAACAGAAAGATTCATAGATTGATTTGCCAAGTTTTTGGACTGAGAGAGAGAGAGAGAGAATCACACGATGTTCAAGGCAACTTGGCCACATGACCCACCCAACAGGTACAAGCAAGCAAAATCTGAGGGTAATGCTACTCAATGCTAGAAGTCTAAACCTCAAAATGCACTCACTCGAGGCACTCCTTAAAATGGAGAACATTGACATCTGTGCAGTGACAGAGACCTGGTTCAAAGCTCCAGAGAGCACCCCTGCATTGCCAGGCTACAATTCATACCACACCTTTCGGCCACCTAACCCAGAACGAAGCACTAAAGGTGGAGGCGTGTCCATATTCATTAAGGATATCCACACCTCCAGGCTAGTTGCACAGCATAATGCACCCGAGATTATCCAAGTGCAACTAACTCTGGGCAAGACCGCAATCCAAATTGTAGCTTGCTACAGACCCCCCACCATGCCCCAGGATTCACACTCCTCATTTCTTGATACACTGGAAAGTATTAGGGTACAACCCAACACCCTAATAATGGGTGATTTCAACTACCCCACCATTAACTGGGAAAACTACTCATGTACCAACTCTTTTGATCAACGTTTTCTAGAATTCATAAATTCCAACGCCTTGGATCAACTTATTCACACCCCCACCAGGGGCAGCATTATCCTAGACCTGGTCATTACCAACATGGGAAACCGGTGTTCCACACCAGAGGTCAATTCCTCGTTGGTCAGATCCAGCCACAAGCTAATCAGCCTAGACATCCACATCCCACCCCCACCCCCAATTAGGGAAACCATCGTAAAAAACTTCTCCAAAGCCAACTTTACACTTCTTAAGACAGAAATGGCAAACTTCATGACATCCATGCAGACGGACAACAGAGGTATGACTGCCGAATCCTACACAAATGCACTTTATAAGCACTTACACGAGTGCATGGATCATGCTATCCCTAATAGAACCAAGATGTTATCCTCCAAAAAAAGGAAGCCACTCTGGTGGTCCTCTGCCATAAACAAACTCTACAACAGAAGAAAGAAACTGTTGCAAAAAAAAGAGTAAAATCCCATGACTGGAGGAACTCCCTGGTCAACCTCAGTAAGAAGCTGCGATCCCACATAAAATCCTCCAAAGCTAGTTACAAAAACAAAATTGCTACTGACTCTAAAGACAACCACAAAGCATTTATAGCTATGTCAAGAATCTAAATGGGAACACTCAGATCTGCTCTGAGTTACAGCACAATGGCGCTAAATATACAGAACCAACTGATATTGCCAACATCCTAGCAGATAGGTTCAGTGCTAACTTTACTCCCCTCTCACCCCCTAGAGGGCCCATCTCTATACCAGAAGAATGCAAAGTTCCTATAATCATGGCTGCACAGGTAAAAAACACACTCTCCAAAGCCAAGAACACAGCATCCATGGGACCTGACAGTATCCCAGTCTGCATTCTACACGAACTACAGAATGAACTGGCACCCTACCTAAGTACCATGTTCAATCATAGCCTCACCTCAGGCTTTGTAGCCACTGAATGGCACACCACAACGGTTATCCCACTCCACAAAGGGGGAGCCACGATGGACCCCGGGAACTACCGCCCCATTAGCCTGACGAGCCTGGTCTGCAAGGCCATTGAACGTATCATCATGGAACTCATAAACAAAGAACAAAGACATTGGTAATCTCCAAACTCTGGACCCTACCCAGTTTGGATTTGTAAAAGGCAGATCATGTCTCCTAAACCTGATTGACTTCTTTGAAGCAGTCACCAAAGCCATAGATGAGGGTAAAATGGTTCACACAGCTTATCTAGAGCTCGCCAAGGCTTTCAACACCATCCCCCACTCTGGAATTATAGATAAGCTCACTAAACTAGGTATAAATCCCTATGTCACAAGATGGGTTGCCAACTGGCTCATGGACAGAACCCAGACTGTGAAAGTAGCGGATTCCAAATCCGACATCAGACCAGTGACAAGTGGAGTACCACAGGGTTCAGTCCTGGGTCCTCTCCTGTTTGGTATCTACTTCTCTGAAGTGCGGGCCAACACAGAAGATCTTTGGCTAACAAAGTTTGCAGATGACTGCAAACTAGGAGCCATAATTGAAACTCCTAATGATGTGGACAAACTACAAAAGGGCCTCACTGAGACAGATACCTGGTGTCAAAGCCATGGCCTGAAGCTCAATGCCAAAAAGTGTATTGTCATCCCCTTTGGTAAAAACTCTGTACCCATGAACTACCACATAGCTGGTAGTCTACTTAATGCCGAAAATGTGATAAGAGACCTTGGGACACAGGTGGACAGTAGTCTCTCCTTTGATAATCACATCGCCACAGTGGTCAGGAAATCCTTCTATGTGGCTCATCTCATCACAAAAGGTTTCTCATCCAGAAAAAAAGAGGTCATTGTTCCCCTCTACTCATCACTCATTAGAGTACAACGCCCCTTTTGGTATGTACCTCACAAGACATCTACAACAACTGGAAAGACCACAGAAATACCTCACAAAGAGGATTACTGGCCTCAAACAGATGCCCTATGCAGACCATGTCAAAAAACTACAGCTTTACTCCATCGCATATCGCCTACTCAGGGGCGATCTCTGCCTAACATACAAAGCTATGTCAAACCTAGAGCTGTTGGACATGCTCCACTTAAAGAAATCCCAATCCCTCTGAGCTACACGCTCTAGGGACCTAAACCTTGTCACCAGAATAAACAGAACATGCTGGAGGGATAGATTCCTGTCCCAGAGACTTCCCATACTCTGGAACAGACTACCTATCTATGTCAAACAGAGCTCCTCATTAGCACTCTTCAAGAAAAATCTTGATGATTGGATGGGAAATGGAAAATTCACCCCGGGGATCACTTCTGTGGCTCTGCTCGACAGGGGCACAGGAAAATAATTTTCTTGGGTGGCGAAAGCCAGGGTACATTTTTTGGCTAGGCTTGTATATTTGTATATTTGGCTAGGGCTGATAGCCTAGTACCTACCTATGAACCTGTAAACCTTGTACCATACATCCTTGTTTAAGGAGCAGTAGGCCAGTCATACTTGGGGTAAATTTATGAATACCCATCCAGTTGTCTTATTCCTTTGAAAAGGAAGATAGTGTTCATAGGTTCATAGGTTCATACTAGGCTATCTGCCCTAGGGCATTTATAAGCCTAGCCAGAATGTGTTTGGCTTTTGCCACCCATTTTAAATTTATTTTGCTATGCCCTTTTTCGAGGTTAGTATACTGTGCCTCTGTCTAACAGTGACACAGAAGTGATACCCGGGGTAAACCTACGATCTCCCATCCACTCATCAAGATTCCTCTTGAAGAGAGTCAATGAGGGACTCTGCCTAACCTGGACTGGGATTTTATTCCAGAGTGAAGGGAGCCTCTGGGTTATGAATCTGTCCCTCCAGCATGTCCTATTTATTTCAGTGCTGAGGTTCAAGTCTCTCTAGCGCGTAGCTAGATGGGATTTGGATTTTCTGAGGTGGAGCATGCCCATTAATTCCGGGTTGGACATGGCTTTATACGTCAGGCACAGATCGCCTCTGAACAGGCGGTATGCCACTGAGTAGAGCTGGAGGTTCTTTAACCGGGCAGCATATGGCATCTGTTTGAGCCCTTTGATCATCTTGGTGAGGTACTTTTGGGGTCTTTCCAGTTGCTGCAGGTGTCTGGTAAGGTGCATCCCAAAAGGGGCATTGTACTCAATTATGGGCCTGATGAGAGATGAGTAAAGAGGCACGATGACGTCCCCTGATCTAGATGTGAATCCCTTCATGATTAGGTGGGCTATATAAAATGTTTTTCTAACCACTTTGGCCACGTGGTTGTCAAATGAGAGATTGCTATCAGCTTGGGTCCCCAGGTCCCTAATTACTTCTTCTGTACTTAATGGATTACCACTTATGTGGTAATTTGTGGGCACTTTGTTTTTGCCAAAGGGGATGACTATACACTTTTTGGCATTTAGCTTGAGGCCATGGCTCTGGCACCAGTTGTCTGTTTCTATGAGGCCCTTTTGGAGGATGCTTGTGTCGACTGGAGAGTCGATTATGGCGCCCAGTTTGCAGTCATCTGTGAACTTGGTCAGCCACAGTCCTTCCGTGTTGGCCTGTACCTCTGAGAAATATATACCGAACAAGAGAGGTCCCAGGACTGAGCCTTGTGGGACACCACTTGTAACTGGTTTGGAGTCTGACATGGCTCCAGCAATTCTAACCATGTGGGTTCTGTCCTTGAGCCAGTTTGCAATCCATCTAGTGACATAGGGGTTTATATTTAAGCTGGTGAGCTTATCTATAATGCCCGAGTGGGGTATTGTATCGAAGCCTTTTGCAAGGTCCAGGTAGGCTGTGTGGACCACCTTCCCCTTGTCAATGGCCTTGGTGACTGTTTCAAAGAAATCAACCAGGTTTAAGAGGCAGGATCTGCCCTTAACAAAGCTGAACTGGGTAGGATCCAGTGTTTGTAGGTCCCCAATATCTTTATTTATGAGGTCCATGATGATCCTTTCCATAGCTTTGCAGACCAAGCTAGTCAGGCTTATGGGGCGATAGTTTCCAGGATCCGTTGAGGCACCACCTTTATGGAGAGGGACCACTGTTGCTGTACGCCACTCTTTGGGCACATATCCTGTAGTAAGGCTGAGATTGAACAGTAGTTTTATGTTTGGGTTTAGCTCTTCTTGGAGTTCATGTAGGATGCAGCCTGGGACACCATCTGGTCCCATTGATGCTGTGTTTTTTGCTTTGGAGAAGGCGGCTCTTACCTGAGCATCTGAGATGTCAGGGGGGCAGCACTCTGCTGGGATAGATATTTGCCCTTTTGGTGGGGAGGGGGGGAGAAGTTTGCGCTGAACTTGTCAGCTAGGATGTTGGCAATGTCTGTGGGTTCGGTGTATTTTTTGTCATTTTGGACTAATTCTGAGCATATCTGGGAATTACCACCCAGGTTCCTAACATAACTAAAGAAAGCCTTGTGATTATCCTTAGTGTCCTGTGCAATTTTTCTCTCAAAGCTGGCCTTAGACAATTTTTTGTGTGCCCGTAGTTTTTGCTAATACTGATCAGTGATGCCTTCCCTTTTGAGATTTTGCTCTATCATTTAGTAGCTTCCTCCTTCTATTGTATAGTTTGTTTATGGCTGGGGTCCACCAGACAGGACGTCTGCCTTTGGAGGATTGGGTCTTGGTTTTATTTGGGATCGATGATCCATGCATTCCTGAAGGTGTTCATGGAATGCGTTTATAAAGGATTCTGCGGTCTGGGCCGTATTTTCCACAGGCCCGGGGGCTTTGAAGGATTCCACCTCAGTTTTGAGGAGTGTGAAATTTGCTTTAGAGAAGTTTTTCACTGTGGTTTTCTGGGCAGGGGGTGGGGTCGGGATGTGAATATCCAGTGAGATTAGTTTATGGTCTGATCTTACCAGCGAGGGATACACTTCTGGTCTGGAGCATAGAGTCCCCATGTTGGTGATGATCAGGTCCAGTATGTTTTCCCCTCTTGTGGGAGTGGTAACAAGTTGTTCCATAGCATTTGAGTTTATAAATTCTAGGAACCTTTGGGCTAGGGTGTTGGAGCAAGAGTCATGCTCCCAGTCTATGTTTGAGTAGTTGAAGTCGCCCAATATAATGGTTGGAGAGACCTTCATATTTTCCAGTGTTCTCAGGAAGGCCGAGTGGGGTTCCTGGGTTTGGGAGGGTGGTCTGTAGCAGGCTATAAACTGGAAGGCAGTTTTACCCACTGTTAGTTGCACATGGATAGTCTCTGATGCTTCGTGCTTAGCCACCAACCTGGAGGTGTGGGTATCTTTGATGAATATCGATACTCCTCCTCCTTTTGTGGTTCGGTCCAAGTTTTGGGGCCGAAAAGCATGGTATGAGGTATAAACTGGTAGTGCTGGGGTGCTCTTGGGAGCCCTGAACCAGGTTTCTGTTACTGCACAGATATCGATGTTCTCCATGCTAAGGAGAGTTTCGAGTCCGTGTATCTTGAGGTTTAGACTTCTGGCGTTGAGTAGCATTACTCTTAGTTTCTTATCCCTTGTGATACCTATGGAGGTGGGTTTGTCTTTTGAGCCTTGCCTAAAAAAGGCACTATGGGGGTAGCAAGAGCCTTTGCCAATATCCGAAAGCCCAGGGGTGACAGGTGCAAGCCATCCCTAGCGAAGCATCATGGCTTGTCGAGCATATCATCCCAAGCTGACAGGCATTCTTTATCTGGAGTGGAATAAAACATCAGGTAAAATCTGTCTGACACAGTAACCTTGAACTAACAATATTAAGCATTTCCAACTGTTCAAAATATAGATTTCCTCCAAATGAATAAATACAGAAAGACATATTTCTTTTATAATGAAGAGACATATGATGTGTTATGTAAATGTCACTAGTTAATATTCATTTGCTTATATTTCAACATGCAGGCTATAGACAGAGTGTTAATAATACCTATAAGTTGGTCGCCAATCAAAGACATTAGCCAGATCAACTCTCTCTTCAATAACAAATTTGCTCACTCCCCACCTCTGAGGTTACATTTAACTTTTTTTCTAGTGTAAAACAAAAAACATATTAAAATCCGGACACATCTGCACACGTCTGACTAAGATACCATTCTTGTCCTGTTTCCAAGAGCAGTAATATGCTGACAAAGCCTTACTTTCAGACATTTCTCAGTTTTTCCTATAGATTCCCACCTTATCTCCACCCTACTTTATGCCCTCCAATATATACCAACCTAAGGCAATGCGATCTAAACAAGCTAGAGACCTGCTATAACAAAATCGCCAAATTCGCCACAGGTGCAGCCTACCGTAGTCACCACTGTCCCTCACTTGCTGAACTGGGCTGGCTTGAACTCCCTCACCTCCTTCAGTGGTATCAACTCTCACTCACCCACAAACTAGTAAACCATCCACTAAATGTCCCATCCCTCCAGAATCTACTCCAACCCTATCGCACCACCAGACCACTAAGATCCAGCAACAAAAATCACTTGCAGATGACTAAAGCAATTAACTCTGCTGGTGAAGCACTATTCTCTTGCACCATAGCCAAATTATGGAACTCCCTCCCACCCACAATTACCTCCATACCATCATGCACCCACTTCAAAACTTTACTAAAAGCGCACCTAAAAACATGCTGGCTATGCCCTTGCAACTCCCTCCGTAATATCATCCACCCCATCCAACCACTACCTTTCTTTCCACTCCACTAACTACCTTGATTATAGCAGGCTCAGATGCTCATAAGCCTAGTACTTATTATACAGCAGGAACTTCTTATTGTAACATTTGTTAAAGTCTGTTATGTACTTCTCAGATAAAGATTCTAGTTGTCTACTGATATACTATGTTCTTCATCTGTAAATATGTTGTAAGTAATTGCTATGTAAATAGTTAATCGCAATGTAATCCAGTGTAACTACTGTCTGTTTATTTTAACTGTGGAACTTTTCTCCCTGGGCCTCCGCTGAAAATGGACCTACATCCAGTCGGACACTCCCGGTCAACAAATATATATAAATAAATAAATAAATAAATAAATAAAAATAAAAGGCATAACAGAATAAACAGATTACTACTGCTTTGATGGGGTCTATATTAGATAAACGAAAGTTTATCTTACCGAACGCTGACATTATCGAAAATCCCGGAACTCGAAACCTGCGCCCCCCACATACCCCCCGCTAAATATACATTCCAACTCCAAGATCGCACTACAGTGAGGAAAGGGCAAATATTCTCATCTTCACTGTACTGCGATCTCACAATTCTGGTTTCGGGTTCCGGGATTTTTGCTCATATTAGCGTTCGGTAAGATAAACTTTCGTTTATCTAATATAGACCCCTTTGATGGTACAGTTGTACTGACCTTTGTAAGACAATATCATAGGTTTATGTCCCACAAAACACAAAACTGTCTGTATTAATAAACCTACATTGCTTGCATGCTCAACACTTAAGAATGCCAAGTAAGCTAAGTTTTTCTTCCAACCATGGGTGTCTTCGATTCAAAAAGGTGTTTCAAATTAAAACCAGATTTAAAAACAAACAAACAGATGTCCTAAGCCAAGTCTGTTCCTTAGTTCCCTACTCAATTTTATAACAGGCCAATGTTGTCTAATAATATTTTGTATTGCCTTCACATAAGTGGAAAACTCTAGGATACTGTCGATTATAGAAATACAGTCATTGCATAACTTTTATTGTATATCATTGAATTACGTATCTGGAGCCCACTCACAGTAAGGCACCAAGCATTTTGTATTCAGTTTGAGATCTACTCCTGTTTTAAAAAATTCTGTAGATGTTAGACCACAAGAAAGTAAACAGGTATGCTTAAGCATTTTAGAAAGCATTCAAAGTTGATAAGCTGCCCTTACACACGGTAAACATTTTCATGACACAGTCTCTGCCCATTAGTAAGAGAGGGAGACACTGAGAAAAGCACCATCGGTTTATGACTCAAATGACATCTCTTCGGACACATCAAGTGTTCATCACCTTCACAAATTTAAGCTATTGCAAAGCTGAATGCTCAGATATCTGGGATTGTTCAGGTTCCAGACCACATAAAAAAGTAAATAACTTCTCTTTCCAAAATAGAGTGTAGGAATAAAATGCATCTTTTGCCCCTATTTGACATGTAACTGAGTAAAGGTGAATAGGTTTCCAAAATATGAAGTATTTGCTTATGTTAAATAGAAGTGGTCACTAAAAGACAGATGGACATCATCTGCATATCCCATCAAATTTAATAGGAATCCACTTATCACTGAGCATGACCATTATGCAAGGCCAGGCACATTACTAGACTCAAATGTGTAGAGCTAGCCATTCATTTGGATACAGTTTAATGAGCCATGTCCGCAGGCAAAGCCAGCTTGCTCCTTGCTTAGCCAGTAGGTGAGAGTTCTAGCAAGTATCTTTGCTTTCATACATATAAGTGAGATAAGCTGATATGACTCATCATATACACGGTCTTTTGTGGATTTAAGCATAAGAGATATAATGAAGGAAATAATAGGAGAGGTCGGGCCTAACTGATAAAAACACAATTGTATTTATTTACTTACTTACTTACTGCCATTTATTTATTGGGAGAGTCAGACTGGGCTTACAGTCCCATTTTTAGCAGAGACCCAGGGAGAAAAGCTCCTTGAACAAAAATTGCAATATGCATTTCCAATGAAAACAAAAAAAGAGAAATATTACAATTGTACATTAGCACTGATACAATAAGAGAACATTTACTTATTAGAAAGAATTAACATTTTTAGATCACTAATTCAGAGTTTGAGAAAAATAAACAATTATGTGCATTACTTACAGTGTTGGCAGATGATGTTATGACTGTCAAATAGGGGTCTGTGTTCAGCAATCGAATGGAACTTCCATTGAATGGCTGAACATCGAACCCTATCCATCAAACTTCCATTCAGTGAACATTCATTTCATTAATGGGGAAATTAACTATTTGGCCACCACTTCCCCATCTGCCCTTTTCCCCCACTGTAGTGTGGTCACAGAGTTGGCATATCTAGTTGGGGGGGGTGTGGGGGAGAAGCCTACCACCTGGGTGGGTTTGAAATGCTGCAGTGGGGCACACAGAGAAGTGGCGGCCAACCAGTTGCTTTCCCCGTTGATGAAATGAATGTTCGCTGAATGAATGTTCGATGGATAGGGTTCACTGTTCAGCCATTCAATGGAAGCTCCATTTGATGGCTGAACATAGACTCGTCGAATAGACATACATTTATTACATAATTTAAAAAAATAGTATGATGCCACAAACCAAGGGGGTGATGCAGATGAAAAGATGAGGGAGCAAATTGTGAGTCAGAAGAGATACATAGACAGTGCAGTACCTTGACTGTGGTAAGGAGAGGAAAGTAAGATGAAGTGAAAGTGAACTGGATCAGTTAACCCCGTAGTGTTTTTAGAAAACAAAACGTTATGCTGTTGTTTATGCACAATCTGCAACAGCGACTAGAGTTTCATCTTGTCCTAGTGCCACAGAGAGGTGAAGCCTTGGCTGTAACCCAGATGCCCTGTGTTCGGTTAGTAACATGGTCACCAGAGGGATTTGGGTCAGGGTATAGAAGAGAGCAGACATTGCAACTCACCCACCCTGGGGGAAGCGGATTAGCTCTGGCTCACTGTTTGGGGGATACGTAGAAGGAGCAGCAGGTGTTGCACCTGTAAGTTAGGGGGCTTGAAAACATAATGGCAGCAGCACATTGCCACATACTGCAGAGTCATGTGGGGCAGCACAAACGCTTCTACAAGCTTCCGCAAGCACAGCCACAATACTGGAACTCAGAGTGCTGCAGGTAGAGTTAGTGGTCCTAGGAGAAGGGAAGGGAAATGAGTTCAATAGACCCAAAAGAGACCTGCTCCTCCTTCCACAAAGCTCTCGAGAAGGGCTATTGTTAGACTGAGAGAAGGGCTTTTGCTAAACTGATTGGGCACTCTGGTCAGGAGTGACTGGATCTTAGGACCCTTGCCAAACCCAGGAGTGACTAACCCTCAACTTCACTGACAGACTAAATGGAGCAACTGGGTGAAAGTAAGATAGCCAGCATGCAGTCCGGCAGAAGTAAGAGATTAGGGAGAAATGTTTCTATTAATATGTGGAAATAAAGGGCAATATTTCACAAAACATAAAAATATGTGCATTTTAACAAACAAAGCTTGTAAGAGTAACTAACAAAACATGCAAGGGTATGCATTTAAGTAAGACTAAAATATAAATCAATTTGAATATGAATGCAGCTTTGTAAATGACGGATTTGTACTGTACAAATCTATATGGAAATACTGACCTTTACAAATGATGTGTTTTACCTGTGATATAAATTAGGCATAATCCATGTGTTACTGAAGCAAAGTAAGTGGTTTATGAAAATAAAGAGAACACAATTATGTATTTCATAAAATACAATATGCATGTGCTGGTTATTTCAGTTTAAAAAAATGTCAGGGTTCTACCATGGTAACGCAGAAAATGCTACAAGCTAAAGGAAAGTAGAAGTGCCTGATTTATAGTTTGAAACTGAACTGCTTCAAGCAACAGTGCTTTTGGGTCTGGATGCTTATATACATTCATAATGCAGCCAGTATCAGAACTCGAAGACACTCCTTGTTTTGCATTCCTTGCTGTACCCGACTAGTGGAAACCCATGTTTACCATTTAACCTGCATGTCATGACAGCACAAGACACTTTAGAGCATTGCCATTACAATGACATATGTACTAGCAGTGCAAGCCC
This sequence comes from Protopterus annectens, assembly GCF_019279795.1. Taxonomy (NCBI): domain Eukaryota; kingdom Metazoa; phylum Chordata; order Ceratodontiformes; family Protopteridae; genus Protopterus; species Protopterus annectens. Next base: position 467,335,174 of record NC_056740.1, on the reverse strand, counting down.
TGTAAAGGTAACGTGCTGATAAATCATTTAAGTTCTTGTTGGCATGCTAGTGGATTGTGCAGTTTGGGTTCAGTTCCCAGGCACAGACATTTTCCTGCATTTTCTGCGTACATTCAGTGCCCTCACACTGCTTCCTTAAGTTTGTAGATAAGCGCTGCTGTGAAAAAACATTATATATTTGCATATCTTATGTGTAACTTGGCTTGATTGGGACAAATGAGACACTAAAGTTCCAGTCTCAGCTCAACTAGCTACTTTTAACTTTTAAAAAAGCTAATACTTTTAAAAATATGTGCCATTTTTATTCTGAAAAAAAAATATTTTATCAAGCAGTTTACATAGGAGATTATTGTAGCAGATACTTTAGCATATAAAAGTTGGCATGGTGTTGGAGTTTATTTTTCTTTATAGATAGCATACAGTTTTATTTCTGTTTTTAACAGGTCTGTACACAGAACAGATGCATTTAAATGCTCAACCATGTATACTTTAAACTGGTGATTTAGTTAAAAAAACTACAGTGACAATATGGTTATTTTGTTATTATTACTGTATTTACACGCACATCACAGTTGTTCTCTCTTGTCGGAGCCATAGGTGTTCATATTTACATAGGACGCTCAGACTTTATATGAAGTCAACCTCTCCAATACAAGCACAAAAATCAAGTTGAGGGTTATTTCCTAACATAACAATAGGGGAAGAGGGTCTATATATCATATGAGCGAATCGCACAAATTGCGAACGCTCATAATATCAAACATACCAGACCTCAAACTTCCTATTGTGGGAGGCTGTGCCCCACACACCCCGCTAAATATATATTCCAACTCCGAGATCACACTACAGTGAGGAAAGGGCAAATATCCCATTCTTCACTGTACCACAATCTCAGAAAAAGCACTTTGAGCTCCAGTACGTTCGATATTATGAGCGTTCGCAATTTGTGTGATTCACTCATATGATATAGACCCGGGGTAGGCATTATGTATATTGTATACTGGTGCCAAATTTCCCATTTTCATGACTATACCAGACCAAAAGAGTAGAATGTGTGTGTGTGTGTGTGTGTGTGTGTGTGTGTGTGTGTGTGTGTGTGTGTGTGTGTGTGTGTGTGTGTGTGTGTGTGTGTGTGTGTATTTGTCAGGCTCATTTTTTTGTCTTTTTATCTCTTGTTATGTAAAGGAGTGCAGCAATGCCCTGATCATCTCAACGTCTAGCCAAATATATCCAGCAGTAGAACAGACATCATTGTGAGATAAATTATTGATGTAGCTTTTATACTCAATATCTGGAGAAAGGAGTGGACAACGTTAATAGTGTCTGTACAAGGCAGTCTTCTTTAATTCTGACATTTGATATTTAGAGGCAGGGTGAGGAGGCAGCTAGCCTATATCTGCAAGCAAACTCTAGGCAGTTAGTTAAATGCCAAAAGTTGTCGATAAGTCTGACTTGTGCTTTATGTTTGTCTTGCATTTAGTTTTTGTGTCACCCTAGCATATTAAATCATGGAAGTAATCTAAGAACTGAGAGGACCTCAGTACCCAGGTAAGTACTATGTAACTACCATCTTGACAACCGCAGTGCATGAGTGCTTAGTATCGCTGTTGTTTTATAATATATATCTTATAATAGACCACAACAGTAAAGTCCATCTTAATGCTGAGAGTTGACGGTCCCTTTGCATTTTAAATGTAAAACAACACTGAACTAGGTGCAGAAACTTCATAATATGTCTTTGTGTGCTTGCAGTACATATATTCCCAGTGGAGGAGGACTCACTACTCCCAACTAATGAAGTCCCCATGTGTGCCCATTTAGAATATCTGCATCTTAAATTCTGCCGCTCTGCTTAAGCTCTCTACAGAAGTCAATGGTGCCTTCATTTGGGGATTTGCATGGCCATAAGAAAAGGTTGAAAAAGATGAAAAATAAGGTAACTGACTCAACAAAAAAAAAATCATAAGGGTTAAGTGTTGTATGGGACTTTTAGGTGGACAGTATAAACTAAACATATCAAAACATACTTAACTGGAAAAAAGGACAGATCAAAAAATGTCATATGATATGATCTATTCCAGGTCAGTTTTTGAAACTAAAAATAAAAAAAAAAAATATCTCTGAGTCAGTGCCATAGACTGAAGGACAAAGGTTTGATTATGACCAAGGCAACCCAGGACTGACCTGCTTTACAAGCCAGTGACAGAGGACTGGAGTCAGAGGCTGATGCCAGCTTACTAATCTTGGGATGATGGTAGCCCCAAGCGGGTCTACTTTAGAACAGCGAATGATCAGATCATCGAATGCTGTTAGATCGAACACTACATGTTAAATGGCAAAATAGCGAATGGCCGGAACAACAATTCTTTTCCCAGGGAAAGAATCCGCTGGGCCGGAAGTCTGGGTTGTGCCATTTCCTCCACTGTAGTGCGATCTCGGAGTTGGTATACTTAAGTAGGGGGTTGTGGGGAGCGATGCCCCTCACTTTATTTAGTGTTTAGTGTTTTGTTTTTCTTTGGGAACAGCGATTTTTTTCCCTGGGAAAAAAATTGCTGTTCGGTTTGTTCGTTATTTTGTATATTTGACATTTAGGGGTCGATATAACAGCATTCGATCATCTGGTCATCCGTTGTTATAATATAGACCCACCCCAAGCCATTGCATTGTTGGCAGGTGAGGTAGGAGTACAGTATGCAGTACATGAAACAGAGGTAAGAGCCTGGCTTTTTAAACCCATATTCACATGGTAGACATAATCTGGCATGTGTAGGAATATGTAGCTGCATGGGGTAAGACAGAGCAAGCTCTCATGTCTTTGAGCACACATCAGGCACCAAGCATAGGGTTAAACAAGGAAAAGAGAAAATTCCACCCAAATGCAGAGATGACAGCTGTACTTAACCAGCTGCCACACCAGTGACGGGGAAAGAATGCGTTCAGTAATAACGGTAGGAGTTGTTGGATGGAAGCTACAGCAGCTGACAGAAAGCAATACAAAAAAAAAATGAAGGGTTTTTACAAAATCTTCCAAAATAAAAAGAGGAATAGTTCCACAAAATAAAGATAAGGCTGGGCTTCCAGGCATGTGCACTATTGACAACAGATTATTTTCTACTGAGCTCTGTAGTCTCTTTGTAAAATATAAGCACTAAGATACTTTGTCAAATATTTAATTAAAATTAAATGTTGCTAATGTATTCAAGTCACTGAATTTTGGAAATAACTGTTTCTTGGAAGTGTGTAGTGTTTAATGATTTTTGAAGCCACCCCTATTATCTCCCTGTATAATGATTAATAAAAGTAATTTTTTGGTGATTAAAAGCAGATAGCTTTTAATTGTTCCTCTGCCAGTGTCATATAACCTACCAGCTGTTATCCTAGCTTCTATAGATCCCCAGGCCCTAGATCCTCAGTTACTCAGTCCAAGTATCCCCAGCATGCACATCTCTCCAGGTGGACCCCCAGATACTTGGGAAGCCAACCTCAGAGTTAACTCTTTTTACAGGAGATATATTCAGCACATCAAATGCTCCATGCATACTCCACGTATATCTGCTGTCCTCCTGTATCTATGTTACTCATATTTTACATTTGTGGTTTATGCTGGCATTGTTAAATTGCATATATATCAATTTTATTACTTTTTTATTATTAATTCTGTAATTAATGTATGATTGTGTGGAGCTTTTCTCCCAGGCCCTCTGCTGAAAAAGGACCTGCATCTAGTCAGACTTCCTGGTAAACAAATGTAAAATAAAATAAAATAAATTAAAAAATGCACTAATACCAAAACCCAAAAGATCAACTCCAAAAAGTCTGAAACACTGAAAACGAACCATTATAAGTAACAGGATGTGTGGAGGGTACAGGAAGGCCTGCCACCCTGCATAGATGTTTGATTTTTTTTAATTTTTTTTTTAATTTTTATTTTGTGTGTTTCAATCTTTGGGGGTTGATTTTTTGTGGTTAATCATACAATGTATTTGACATACTGCATTTTTTTAGTTGTTAATAAGTTCATAAGCAAGAATTAGGCAAGCTGTCCTTGTGGGCCATTTTAAGCTTAGTCAATTTCCTTTTGAAGGATGAAAATCAAACCCTATACCTTGTATTTGTGAGGTAAACACTATAACCATTATACCAACCCCCAATCCCTTTTATAATAGCAAAGGGATCCAATTAGGGAGCTGAATGCATGGAACAAGGATCCATCATTCAAAATATCTACCAGTCAAAGTTCCTACCTTAGGGTTTGGCTGGTGCAATGTTGTCACTAGTACGATGATGTCAGAGATGTCATTGTTACCTCCCTTTGTATGACTGGTTTCTCCCTTTTCTAATTTCTCCAAATCTTTTGGGTTTCTAATACTATGATAGGAATGGATCCCATACCTAGATCAAAGTATGATTAAAGCTCATGAAATTAGTATTGTTTCAACCTTTGCTGTCAGCCAGAAGTTCTCTTCGCAGCTGCTGCAATGTGCTCAGTAATGACTCTTTCTGCAATTTGTATGGAGTTGCATGTATTGGTAACATATCTAAATACGATTATAGATTCTTTTTTATAAGACCCATTACTTCTAATATTATTAGAACTGTCTGGGTATCTTTCTTACACACTACTCTCATTTCTGCTAGCAAACCCTGGTATTTTAAAATATTGTATCAGTGCATAACCTGTTGTAACAGTTGATAATAACCTCAAGTTTGATATGCATATTAATCAAACTATTAAAAAAGTCAATAAAAACTTGGCTCACTATACAAGATTAAACCTTTCTTCACTCCACTAGCTAGGATGGTAATTGCCTGTACACATCTATTTTCCACCCTCCTTTATGCATCCCCTCTCTTCACAAACTTGAGTAAGTCTGACCTTAATAAACTCTGTAGCTGCTTTAATCATATTGCTAGATTTGCCACTGGAATAGCATACATAACACACCACTGTCTGAACCTGAAGAATCTAATGTGGCTAGAATTGCCTCTCCAACTTTAGTACAATCAGCGAATAGCAGCACAAAAAATTCTCTACCAACCTGAAAACACACCTGTACTTACAAATATTATCACTCCTTACAGCAACCTCAAGGCACTTTGCTCATCCAAAAAATTACTAGTCCAAACCCTCAAAAGCAACAACTCATCTGGAGACTCTCTATATGCCAACTCTGTTGGCAAAATATGGATCTCACTTCCAGCTGAGCTTACTTCAGAACTCGTTCTAAACAATTAAAAACAAAAAATCTAAAACAGTACTTTAAAAGGCAATGGCTATGTCCTTGCTCTAATCCTGACTAACTCTGGCAATATAAACATGTGCTAAAGAGGTCTTTTGGCCACCCCTACATTGCTTCCTAATTGTTACTCCATAACAAATCAGATTTATATATGACAGAATGAAAAACTTGTATCCTATGTATTTTATTTGTAACAGTGCTTTAACTTGTTTAATGTAACAGTTTTTCTGTATGTATGTATGGAGCTTTTATCCTCGGGCCTCCGCTGAAAGTGGACAGGTATCCATTCGGACTATCCCAGTCAACAAATGTAAAATAAAATAAATAAAATAAAACTTGTTGTAACTGAACTGGAATATACAGCCACAAAGAAGGAGAACAGCCTTTCTTCTCTGTAACAATAGATAATAACAATTTACCAGCATAACAGTCTTCTCAGATCTGAACCTGAATGTTTATTGCCAATAGAAACATTTGCTGTTGTTGATTTATCAGTCCTACTATGTGATCTTACGATTGGCTGAGAAATGAGATTTAGAATGCATTAGTAGTCTAGGTGTGTGTTAACAATTCATATAGGTAGATCAAAAGAAGTAGTGAAATGTTTTGCCATGAGTTCTGCACAATTACAAATCATTACCAGAAAGGCTCATCCAGACTCTGCTACACTTTGCTGTGAAGGAAAGGTTAGTTTGCTGTTATTTTTTGTATTTCTGTATTGCCTTTCTATATTTTGAATACTGTAGTTTGTTTTCTTTACCTTGTGTTTTGCTTGCATTCTGTTTTAACAGCATATTAAAACTTCAAAAGAGACCACAGCTCTCTCTCTTCTGAGTCAGGCAGAATTTTTTTCCTCCCTCCCACCCATTTAAGTTGTCTTGTTAAATACCACTGTCTTTCTAGTTGCCCGCCTCTTATGTTAATCTGACCATATATCTCATTTCTCTCTACTTTCACTGGCTTATGTGAGTAATCACAAAACCATCACTTTTGAAATCCCACCCTTCAATTATTTAAATTTATTGGCCATCCTACAGTATTTCATAGTACCAAAATACAAAAGTAACCACCCCTTTCAGTCCATCTTGCTGTTTTAAAAATAGTAACTCTCCACTAAACCTTAACTTTTTAAACAGGTAAAACTCAAGTTACCTACTTTCATATCTAACTTCTCTAGTGCACACTGCAGAGTGCATTCTTTTCAATCTTACCTTTAAGCATCCCTGTTACTAGCACTTTCTCTAATACCTAAAAGATCATCTCTACTTGACTCCAAGTAGACTTTTCTCTATCTGTTAAACCTAGCACTTGCTCCTACAGTACTTATTACCTTGATACGGCACTCTTATAGATAGCACCCCAAAAGGCAAACCCCCATTTCTCGGTCACCCACGTCCCCGGAATCTCTTTTAAAGTTTTTGTCTAGTCCTTCTAGCATGTCGAGGGATCAGTTGCTAGTGTCCTCTCCTGCTCAGCTGGTGAACCTGGGAATATTGAGGCAATGTTACAATTGCCTCATGTACACAGACAACCCTCTCCTCCTCCCACAAAACACAAATACATGCGAGAGATGCAACTATACGGCCAAACTGGAGGCTGAGCTCTCTCAACATAGGACTGGCAAGACCAGTCAGGAGGAGAAGGTTACCACACACACTATAGACCCAGTCTCACATAGTACCATCACAACCTCAAATCATACACATAAACACACAAAGACATACTCGGCGGCTCTGATCAAAAATCTACCAAAACAGCAGAGGCCACCAAAGCAGACACCCAAACAACCACCACCTCAGAACACAACACCTGCAACACAGAGACCTCACAGTCAGAGTGTCAAACAGTCACAGCCCTTAAGGCCAAACACAATGCCAGACACACTAGTCATTGGTGACTCCATAGTCAGACACACCGACGTCCCGCTCACCAGACTGAGTAAGGAGAAGGTCACAGTAAGCTGCCTGTCGGGCGCTAGAATCCATCACATAACGCAAACACTCAGGTCTCTCAACAGCAGGTACAAATACGACTCAGTCATTGTCCACGCTGGTGTAAACGACCTGAGACGTACCTCCTTGGACTACATGAAAAGAGACATTGAGGAGCTCTCTGATTATGTAGCCAGGCAGGTATGACCCTGACCTTGAGCAGTATCCTACCTTTACCAAGAATGATGCCACAATACAGAGATAAGATGATCAGCTTTAACAATTGGCTTAAACTCTGGTGTCATTCAAAGGGGATCCAATGTCTGTCTGCCTGGGATGACATGCTGGACAAGCCACGCTGCTTCGCAAGGGACGGCTTGCACCTGTCACGCCTGGGATTCTGGATATTGGCAAAGGCTCTTGCCACCCCATAGTGCCTTTTTAGGCAAGGCTCAAATTCTAAACCTACCACCCTAGAACACAAAAAGGAAAAAACTAAGGGTAATGCTGCTCAATGCCAGAAGTCTAAATCTCAAAATGCACGCACTCGAGGCCCTTCTCAGTATGGAGAACATCGATGTCTGTGCAGTGACAGAAACCTGGTTCAAGGCTCCTGAGAGCACCCCAGCACTATCAGGTTTTACCTCTTATCATGCGTTCCGGCCCCAAAATCCAGACAATACCAAGAAAGGAGGGGGTGTATCCATATTCATCAAAGACACCCACACCTCAAGACTGGTGGCAATGCACGATGCATCGGAGACCATCCAGGTGCAATTAACCATAGGCAAGACTGCTCTGCAAATTGTAGCATGTTACAGGCCACCCTCACAAACTCAGGAACCTCACATGGCCTTCCTGAAAACACTAGAGGGGATAAATGTATCACCAAACACCATCATACTAGGTGACTTCAATTACCCTAATATAGACTGGGAACACTACTCAAGCCCAAACACCCTAGCCCAAAAGTTCCTGGAATTCATAAACTCAAATGCCATGGAACAACTAGTCACCATCCCCACAAGAGGAGAAAACATACTTGATCTCATCATCACGAACATGGGAGCACAATGTTCAACACCGGAAGTATACCCCTCACTGGTGAGATCAGATCACAAACTAATCTCGCTGGAGGTCCTCATCCCACCCCCACCTGAAATAAAAAAGACCACAGTAAAGAACTTCTCGAAAGCCGACTTCACACTTCTAAAGACTAGTGAGGTCTCCTTTAAGGCCCCCGAACCGGCGGAAAACAGTACTCAAGCCGCTGAATCACTTACAAATGCCTTCTACCAGCACCTGCAGGACTGCATGGATAAGGCAATCCCAAGCAAAACAAAGACTCTTTGTACCAAAGGCAAGCGTCCAGTCTGGTGGACCCCAGCCATAAACAAACTCTACAACAAAAGGAGGAAGCTACTACAAGATAGAGCAAAATCCTTAAAAGGTAAGACACCCTTGATCACTATAAGTAAAAAACTAAGAGCTCTCATAAAATCATCCAAAGCAAATTTTGAGAGAAAAATAGCTAAAGACTCAAAAGACAATCATAAGGCCTTCTTTAGCTATGTTAGAAACCTGGGAGGAAACTCCCAGATATGCTCAGAACTAGTTCAAAATGATGTGAAGATTACAGATCCTACAGACATTGCCAACATACTGGCTGACAGGTTCTGTGCAAACTTCTCCCCCCTCCCCAAAAGGAGAGATATTTATACCAAGCGATTGCAGCCCCCCAAACATCTCCAACGCCCAAGTGAGAACTGCTCTCTCCAAAGCAAAAAACACAGCATCCATGGGACCTGATGGTGTCCCCGGCTGTGTGCTCCACGAACTCAGCGAGGAATTAAACCCACAGCTAGGACAGCTGTTTAATCATAGTCTTACCTCTGGATACGTACCCAGGGAGTGGCGCACTGCAACTGTGGTCCCACTTCACAAAGGCGGTGCCTCCACCGACCCTGGAAATTACCGGCCCATTAGCTTGACAAGCCTTATCTGCAAAGCCATGGAGAGGATCATAATGGACCTCATAAATAAAGACATAGGGAATTTGCAGACTTTGGATCCATCCCAGTTTGGCTTTGTCAAAGGCAGATCATGCCTTCTAAACTTGGTTGACTTTTTCGAAACAGTCACCAAAGCCATTGATGAGGGAAAGGCAGTCCATACAGCCTACCTCGATCTGGCGAAGGCCTTCGATACAATACCCCACTCGGGTATCATTGAAAAACTCATCAGCTTAAATGTTAACCCATACATCACAAGATGGGTTGCAAACTGGCTGAGTGACAGAACCCACAGGGTCAGAGTTGCTGGCGCCATGTCAGACTCAAAGCCTGTCACAAGTGGTGTACCACAGGGCTCAGTCCTGGGCCCACTCTTGTTTGGCATCTACTTTTCCAGTACAAGCAAACACAGGAGGGTTATGGCTGACAAAGTTTGCAGATGACTGCAAACTGGGCCATAGTAGAAAACACATCTGACACAGATATCCTTCAGAAGGGTCTCACAGAAACGGATAACTGGTGCCAGAGCCATGGCCTAAAGTTAAATGCCAAAAAATGCATAGTCATACCCTTCGGGAAAAACAAGGTTACCCCTAGCTACCAAATAGGTGGCAATCCACTGAGCACAGAAGAAGTTATCAGGGACCTGGGGACCCAGGTTGACAGTAGTCTGTCATTCGACACCCATGTAGCTAAAGTAGTTAGGAAGACCTTCTACATTGCCCACCTTTTCATGAAGGGATTCTCATCTAGATCAAGGGAGGTCATAGTCTCCCTATACTCATCACTCATCAGACCAATGATTGAGTACAATGCCCCATTCGGAATGTATCTGACCCGACACTTGCAGCAGCTGGAGAGGCCACAAAAGTTCCTCACCAAAAGGATAAAGGGTCTCAAACATCTGTCCTATGCTGCCCGACTGAAAGAACTCCAGCTCTATTCAGTCGCTTACCGCTTGCTCAGAGGTGAACTTTGCCTAACATACAAGGCCATGTCAAACCCAGATTTGATGAATATGCTTCACCTCAAAAAATGTAGATCTGTCAGAGCCACAAGGGCGGGAGACTTAAACCTCGACACGGCTATTAATAGGACATGCTGGAGGGATAGATTCATCACCCAAAGACTCCCTATGCTGTGGAATAAAATCCCGGTATATGTGAGGCAGAGCACCTCGCTGGCCTTGTTCAAGAGAAATCTTGACCAATGGATGGGAGATCGCAGATATACCCCAGGGATTACCTCAGTGTCACTGCTCAACAGAGGCACAGCAAAATAATGGGTATAGTTCCCCATACTAAAGGGGTGGCGTAAGCCACAAAACTATGGGCTAGGCTTGTAAATGCCCTCGGGCAGATAGCCTAGTATGAACCTAACCTATGAACCTATTACTTGAGTTCATCAAAATAGTGGTGCATTGTCATTGGCTAACATGTTGTCAGGATTTGTAACAAAGTAATCACTGTCTAGTAAAAAAGGACACCTGAGTGGCACAAAGGGAGTGTTACATATCTAGTGGAGGTGGTAAAGGTAGCATAGATCACAGATGATGTATCCTGTTTCATGAGCTGGACAGAACTCCCATAAAGGACAACTGATTTGTGTGAGACAGTTCTATATAATTTAACTAACATAGTCACTATATGACCTTAGATGAAATAGTCCTCTGGTGAAAAAATGTACTTGACAGCAGCAGCAAATACCCCTTTCAAAACCCACCACTGTATATCACCAAAAGCCTAAACTGGTTCGAACTACTACTATTTAACTATACACAGCTTCTTACCACCTATAAAATTATTCAGAATCCATCTGTTTATAAAGTACTAAATAACATTGTATACAACCTAGTCCGTCATTACAACCTGAACAAAAACTCCTGTCCATCCACAGATGTATCAGATCTGCTGGCCATTGGCTGTACTCATATCATCTTGCTAAGGCGTGGAACTCCTTATCTATATCAGGTCAATATCCTCCCTCCTATCCTTCAAATCTATTCTGAAAGACTTCATATGCAAAAGCTGTCTCTCTCCTGGATAAACTCTGTCTAAATGTGAGCAAATACCTCTTCATACCTTACATCTCCTCACCTTCCTTACTTCGTTCACTTTCTTACTCCTATCAATTTTTCTCCCTTGATTTTCTCTCTAAATATACCATAAGCCTGCTTTTCTCTTACTCCACATTGCAATTTCTGTTTGTATTATAAGTATCTCCAATTTGGTATCACTATTTATTTTAAAGCAATTAACAATAAAATCTTGTGGTCTGTTAACACACACCCACAGTTGCACACATGCATAATTATAAAACATATAGAAACCCAAGGTCAGTTAAACAAATATAAAAACTCTACACGTGAATTTAGAAGAAAAACATTGGAAAAAGCATATACCCTATCACTAGCCTTTTCTTCCAACACAGGTAATCAGGCTGACACTTTAATACACACACTTTACTCATGGAAGGTAGCATCCTTGTGATATGAGAACATTATGATGAGAAATGCAATCCATTCCTGTCCAGACTCTAAGGAATCACTGTGGTACATCTGTAACGAGCAGAAATAGGGGCTGTTACAAGTAGGAAAAATACTATAGCTCGCAGAGAAATGCAAGCTCAAGTTCAACTTTCATTTTATATAGGTATCTTATGTAAAACACTGAGAAAAACATACATTAGACACAAGAATGAAACAATCCCCTGATATATATATATATATATATATATATATATATATATATATATATATATATATATAAAACTATAATTTAAGTAAAATGTAATGAAATGGCCCATGTATTTGTGAACAAAACTGACATAATATATAAAAAAGGATCATAATTGCCCATAGCTTAGCAGCGCTTTAACAAGCTTAAATGAGTGCCCGTAGGTGAGCAGCACTTTATCAAGCTTAATATTAGTGCCCGTAGGTGAGCAGCACTTTAACAAGCTTAATATAAGTTCCCGTAGGTGAGCAGTGCTTTAACAAGCTTAATATGAGTGCCTGTAGGTGAGCAGCACTTTAACAAGCTTAATATGAGTGCCCGTTGTTCAGCATTGCTTCACTCAGCTCAATATGAGTCCATATAGGTAAATAATACGTTACCCAGCGTAAGTCATTTGCACGGAGCTGCTCAGAGCGCCAACCAGCTCACCGTCGGGCAACGTTGGGCAAGCAGTAGCAAAGTCGCCTTTACACAGACACACCTCCTAGCCTGACTAGACAGTAGTAAAATAAAAAAAGCAATGACAAGGGTCGAACCCAGGATACTGTGCACCATAGCCAAAGGATTGAACCACTAAGCCATGACAGTTGTACTTAGAAAAATCCACAAAATCCGACTGATAACTGTGAGCCAAGGAACTTGTAAATAAAATACAAATTTATTCTTATCGAATGAAGCGCTTTTCGTTGGCACAAATGTGTCAACTTCTTCAGATTGATTTTTGATTAGTTTTTAATCTGAAGAAGGTGACACATTTGTGCCAACGAAAAGCGATTCATTCGATAAGAATAAATTTGTATTTTATTTACAAGTTCCTTGGCTCACAGTTATCAGTCAGATTTTGTGGATTATCAGTTTGTTTTTTGGCTTTTTGGTTTGTCTCAAGTTGTACTTAGAACTACAGTATTAGCATACATATAGGAATGAATGAAAATAGAACCATGACAAAGCAGGTTTGCTGTAAGCTGATAAATATCGAAAATGGCCAATCACAGATAAGTGCGGGAAAACCGGCATATATAAGCCCCATAGGTGGGAATACAAACCATAACTGATTGTGGTAACCATTTGCATTCAGGATGGCAGGTGCAGGAGAGGGAAATCGCTTTAGAGCACAAAGGTGGGGTGTTGAGGAGTCAAAATATATGATTTGGTTCCTAGTCCATGATCATGAAGCACAACTCATGCAGGGCCAGGTTCAATGGGGAGCGTATAAGGCAGAGGCATGGAACCGGTTGGCACATGATCTCACCAGTGCCACAGGCATTCCGAGGACTGGTGAACAGGTCTGTCACCACCATGCGGACCTGAAGCGATGAAAGGAGGACCAACTGAACCGATGGATCCAGGAGGCCTGCCAAATGGCCAATGCCCCACTACTGAGTAAGTATCCATGTAATTAAGTATGTAAGAAATGCTATCCTAGCCTATAGTATGGATAGGTATGTTACAATATTCCTTCTTTTATATTACAGCTGCAGGTGTTCGTTCCACGAATCGGCAAGCCTATGCTGATAGGCTGGCGAGGTTGCGCCACCAGGCAGGTTAGTAATTATTCTGCTGGTATTGTTATAGATTATAAGTGGAACAGCTTGTAAAAGAGTTCAGTGTTGTAACCCAGTAATAAAGGTCAAATAAGCCTAGAAGAAAGATTCTGCTAGTATTATAAGATTAGATAAGTGATGCAGCCTGGAAAAGAGTATTGCAATCCAGTAATAAAGATTAAACAAGTCTCAAATAGAGTTTCCACCTGTATTGTAATATCAGATAACTGCTTCAGCCTGAAAATGAGTGTTGTAATTAATCAACAAAGGACAGACAAGTGTCAAATACATCCTTATAAATTCTGCCATATGAAATAAGTGAGTCAACTGGAAAGGATTGTTGTAACCCAGTAATAAATGTTAATAAAGCCTAGAATTACGTACCATCCTGAAATGTAAATATAAAATAAGTGAGAGAGTGTGAGAAAGAGAGTTTGAAGCTACCAAGAAAGCTGTAATAAGTCTGGAATAAAGGTATACTGCAGTCACTACATAATGAAATGAATGAGACAGCCACAACCAAAGAGTGTAAGTCTTAAATAAAGTACAGAACCTGGACTGTGTCCGTCCCACAATTTGGATATGTTGCTGTACCCTTGCATTATGGTGATAGTATGGTTGTATGAAATGCTGAACATCCATAATTGTCTAGACCCATATAAATCAAATGTAGCAGGAAGCTTTACCTGAACACAGCCAGATATGAACATATATGAATAAAAATGGAATGTATATTAATGTAGCAGTAACATCCCCATCACCAACATTCCTAAGGTTACATACAGGAAACTGTACTAATACATGTAGGGGATATATATCTGCATCTGCTAGGAATGTACAGTATATGTATAGGTAGTTTAAGTTGTTAATGTAATATTTCTCCACCCTACCCTATTTTCACAAATTATGCCATTCCACACCAAACTGGGTATGTGTATTCACAATTAATTCCCATGGACATTTGTCCTGTTGGTTTATACATATCTGCATGTATGTTGATGCATGTGCCCTGTTCACATATCCAAACCTGATGGCCTGTTGCCACCAATCAACCCTGCATGCTGTTGGAATGTCCACTGTTCTTCTAAATATGCCTTGTTATGCTTGCTGCTCAATGTTCAGAATTCATGTGTGTTTGGTTAATGGGAATACTGATGCATGCTGTTACAACTAATTTTGAATGGTGTTGTTTGTTACTAACCCAAAATACCATAAAATACTGCTAAACATAGGACAACAGGGAAGGCAGGTTCCAGCGGACCCACCTCTCCCACCTCAGCTGGCGAGTGCACCTGGCACCAGTGCCCAGGCCGGGACCTCCTACTCCAGTGGCTCTGTGCCACCTTTGGGTGGAAGCACTGCAGGGGATGGGGCTCATCCCCCCTCTGCAAGTGTGGCCAGCGGAGAGCCTCCACTCACCCTCCATAGGGTCCGGTCTGTGGTGCGTAGTGAGATCAGGCATTCTGTGACTGATCCCCTACGCCAGCTTGAGGTGAGAGTGGCGCAACTCACGGGTATGCCTGCCCGTCCTATCCAGCCCCCAGCACAGCCCTGGCCTGGGCTGTGAAGGCGCAGTGGTAACTGCCCATGGGTGGGGATCTCAGTTCCACTGTTGCCATCTGTGGGCTCATGGACTTGCGATATCCAAACATCCATCCCCGTCAATTGTGTTTACCCCTCACATGTGTCATACTCCGCCCCTGTATTGCATCTTGTTTGTCTTGTCTGTTAACCTCCCCAACATACCTCCCCAAATATACCTACTTCCTGTACCTCACATTCCACTCTCACCTGAAAAAAAAAATAAAAAAGGGGCACTCTGTTCCCACAAAAAAATTACGCCCCATACATAGCTGCCCATTTCACATACATGTCTGCTGGACATGTAAACTGATAATTACAATTGGCTGTACAACATACTTTGTAGTCATCACCCCTTCCTCAGGGGTGGAAGGTGTCAAATCTCACTCTAAATTTCTAACATATGCACAGCTGTTGCTGGTAAAGAATTGGGCAGCTATGGGCCTTCCCTACATCCTTCCTGCACATCCCGAGCTTGTTTTCCTACTGTCCTACCCTCTTTGTGCCCCCTTTTTCACCACTTTCCTATCTCCCCATTTTCTTTTCTTTAAAAGAAATTAGCGCAGGTGTTAGCGGGAGTAAGCACTTTTAAGCAGTAGTCAGTGGGTGTTTACTTGTGTGCGCTTAGCTGAGCGTAGATAAGTGTAGCTAAGCATTGTGCAAACTCGTGCAAACCTGCTTACAACTGCTTAAAAGTGCCTTAGTCACACTGTATGACAAGGCCTGTAGTCTGCTAATCAGCAAAATAAAATACCCCTGTCAGTCTCAAACCCAGGATCTTGAAAACAGTAGACTGCATGAATTACCACTCAGACACAGCAGATATACAAGAGCTTGATGATGAAAGAAATATATCATGAAATACAAGGAGTGAATGTAAAGGGAAAATAGGAAGGCCATTACACAAAGCTTGTTCTGTGTATCTTTACTGGCAATTCTTGTGGAATTGCATTACATTAGTGTGATAAGAGAAACCGCCATGCTAGTAGGTAATAATGTTACAGTAGCACCTTGCAAACCCCACACAGTATCAGAGCAGGATAAACACTGCATTATTTGAATAGGTAAGAGGCCAGACCTCCCAACTGTGACTGATTTACAGGGATGTCCCTGATTTGCAAACAAATGTTACCTGTGCCCCACTGACTCCCTGTGAAATGTACTCACAGTAGGCAGAAAGGTGGGGAATCCCACGTAATAGTAACTGTCAATAAGTTACAGTAGACACTACTTGCATGTCAGAAATGGTGTAGTAATACATATGCTCAAAATACCCCACAGTCACAACTGCAGAATATCTGAAATATATCACGGGTGTATCCCACTGATATGTACCTTTCCCTGAGGCTGCTCAAATATATACCTGAGAGTATCTGAGGCCTGCAAGTGTCAGAAACACACAGGCATATCATTCGCTCATATGATATAGACCCGGGGTAGGCATTATGTGTATTGTATACTGGTGCCAAATTTCCCATTTTCATGACTATACCAGACCAAAAGAGTAGAATATGTGTGTGTGTGTGTGTGTGTGTGTGTGTGTGTGTGTGTGTGTGTGTGTGTGTGTGTGTGTGTGTGTGTGTATTTGTCAGGCTCATTTTTTTTGTCTTTTTAACTCTTGTGATGTAAAGGCGTGCAGCAATGTCCTGATCATCTCACCATCTAGCCAAATATATCCAGCAGTAGAACAGACATCATTGTGAGATAAATTATTGATGTAGCTTTTATACTCAATATCTGGAGAAAGGAGTGGACAACGTTAATAGTGTCTGTACAAGGCAGTCTTCTTTAATTCTGACATTTGCTATTTAGAGGCAGGGTGAGGAGGCAGCTAGCCTACATCTGCAAGCAAATTCTAGGCAGTTAGTTAAATGCCAAAAGTTGCCGATAAGTCTGACTTGTGCTTTATGTTTTCTTGCATTTAGTTTTTGAGTGTCACCCTAGTCTATTAAATCATGGAAGTAATCTAAGAACTGAGAGGACCTCAGTAACCAGGTAAGTACTATGTAACTACCATCTTGACAACCGCAATGCAGGAGTGCTTTTTATTGCTGTTGTTTTTTCAATATGTAATAGACCACAACAGTAAAGTCCATCTTAATGCTGAGATTTGATGGTCCCTTTGCATTTTAAATGTAAAACAACACTGAACTAGGTGCAGAAACTTCATTATATGTCTTTGTGTGGTTGCAGTAGATATATTCCCAGTGGAGGAGGACTCACTACTCCCAACTAATGAAGTCCCCATGTGTGCCCATTTAAAATATCTGCATCTTGATTCAAAGATGGCTGCCATTCTGTAGACACTGCATTTCTACAGCTCTCCAGATACTCGGAATAAAAATCAACCCTGAGGATATACTACAAGATTTTTTACACTAATTGTTGGATATAACTATTCTACTACAACTAAATATTGCTTGAGAAGTGAAAGAACAGGAGGAAATTAATCAAACTCACAGGATTAGATCTGATTGTCTGTCTGACTCTGAACAGAGTATTAAACAAAGGAACTGCCTGACTAGTAATCGTGGGTATTTACTAGTAGTTATACTAGAGTTTTGCTTTGCTTCACAATGTCAAAAGAGGAAAAAAGTATGGAAACAACAACAACTAAAACCAAATTATCAGCACTTCAGTCACCAGAGAAAGATTCAACAATAAAACGGCAGAAAACTATAAAACAACAGGAACTTTCAAAAGCTGGAATGACAAATAAACCGGATCAACTGGCTAACATGGAAGATATTAAAACTGCTTTGTTGCCCATTCAAGAAGCTTTAAAAGAACTATCAAACCAGGTACTTTCTTTTGGTGCCACATGCAATCAAATTCTTGAAAGGATGGATAAATCGGAAGCAAGAATATCCGAAAATGAGGACAGAATAACATTGCTTACAAAAAAAAACAGACATTCATGACATGGATATCCAGTCTATGCAAAATAAAATTCTGAACTTGGAGGCAAGATCCAGAAGGAACAACATAATTATTAGAGGAATTCCAGAAACTATCCAATATAATGATTTAACTTCTACCATTATACAAATATTCGGAATATTGTTCAATGACTCTGACATTGCTAAGCAAATAGTTATAGAAAGAGCCCATAGAGCTCTCAGAGAAACACAAGCCTCAAACATTCCTAGACCAGTTTACGTCAAAATACTCAACTACCAGGATGTAAATAACATAATTCTAACTGTTAAAAAGAATGGAGGTTATATTATGTGGCAAAATAATAGAATTTCTATGGGTCAGGATTTACCATTGCAAATAAGACAAGCTAGACAAGCATTATCTCCATACTGTAAGTTCCTCATTGAAAAGAACATTCAATTTCAAATGAAATACCCTAACACTCTAATTTTTACAACTGATGGATCCAAATATTCCATATCCAAAAAAAAAGAAGCAAAAGTGACCTTTCTGAAGATTTTTAAGTCTCTGCCAGCTTTGGAAGCTTAACTTGGCCACTCAGTCAGTTTACAGCAACGTGGATACTGGGATTCCATGCTTACTACATCTCGAGGCTCCAAAATCCTTTGTTTGTTCTTTTTTCTTCACCAGGCCCCTTGGTAAATATTTACTTAATTTTTTTTTTGCAGCTCCAGCTCGTCCACGAAGATTTCCCGAACTTTTATGACTTCTACGAACAGTATCCCTTCGCGAGGTAACAGGAAGTCCTTTGGGTGCTGCTGAGGGTCCGCTTTCGAGGTGGCGCATCCGGAAGTCCGTCCGCGAAATGGTTCCCCCGTCGAGAATTCGAAGACAGGATTACATGACCAGGAAGTAGAAACACCTTTGTGGAAGAAGGGGAAGCTAGTTGGACTATAAAACGAGTGTCCCTGGACATTTAAAAGTATGTTACAGCTTTTATTTATTTAAAGGGAACTGTGTATCCATTCAGGTAGGATTAAAACTGAACTAATAATGTACTGGTTTAAATGTGTTATTTAACTAAATGGTAGAAGCAGGATAACTTTATCATAATTATGCTAGTTTCTTAGGTAGTTTTTCCTGAATGTGGTTGTACTAATAACATTGTAGTATACTGTAATATTTATTTCCCTGTCTTAATGATGTGTTTTATACTGCAAATGCATAGATACAAAGGGGAGTTAGTGTTGGGATTGGTAGTGGATTAAAAGACCAGAAGAAATTATATCCTGGCATTTCTAGGAAAGTGAAGGCTTTTTTCATCTATACTGGCAGGTGGTTCTGACTGTTTGGGGAACTCTGTTAGTTAGTTATCATTCTATATATTCAAATATAGTACCCAGTAAGTATAGTTTATGCTATCTGTATTTACACGTGTCATTGTCATTATAATGTTAAATAAGCTAGACTAGATAAACAAAATCAGAGCTAATGCTATATTTTCAGGTTTAATATTTGTTTTTTCTCTTTCCTAGATAACAAATATATAGTGAATTATCTTGAAATTAATAATGTTATTGTTTAATAGGTGTACTGTCATATATCTGTTTAGGTTAAATTTAAATAAGATAGTTAGCTATTTTAGGGTAATACAACCAATTAATATAATTAATATTATATGTGAACTAGTAGAGAGGTAGAATAGTAATTTTGAATATAGTGAAGATCATTTATATAACTAAATAATATGTTTAAGAGCTGTGGATAGTTATCAGTGTTTATTAGGGAATGTTTTGGTTAGGCTTTGTAGAGGTAGATGTAGTATTTATAGGTTTTTTGCATGTTTTTGGTGTTTTATTTTGTAAGACAAAGAATAGATGTTTAGTAAGACTATGTACCCATAAAAGTTTTAATGGTGTAAAAAACCTATGTATGTCCTGGTCCAGGGGAATAGTGGATAGGCACTGATTAGGGATGGGACGTCAAGATTGCTTCCTGATACTATATACTGTGACAATACATTGGATTTTAGTATCGTCTCTTAACTTTACAATATGCCTAAATGATTTAAAAATCTTAGTATGTGGATAGTAGACTCATGGAATACTAAAGGGCTCCAGAACTTGAAAAAAAGGAAATTATTTTTTCATTTATTTCTCCAGTCAAAGGCATGTTTTATTTTATTACAAGAAACCCATTTGACCAATGATCAATGGACTGTCCTTAAGACTAAGAAATGGATTAGAGAGGTGGTAGCTTCGGAAGGGTCAACTAACAGTGCAGGGGTGGCGATTCTTATTAAAAACCAATATCAAGAGAAAATTCCAGATTTTAAAATAGACAAAGAGGGAAGATGGTGTTATGTGATTCTTTCATCTAAACTTTATGATAAACCGGTGATACTTCTTAATATATATGCCCCATGTACCAATCAACAACTTTTTATACCATCACTTTATTTTATCCTGAATCAATATAATAATTACTATATAATAATAGGAGGTGATTGGAACACATACCAAGATCCCAAATTAGACAAATCAAGTTGAAATAGGTCCTTTAATAATCAAGCAGTGATAGCACTACAGGAACTTAAAACAGATTTTAAACTATATGATCCATTTAAATATACAAATAACCAAATGAATGCAAATAACTTCACATTTTATTCAAGTTGTCATAAAATATGGTCCAGGATCAATTTTTTTTCTAATTTCAGACGTACTAATGTCTTTTGATCCCTTTATATCCATACAAGCTAGACATTTGTCGGATCATTCTAGGATTACATTAACTTTCAATAAGGACACTAGTCATAATATGCATCTTAGAGGGTATAACTGGTCCTTAAATCCATATTTATTAGATAAAGAAGATATAATAAAAGAAGTTCAAGAGACCTTGAATCAGCTATTAGATAATCTTTCTAGACACCGACATCTGTCTGACATAGAATGGGTAACGACCAAAGCACAAATAAGAGGAATTTTTCTTCAAAAGGCTTCTTATTATAAGAAAATACATTCGAGAGACATACAAGAATTGGAAACTATAATTAAATTACTGGATCAGGAGTTAATTGGGAATTATAGTAAACAAACTGAAACGGAGTTATTTAAATGTCAGAAGGACCTTTTTTTACTACAAAATAGTAAATTATCATTTTATGAACAGAAAATGCTGGTAAAATACGCTAATCATATACAAACCCCTTCAAAAGCACTAGCGCGCATCATTAATCAATCGAAAATACTTTCTCAAATTTCTGAATTACATTTTAATAATAAAACATACACTAATACTGAAGACATTATGAATGCTTTTGAATTAATATTTTCTCAAGTTTATGGGGAACATCAGGAATTAATTATAAATAAGAGTAATAATGACTTTTTGCAGAAGATTACATTTCCGGAAATGGGTGATGAGTTTCATATGAACTTAGTCAAACCAATTTCTTCAGAGGAAATAACAGATACAATTAAGAATCTGAAGCCACATAAAGCTCCAGGACCGGATGGTTTGACTACGGAATTTTACAAAACTTTTAGTGATACAATGGGGGAAATACTTCCACAAGTATTTAACTATATAATTAATAATAAAATTAATGACCCGCACTTTAATGCTTCAAAAACTATTCTTATACCGAAAGAGAATGCTGATTTGCAAAATCCGGATAACTATAGACCTATTTCACTTTTGAATATAGACATGAAAATTATGACATCGATTTTGGCTAATAGATTGAAGAAGGTAATTAACCTGATAATATCAGAGGAACAAGCTGGTTTTCTAACTGGCAGACAAACTACAGATAATACACTATCACTTCACACACTGATTTCTTATGCCACTCTCAGAAATTTTAATGCTTATGCACTCATAATTGACCCGCAAAAAGCTTTTGATAGAGTTAATTTAGAATTTTTGTTTGAAATTTTATCATATTTTAATATACCTCAAGACTTTATTTTAACATTAAAAAAACTATATAATAATCCTTATACAAATCTAGCTATTAATAAAAATCTCTCAAAAAGAATACAAATTAAGAATGGTACCCATCATGGATGTCCGTTAAAGATAATAAAATAGTGAAAGCAATTAATTTAACCTTAAAATCAGTATCTCTTCAAAAGTTATTATTTACTCAGTTGATGATATTTAATAACGCGTATTACACTCATCTCACTCTATATAAATTCAACTCTAAAAACTCACCTAAATGCCCATATTGTATAGATCAAATGGCTGACCTTTTACACATGTTCTGGAGTTGTAAATGTATTTTTAAACTTTGGAATTCTTTAAAAAGTCAAAAAATGGGATATCTACAGTCTACACTTTCTTGGGAGTTTATGATTCTTCATATTCCTCTGATTAATTTGGATAGATCCCAAAGGATCATACTCATAAATATTTTCCTGTTAATGAAGCTGTATATAGCTACAAATTGGTTGAATCCATCCCAGACTTCATGGGAAAACTTTAAGAGTGTAGCGATAAAACATATCTTAGCCCATAAATTACTAATTAAAGATCATAAGAAAAATATAAATAACACAAAAATATGGGAGCAAATCTTTAATATTGTGTTAGCCTAAGGTTCCAATCCACTTTTCTCCGGGAAGTACATACTAAATATGGAGCTTAGTATAGATAAGCTTTACATTGATACTAGATTCTTATTTGCTCTTCATTTAATACCCATTTAGAAGTTTAGTACAATGTATAATGACTTTATGTAACTGTTGGAAGCATCCATGTATATATTGAAAATATGTTGTGATATTGTTTTCACATTTGGAAAAGAATAAAGACTTATTATTGAAAAAAAAAGAATATCTGCATCTTAAATTCTGCCGCTCTGCTTAAGCTCTCTACAGAAGTCAATGGTGCCTTCATTTGGGGATTTGCATGGCCATAAGAAAGGGTTGAAAAAGATGAAAAATAAGGTGACTGACTCAACAAAAAAAAAATCATAAGGGTTAAGTGTTGTATGGGACTTTTAGGTGGACAGTATAAATTAAACATATCAAAACATACTTAACTGGAAAAAAGGACAGATTAAAAAATGTCATATGATATGATCTATTCCAGGTCAGTTTTTGAAACTAAAAATAAAAAAATATATATCTCTGAGTCAGTGCCATAGACTGAAGGACAAAGGTCTGATTATGACCAAGGCAACCCAGGACTGACCTGCTGGACAAGCCAGTGACAGAGGACTGGAATCAGAGGCTGATGCCAGCTTACTAATCTTGGGATGATGGTAGCCCCAAGCGGGTCTACTTTAGAACAGCGAATGATCAGATGATCGAACGTTGTTAGATCGAACACTACACGTTGAACGGCAAAATAGCGAATGGCCGGAACAACAAATTTTTTCCCAGGGAAAGAATCCACTGGGCCGAAAGTCCGGGTTGTGCCGTTTCCTCCACTGTAGTGCGATTGCGGAGTTGGTATATTTAAGTAGGGGGGTGTGGGGAGCGAAGCCCCTCACTTTATTTAGTGTTTAGTGTTTTGCTTTTTTTTGGGAACAGCGATTTTTTTTTCCCTGGGAAAAAAATTGCTGTTCGGTTTGTTCGTTGTTTTGTATATTTGACATTTAGGGGTCGATATAACAACATTCGATCATCTGATCATCCGTTGTTATAATATAGACACACCCCAAGCCATTGCATTGTTGGCAGGTGAGGTAGGAGTACAGTATGCAGTACATGAAACAGAGGTAAGAGCCTGGCTTTTTAAACCCATATTCACATGGTAGATATAATCTGGCATGTGTAGGAATATGTAGCTGCATGGGTTAAGACAGAGCAAGCTCTCATGTCTTTGAGCACACATCAGGCACCAAGCATAGGGTTAAACAAGGAAAAGAGAACATTCCACCCAGATGCAGAGATGACAGCTGTACTTAACCAGCTGCCACACCAGTGATGGGGAAAGAATGTGTTCAGTAATAACGGTAGGAGTTGTTGGATGGAAGCTACAGCAGCTGACAGAAAGCAATACAAAAAAAAATGAAGGGCTTTTATAAAATCTTCCAAAATAAAAAGAGGAATAGTTCCACAAAATAAAGATAAGGTTGGGCTTCCAGGCATGTGCACTACTCAGAGCAGATTGTTTCTACTGAGCTCTGTAGTCTCTTTGTAAAATATAAGCACTAAGATACTTTGTCAAATATTTAATTAAAATTAAATGTTGCTAATGTGTTCAAGTCACTGAATTTTGGAAATAACTGTTTCTTGGAAGTGTGTAGTGTTTAATGATTTTTGAAGCCACCCCTATTATCTCCCTGTATAATGATTAATAAAAGTAATTTTTTGGTGATTAAAAGCAGATAGCTTTTAATTGTTCCTCTGCCAGTGTCATATAACCTACCAGCTGTTATCCTAGCTTCTATAGATCCCCAGGCCCTAGATCCTCAGTTACTCAGTCCAAGTATCCCCAGCATGCGCATCTCTCCAGGTGGATCACCAGATACTTGGGAAGCTAACCTCAGAGTTAACTCTTTTTACAGGAGATATATTCAGCACATCAAATGCTCCATGCATACTCCACGTATATCTGCTGTCCTCCTGTATCTATGTTACTCATATTTTACATTTGTGGTTTATGCTGGCATTGTTAAATTGCATATATCAATTTTATTACTTTTTTATTATTAATTCTGTAATTAATGTATGATTGTGTGGAGCTTTTCTCCCAGGCCCTCTGCTGAAAAAGGACCTGCATCTAGTCGGACTTCCTGGTAAACAAACGTAAAATAAAATAAAATAAAATATATTAAAAAATGCACTAATACCAAAACCCAAAAGATCAACTCCAAAAAGACTGAAACACTGAAAACGAACCATTATAAGTAACAGGACGTGTGGAGGGTACAGGAAGGCCTGCCACCCTGCATAGATGTTTGATTTTTTTTAATTTTTTTTTTTTAATTTTTATTTTGTGTGTTTCAATCTTTGGGGGTTGATTTTTTTGTGGTTAATCATGCAATGTATTTGACATACTGCATTTTTTTGTAGTTGTTAATAAGTTCATAAGCAAGAATTAGGCAAGCTGTCCTTGTGGGCCATTTTAAGCTTAGTCAATTTCCTTTTGAAGGATGAAAATCAAACCCTATACCTTGTATTTGTGAGGTAAACACCATAACCATTATACCAACCCCCAATCCCTTTTATAATAGCAAAGGGATCCAATTAGGGAGCTGAATGCATGGAACAAGGATCCATCATTCAAAATATCTACCAGTCAAAGTTCCTACCTTAGGGTTTGGCTGGTGCAATGTTGTCACTAGTACGATGATGTCAGAGATGTCATTGTTACCTCCCTTTGTATGACTGGTTTCTCCCTTTTCTAATTTCTCCAAATCTTTTGGGTTTCTAATACTATGATAGGAATGGATCCCATACCTAGATCAAAGTATGATTAAAGCTCATGAAATTAGTATTGTTTCAACCTTTGCTGTCAGCCAGAAGTTCTCTTCGCAGCTGCTGCAATGTGCTCAGTAATGACTCTTTCTACAATTTGTATGGAGTTGCATGTATTGGTAACATATCTAAATACGATTATAGATTCTTTTTTATAAGACCCATTACTTCTAATATTATTAGAACTGTCTGGGTATCTTTCTTACACACTGCTGTCATTTCTGCCTGCAAACCCTGGTATTTTAAAATTTTGTATCAGTGCATAACCTGTTGTAACAGTTGATAACAACCTCAAGTTTGATATGCATATTAATCAAACTATTAAAAAAGTCAATAAAAAACTTGGCTCACTATACAAGATTAAACCTTTCTTCACTCCACTAGCTAGGATGGTAATTGCCTGTACACATTTACTTTCCACCCTCCTTTATGCATCCCCTCTCTTCACAAACTTGAGTAAGTCTGACCTTAATAAACTCTGTAGCTGCTTTAATCATATTGCTAGATTTGCCACTGGAATAGCATACATAACACACCACTGTCTGAACCTAAAGAATCTAGGGTGGCTAGAATTGCCTCTTCAACTTTAGTACAATCAGCTAATAGTAGCACAAAAATTTATCTACCAACCTGAAAACACACCTGTACTTATAAATATTATCACTCCTTACAGCAACCTCAAGGCACTTTGCTCATCCAACAAATTACTAGTCCAAACCCTCAAAAGCAACAACTCATCTGGAGACTCTCTATATGCCAACTCTGTTGGCAAAATATGGATCTCACTTCCAGCTGAGCTTACTTCAGAACTCGTTCTAACCCAGTTAAAAACAAAAAATCTAAAACAGTACTTTAAAAGGCAATGGCTATGTCCTTGCTCTAATCCTGACTAACTCTGGCAATATAAACATGTGCTAAAGAGATCTTTTGGCCACCCCTACATTGCTTCCTAATTGTTACTCCATAACAAATCAGATTTATATATGACAGAATGAAAAACTTGTATCCTATGTATTTTATTTGTAACAGTGCTTTAACTTGTTTAATGTAACAGTTTTTCTGTATGTATGTATGGAGCTTTTATCCCCGGGCCTCCGCTGAAAGTGGACAGGTATCCATTCGGACTATCCCAGTCAACAAATGTAAAATAAAATAAATAAAATAAAACTTATTGTAACTGAACTGGAATATACAGCCACAAAGAAGGAGAACAGCCTTTCTTCTCTGTAACAATAGATAATATACAATTTACCAGCATAACAGTCTTCTCAGATCTGAACCTGAAGGTTTATTGCCAATAGAAACATTTGCTGTTGTTGATTTATCGGTCCTACTATGTGATCTTACGATTGGCTGAGAAATGAGATTTAGAATGCATTAGTAGTCTAGGTGTGTGTTAACAATTCATATAGGTAGATCAAAAGAAGTAGTGAAATGTTTTGCCATGAGTTCTGCACAATTACAAATCATTATTTGAGTTCATCAAAATAGTGGTGCATTGTCATTGGCTAACATGTTGTCAGGATTTGTAACAAAGTAATCACTGTCTAGTAAAAAAGGACACCTGAGTGGCACAAAGGGAGTGTTGCATATCTAGTGGAGGTGGTAAAGGTAGCATAGATCACAGATGATGTATCCTGTTTCATGAGCTGTACAGAACTCCCATAAAGGACAACTGATTTGTGTGAGACAGTTCTATATAATTTAACTAATATAGTCACTATATGACCTTAGATGAAATAGTCCTCTGGTGAAAAAATGTACTTGACAGCAGCAGCAAATACCCCTTTCAAAACCCACCACTGTATATCACCAAAAGCCTAAACTGGTTCGAACTACTACTATTTAACTATACACAGCTTCTTACCACCTATAAAATTATTCAGAATCCATCTGTTTATAAAGTACTAAATAACATTGTATACAACCTAGTCCACCATTACAACCTGAACAAAAACTCCTGTCCATCCACAGATGTATCAGATCTGCTGGCCATTGGCTGTACTCATATCATCTTGCTAAGGCGTGGAACTCCTTATCTATATCAGGTCAATATCCTCCCTCCTATCCTTCAAATCTATTCTGAAAGACTTCATATGCAAAAGCTGTCTCTCTTCTGGATAAACCCTGTCTAAATGTGAGCAAATACCTCTTCATACCTTACATCTCCTCACCTTCCTTTCTTCGTTCACTTTCTTACTCCTATCAATTTTTCTCCCTTGATTTTCTCTCTAAATATACCATAAGCCTGCTTTTCTCTTACTCCACATTGCAATTTCTGTTTGTATTATAAGTATCTCCAATTTGGTATCACTATTTAAACTGTATTTGTTTTTTGTATTATTTTTAAAGACTGTAAATTATTGATCTTAAAATGTTTTGCAATACTTTGGAGCTGTTCTCCCTAGGTCTCCTCTGAAAATGGGCTCCTACCCAGCCAGACTTTCCTGATAATCAAATTCCAATAAATAAATAAAGCTTTTTTTTTTTTTGCTCATCAGATAGCTGGATCGCTCTTTTGTTGAGAGTAGTGTTAGATCAAGGAACAGACATTTTTTTAATGATGAGGAGCACAGGTTAGAAAAAATGGACCTAGCTTGGAGTGCCAGGTTTGGAAAATGAAACTTTTCATTTGCTTTTTTTTTGTTTGTTTTTTGCTTCCCAATTTAGATTTGAGGGGCACCAGACCTGGAAACACCAGAGGATGATAGACTTGTCAACTACAGCTCTACTTGAAGGCTTGAAGGATAAAATCCGTAAATGTAGTAAGTGAGTGAGTCCCATCACTTTAGGTCAGGTGTTTGGTGCATCATAGAATGAACAATATTACAGGAGTACTTATTTTGTTCAGGTTGTATTTACATGAGGTTGTACTGCTACTAACTTTCTTGCCTTGATAAGTTGAGTGTGTTTCTGTTGTGTTAGTGATTACTGTGACTCTGACAAAGTGCAGGACAGAAATACTCAGCCTGAAGTGCAATCTGTTCTTTTCCTGATCTACATTGCTGAAGAGTTACCATGCATAAGTAAGAGGAGTGTGGATGCTAAAGCTTCGCTAGTATGTTTGAAGGGATTGGATCCCCTGCAAAAACACCTCTTGGTTGAAACTTTTATGTAAGTTTACATTTCACAGTGTACCGCTGAGATGCTGTATTTTGCCATGCTATATTTTGTTGTGCTATACCAGTCCATGCAATCCACTTTTACTGGATACAGGCAAATCTGTCCTCAAGAAATAAAGATATATTAAGTCACTTGTGGCTGAACTACCAAAAAGGTCTTGTTAACAAAGAAAAAGTTCAGATACTTTCATAACTGATCACAATGAATGGATTTAAAGTAATTAACAATAAAATCTTGTGGTCTGTTAACACACACCCACAGTTGCACACATGCATAATTATAAAACATATAGAAACCCAAGGTCAGTTAAACAAAAATAAAAACTCTACACGTGAATTTAGAAGAAAAACATTGGGAAAAGCATATACCCTATCACTAGCCTTTTCTTCCAACACAGGTAATCAGGCTGACACTTTAATACACACACTTTACTCATGGAAGGTAGCATCCTTGTGATATGAGAACATCATGATGAGAAATGCAATCCATTCCTGTCCAGACTCTAAGGAATCACTGTGGTACATCTGTAACGAGCAGAAATAGGGGCTGTTACAAGTAGGAAAAATACTATAGCACTCAGAGAAATGCAAGCTCAAGTTCAACTTTCATTTTATATAGGTATCTTATGTAAAACACTGAGGAAAACATAAATTAGACACAAGAATGAAACAATCCCCTGATATATATATATATATATATATATATATATATATATATATATATATATAAAACTATAATTTAAGTAAAATGTAATGAAATGGCCCATGTATTTGTGAACAAAACTGACATAATATATAAAAAAGGATCATAATTGCCCATAGCTTAGCAGCGCTTTAACAAGCTTAAATGAGTGCCCGTAGGTGAGCAGCACTTTAACAAGCTTAATATGAGTGCCCGTATTTGAGCAGCACTTTAACAAGCTTAATATAAGTTCCCGTAGGTGAGCAGTGCTTTAACAAGCTTAATATGAGTGCCTGTAGGTGAGCAGCGCTTTAACAAGCTTAATATGAGTGCCCGTTGTTCAGCAGCGCTTCACTCAGCTCAATATGAGTCCATATAGGTAAATAACGCGTTACCCAGCGTAAGTCATTTGCGCGGAGCTGCTCAGAGCGCTAACCAGCTCACCGTCAGGCAACGTTGGGCAAGCAGTAGCAAAGTCGCCTTTACACAGACACACCTCCTAGCCTGACTAGACAGTAGTAAAATAAAAAAAGCAACGACAAGGGTCGAACCCAGGATACTGTGCACCATAGTCAAAGGGCTGAACCACTAAGCCATGACAGTTGTACTTAGAAAAATCCACAAAATCTGACTGATAACTGTGAGCCAAGGAACTTGTAAATAAAATACAAATTTATTCTTATCGAATGAAGTGCTTTTCGTTGGCACAAATGTGTCAACTTCTTCAGATTGATTTTTGATTAGTTTTTAATCTGAAGAAGTTGACACATTTGTGCCAATGAAAAGCGCTTCATTCGATAAGAATAAATTTGTATTTTATTTACAAGTTCCTTGGCTCACAGTTATCAGTCAGATTTTGTGGATTATCAGTTTGTTTTTTGGCTTTTTGGTTTGTCTCAAGTTATACTTAGAAATACAGTATTAGCATACATATAGGAATGAATGAAAATAGAACCATGACAAAGCAGGTTTGCTGTAAGCTGATAAATATCCAAAATGGCCAATCACAGATAAGTGCTGGAAAACCGGCATATATAAGCCCCATAGGCGGGAATACAAACCATAACTGATTGTGGTACCCATTTGCATTCAGGATGGCAGGTGCAGGAGAGGGAAATCGCTTTAGAGCACAAAGGTGGGGTGTTGAGGAGTCAAAATATATGATTTGGTTCCTAGTCCATGATCATGAAGCGCAACTCATGCAGGGCCAGGTTCAATGGGGAGCGTATAAGGCAGAGGCATGGAACCGGTTGGCACATAATCTCACCAGTGCCACAGGCATTCCGAGGACTGGTGAACAGGTCCGCCACCACCATGCAGACCTGAAGCGACGAAAGGAGGACCAACTGAACCGATGGATCCAGGAGGCCCGCCAAATGGCCAATGCCCCACTACTGAGTAAGTATCCATGTAATTAAGTATGTAAGAAATGCTATCCTAGCCTATAGTATGGATAGGTATGTTACAATATTCCTTCATTTATATTACAGCTGCAGGTGTTCGTTCCGCGAATCGGCAAGCCTATGCTGATAGGCTGGCGAGGTTGCGCCACCAGGCAGGTTAGTAATTATTCTGCTGGTATTGTTATAGAATATAAGTGGAACAGCTTGTAAAAGAGTTCAGTGTTGTAACCCAGTAATAAAGGTCAAATAAGCCTAGAAGAAAGATTCTGCTAGTATTATAAGATTAGATAAGTGATGCAGCCTGGAAAAGAGTATTGCAATCCAGTAATAAAGATTAAACAAGTCTCAAATAGAGTTTCCACCTGTATTGTAATATCAGATAACTGCTTCAGCCTGAAAATGAGTGTTGTAATCAATCAACAAAGGACAGACAAGTGTCGAATACATCCTTGTAAATTCTGCCATATGAAATAAGTGAGTCAACTGGAAAGGATTGTTGTAACCCAGTAATAAATGTTAATAAAGCCTAGAATTAAGTACCATCCTGAAATGTAAATATAAAATAAGTGAGAGAGTGTGAGAAAGAGAGTTTGAAGCTACCAAGAAAGCTGTAATAAGTCTGGAATAAAGGTATACTGCAGTCACTACATAATGAAATGAATGAGACAGCCACAACCAAAGAGTGTAATGTCTTAAATAAAGTACAGAACCTGGACTGTGTCCGTCCCACAATTTGGATATGTTGCTGTACCCTTGCATTATGGTGATAGTATGGTTGTATGAAATGCTGAACATCCACAGTTGTCTAGACCCATATAAATCAAATGTAGCAGGAAGCTTTACCTGAACACAGCCAGATATGAACATATATGAATAAAAATGGAATGTATATTAATGTAGCAGTAACATCCCCATCACCAACATTAATAAGGTTACATACAGGAAACTGTACTAATACATATAGGGGATATATATCTGCATCTGCTAGGAATATACAGTATATGTATAGGTAGTTTAAGTTGTTAATGTAATATTTCTCCACCCTACCCTATTTTCACAAATTATACCATTCCACACCAAACTGGGTATGTGTATTCACAATTAATTCCCATGGACATTTGTCCTGTTGGTTTATACATATCTGCATGTATGTTGATGCATGTGCCCTGTTCACATATCCAAACCTGATGGCCTGTTGCCACCAATCAACCCTGCATGCTGTTGGAATGTCCACTGTTCTTCTAAATATGCCTTGTTATGCTTGCTGCTCAATGTTCGGAATTCATGTGTGTTTGGTTAGTGGGAATACTGATGCATGCTGTTACAACTAATTTTGAATGGTGTTGTTTGTTACTAACCCAAAATACCATAAAATACTGCTAAACATAGGACAACTGGGAAGGCGGGTTCCAGCGGACCCACCTCTCCCACCTCAGCTGGCGAGTGCACCTGGCACCAGTGCCCAGGCCGGGACCTCCTCCTCTGGTGGCTCTGTGCCACCTTCGGGTGGAAGCGCTGCAGGGGATGGGGCTCATCCCCCCTCTGCAAGCGTGGCCGGAGGAGAGCCTCCACTCACCCTCCATAGGGTCCGGTCTGTGGTGCGTAGTGAGATCAGGCATTCTGTGACTGATCCCCTATGCCAGCTTGAGGCGAGAGTGGCACAACTCACGGGTATGCCTGCCCATCCTATCCATCCCCCAGCACAGCCCCGGCCTGGGCTGTGAAGGTGCAGTGGTAACTGCCCATGGGTGGGGATCTCAGTTCCACTCTTGCCATCTGTGGGCTCATGGACTTGCGATATCCAAACATCCATCCCCGTCAATTGTGTTTACCCCTCACATGTGTCATACTCCGCCCCTGTATTGCATCTTGTTTGTCTTGTCTGTTAACCTCCCCAACCTACCTCCCCAAATATACCTACTTCCTGTACCTCACATTCCACTCTCACCTGAAAAAAAAATAAAAAAGGGCACTCTGTTCCCACAAAAAAATTACGCCCCATACATAGCTGCCCATTTCGCACATATGTCTGCTGGACATGTAAACTGATAATTACAATTGGCTGTACAACATATTTAGTTGTCCTCACCCCTCTCTCAGGGGTGGAAGGTGTCAAATCTCACTCTAAATTTCTAACATATGCACAGCTGTTGCTGGTAAAGAATTGGGCAGCTATGGGCCTTCCCTACATCCTTCCTGCACATCCCAAGCTTGTTTTTCTACTGTCCTACCCTCTTTATGCCCCCTTTTTCACCACT
This sequence comes from Protopterus annectens, assembly GCF_019279795.1. Lineage (NCBI taxonomy): Eukaryota > Metazoa > Chordata > Ceratodontiformes > Protopteridae > Protopterus > Protopterus annectens. Next base: position 467,302,347 of record NC_056740.1, on the reverse strand, counting down.
TTCCTATTTCCCCATTTTCTTTTCTTTAAAAGAAAATAGCGCGTGTGTTAGCAGGAGTAAGCACTTTTAAGCAGTAGTCAGTGGGTGTGCGCTTGTTTGCCACAGCAGATATACAAGAACTTGGTGCTGAAAGAAATATATCATGAAATACAAGGAGTGAATGTAAAGGGAAAATAGGAAGGCCATTACACAAAGCTTGTTTCTTGTATCTTTACTGGCAATTCTTGTGGAATTGCATTACATTAGTGTGATAAGAGAAACAGCCATGCTAGTAGGTAATAATGTTACAGTAGCACCTTACAAACCCCACACAGTATCAGAGCAGGATAAACACTGCATTATTTCAATAGGTAAGAGGCCAGACCTCCCAACTGTGACTGATTTACAGGGATGTCCCTGATTTGCAAACAAATGTTACCTGTGCCCCACTGACTCCCTGTGAAATGTACTCACAGTAGGCAGAAAGGTGGGGAATCCCATGTAATGGTAACTGTCAATAAGTTACAGTAGACACTACTTGCATGTCAGAAATGGTGTAGTAATACATATGCTCAAAATACCCCACAGTCACAACTGCAGAATATCTGAAATATATCACGGGTGTATCCCACTGATATGTACCTTTCCCTGAGGCTGGTCAAATATATACCTGAGAGTATCTGAGGCCTGGAAGTGTCAGAAACACACAGGCATATCAGCCTGTCTGATATTAAACACTCTGCGAATAGCTGTAGAATTACTTCCACAAGCATGCCCTTATGTAGGAGTACAACACAGAAATATCAAAGGATGTAGCCATCTAACATACTAATGACAGTATAGCAGTTCACAAGCACTGCATGTGCCTGATATTCATAACTGTTAGTACAATATACTTAGTTGTCCTCACCCCTCTCTCTGGGGTGGAAGGTTTCAAATATCACAGCAAATGTCAAACATATGTACAGCTATTGTAGTTAAAGAAATGTGCAGCTATGGACCTTCCCTACACCCAGCCTGCACATCCCTAGCTGGTGTCCCCACTGACTTCCTGCTTCCCGCTTACAACTGTTTAAAAGTGCCTTATTCACTCTGTATGACAAGGCCCCAGTACTGCTCAGCAGCAAAATAAAATATCTTTGTAAGTGTCAAACCCCAGACCTTAGGCTCATCAGACTGCATGAAGTACCACCAAGCCACAGCAAACATATAAAAGCTGACTGCTGAAAGAAATATATCATGCATTACAAGGAGTGAATGTAAATGGAAAATAGGAAAGCCATAGCAACACATTGCAAGAACTACTGTTGTATGCCAGTTAATCCACAAATCCCACAGGAAAGTACATACTCCCATGTCAACAGTGTTAGCATTAGCAGGTGTGAGTTAACATACACACTGAGAAGAGTGAACTGGAAGAAGCAACAGTCAGGTTTCAGTACAACATGCATTTCAGTGGCTACAATACAGCCTCAGATATGAGAGATATACCAACCTTCTGACTCACACAACAGTGTCCACAGCAAACCAGCATGGTCCCCACCTTGCAAAACTGAAGAGAGAGAGAGAGAGAGAGAGAGACAGAGAGACCAAAAAAAAAAAAGCTGCTTACTGGCCAAAAGAAAAAAGCTGTCAGAGACAAAGGTAATGTAAACTACATAATCTAATAATCTACATACTGTGAACCCTCCATATGTGTTAGCAGTCTGTATCTATATGTATATGCAGATGTGCATAGGGCAAGGGACATACTGCAACTGTTAGTGAAGGCTGGACATACATATGTAGTTGAAGGTTGCTATGTGCACATATCAATGTAGGTTGTAGTGTGTGGCATTGAAAACAGCATGCAGTGCAGGTATATGTCATGTGGTGGTGAACTTCTGTGGGACTGAGCCAGTGAGGCCTGCTACAGCTATATGGCCTGAGGACAGCATAATGCATTCTGCACAACACTGTGCAATATCATTACAGAATGGTATGTCTCACAACTGTTGCAGAAGTGATATTCCCACCATGAAAGGTGGGCAGTCTATGTGCCTACATGTGCATGTATATGTACAGCAATGGATGTTTAGAAGTGTGTGTATAGATATATATATATATATATATATATCTATATTTATATATATATATATATATATATATATATATATATATATATATATATATATATATATACATATATAGATATATGTGCATAGATAGAGAGGTATGTATAGATATATATATATATATATATATATATATAGATAGATAGATAGCATATGTATATACATATAGACATAATAGATACATTCATATATAGATATATATGCAGATACATACATATATACAGATATATATGAATGTCTATAGATATGTATATATATATATATATATATATATATATATATATATATATATATATATATATATATATATATATATATATATATATATATATATATATATATATATATATATATATATATATATATATATATATATATATATATATATATATATATATATATATATATATATATATATATATATATATATATATATATATATATATATATGTATATATATATATATATATATATATATATATATATATATATATATATATATATAGAGGTGTGTATATATATATGTATATATATATGTATGTATATATATGTATATATATATATATATATATAAAGAGAGAGTGAGGGAGGGGGACATGGGGGCAGATGTACTGCAACAGGTGCCTGGTGACCAAGGCATGGACTGAACACTAGTGTTGATACTGCAGTACCATACCCCATTCCAAAACATGTCACATAGGTGGTTGCCTGCCTACCACTGGAGGTGTCAGAAGGGAACATGGGACACAGGTGTAAAATAGCCTCCCCTTTGATATCCACAGTGGCACACTAGTCTTGTAATCCCTGTACATGGTATGTGTCATCACAAAAGGTGTGTCAGCTAGGGAAATGTAAGTCAGTGTGCCCCTCTACACCTCATATTTTGAACATCATAATATCTCAAAGTGGTGGGACTGGCAATTTTCTGTTTCAGGACATGAAATGCTGCCTGGTGTTGTTCCAGCCAGGACCAAGTTACATTTTTGCATGTCAGCTCTTATAGCAGTGCTGAAAGCTCACTTAAATCAGGAATTAACTTGTCTAAATAGTTGACCATGCTAAGAAAACATTGTAAAGATGTGGTATTGTCTGGAGCTGGCATCTCAAGATCTCAAGAACTGCAGCTTGCTTGGACGGATCTGGTTATAAGTCTGAACTGGTAAACAAATGACCCACATAAGTAACTTATTTTAGCCTGAATTTACATTTCTGATGATTCGGTTTAAGATTCACGAGCATGATCTAGACCTTTTCTGAAGTTTCTATCATGTTTGACTTCACCACTGCCTCCTACAAGAATATCATCTACTATAACAGTACATGGATAACCAGAAAAAAAATTGCTCCATCGCATGTTGGAAGACTTCACTGGCAGAAATTATCCCAAATAGCATTCTTAAAAATCTGTACCTGCCAAATGGTGTACTGAAAGTGGTTAGCAAGGAAGATTTTTGATCAAGTAAAATCTCCCAAAATGAACTTTTTGCATCTAAGACAGAAAAAACAGTGGGATTTGGCAAGACAGCAGCAACTTTTTTAGCTGTACTCATTGGATGATGAGGTTGTTTCAGTGCTTTGTTCAAATCTCTTGGAGCAATGTATATTCTGATATCATCTGAGCTTTTCTTATGAGCTACCACCATGGAGGATACCCATTCATTTGGTTCTTCTACTGGAAAAAAAATTACTCCTAAATGTGCCATTATCTCTAGCTCTGCTTTTACTTTGCCCTGTATTGCTACTAGAACCTTCTATGCTGGTCTGACAACTGGGCTTACCTAGTGGTCTAACTTCATGGAGTACACAACTGGGCATTTGCCAAGCCCATCTTTGAAACTATCGGCATATTCAGAAAAAATTATTCTGTGTGAGACCTTCATTGTTGTTGATGCTTCCATGGTGGACTTCCTTATTAAATTAAATTAGTGCCCTTTTCAAACTAAGTTTGAGGCCTAACAATGACTACACATGTCTTTCGACTATGTAAAACTGCAAGTAATGGATGTTCCCAGCAGAATAGCATGAAAGCACTACTGAGCCTTTGGTTTGAATCTCTTCACCACCATAAGCAACAAGCTTTGCACACTTTGCTAAATCAAGTTTTTCACCAGTTTTTACCTTAGCAAACATTTCTGCTGACATAACATTGTACTTTGAACCAGTATCCACTTTGAGCTCTACAGGTCTACTGTTAATCAGTACAGTACAAAATACTTCGCTATTTGCCAACAAATCTACTGCATTAACCTCTTCCTCAAGCACAGAGACACCATCAACATAAAAAGTAGGGTCATAGCTTTCTACTTGATCAACTTGCTTCTTGGATTGCTCTCTCTTAATAAAAAAATGTGCTTCTTTAGATTTACAAAGTTTTCTGAAATTATTCCACTTTTTACATCTGTGACATTTCTGACAAAAGCTAAGCATGTTTCTCATTTAGGTTCATGTCTGCCTCCACAGTTATGGCAGTTGACTATGAGGTTTACCATGTGTTTTGCTAAATCACCCCTCAGTTTTGCTGTCTGTGCCCTAGATTTTACTAAAGCTGCCCTGGATTTCATTGTGGGAGCCACACCCTTTGGCCTATATGTTTTAAGCTTGTGTTGCATACTATCAGCATTCATGCTGGAGGAAGGTGCTTCTTCTCATTCGTATGCTTTTCTGTAAACTCATATATCTGACAAATCTCTAATTTTGCTTAAAGTTAAATCACTGCCTTGAAGTAAAATCTTTCTGACTCCATCATTATTAACAGCACACACAAGCCTGTCTTTTATCAACTCATCTCTCAGATCACCAAATCTGCACATTTTTGCCTTGTTTCTCAAGTCAGTTATATATGCTGCAAACGTTTCACCAGACTTTTGATCTCTTGTGCAAAATATGTGCCTTTCCATTGTCATATTCATTTGAGGGTTGCACATTTCTCTAAATTTATGTTTTAAGCACTCAGGGCCTTCCCGCATTTCAGCCTGTACCACAATATGGTGGTCTTCCCCCTCCTCTGCATAAACAGCAGGTGCATACACAAATAATGAATGTTCTCTCTCAATGGTTTCTGAACCAGTTAAATTGAGCAGAATAAATGCTTGTGTACGTGCGTCTTTATCAGAAAAAGCAGCCTGTATGAAAATATCATATTCTTGCTCAAACACTCTCCAATTTTCAGCAATATTATTATCAAACACAAGCAAACCAGGTCTGTGAAATCCCTCTGCCATGCCAAATAAGTGTCAAACACACACCGGGTACTTGTAACTATATTCAACTGCACAACAGACTCTTTGAAATAACTGCACTCTTTGAAAAGACTGTACTGTAATACTGCACACACTGCCAACACTTTGCACATTTTACATACTTTGAATAGCTTTAGTTAATGCAAAAAAGTAGTACATTGTAAAAAAATACAGTTATTTTTCTCTTTTTTGAACATTTTATACAATTCGGATATTGTTTCAAATATTTTCGTAACTATTTCAAGTGTTTTTTTCAATATGTCTCAGTTTTGAACATTTTCTTTATTCATTAATTGGCATGGACTGCTTCACTTTATATTCATCAAGGGAAAATCATTTAAACCAGTTTAAGTACCTGGAAATATTTTCTGACCTGTTTATGAGTAGTTTGCGAGTCATTTGAGCCATTCTTGTATATTCTGCCATTTTTGACTGAGTGCCTCATGGTTTTAAAAAGTTTTGACTTTGGATCCCATTATGACACCATATCACTCGTCATGTGTATTCAAATAAAACAATGAGGCTTGGGCGTTTGTTTAAGATGTCTATTACACACAAACACACCAGGACAGATGATTGGAACATAAAACTTAAAACGACCTAACTAACTGACTGACTGCTAAACACATACATGCTTTCACTCCAGCTGCTTAACACAAAATGGCGCTCTGCTTGCACATGCTCAGTACTTTTATGCATGTGCCCATGAACTATAGTGACTTTAAAGGTACAACACACACACTATGATCTACAGTCCCTGTGTTCGAATGGGTTTCCTCAGGGGGTTCTGGTTTCATTCCACATTCCCAAGACATGCTGCAGGTGGATTAGACATTCTAAATTGGCCTTAGATGTGAGTGTGTCCATGCGTGTGCCTTCTGAAGAAGGTTGAGCGCTGGGCTGGCAACTCAACAATGTAAAAGCCACTGCCACTTGTTCTGCAGACTGATGATCCACCGTGGTGATCCCTAATGGGCCCAGCCAAAAGGAGAAGAAGAAGACTAGTCTTTATAGATAGAAAGTCATAGATAATAATCAAATCAAACCAGCTGGCAGCACAAGAACTATAAAAACTATCACATTTTGTCTATTTTCAGCAACTAAAAATCAAAACCTGAAAAGAATTTTAAAGGGAACATAACAAAAAATTGTCAAGATAAAAGTTGGTTGATCATAGATCCACCCAAACAGTCTTGCTTGGTGCAGTGGTTTGGGGTGTTGGGTGCTCAACTGATTAGTGATTAGTTTGATTCCGACTGATGGTGGTATGAAGAACCAATGCCATTGATTATACTGCTAGGTAAGGATATTATCTATGAGTGATGAGTTTGATTCTGACTGATGATGGTATGGAGAACCAATGCCATTTATTATACTGCTAGGTAAGGATATTGTCTCTAGAAGGCTAGAACTGTCCCAGTGTTAGGGGATGTTTTAGTGGGTGAGAGTCCCACAGTACCAGGGCAGGGATGGAGTCTGGTCATTATTAGCTTTCACCTCCTTGCAGTGCTAAACAAAATGAAGTAAATTTTGCTCCAGATTAATTCTAATGATCTATTATGAATGCTACATGCTATGAGTTGTGCCAACATTATGTTGTAATTTTTTATCCATATTGCCACTTCAAAGTGTCTATTACCTCCTAACATCTGATTACTATCCATACTATACAGAGACCCTGGAAGTTTTCTATCACTATTTAGGGGGCTATATCGCCCATGTTGAGAACCACTGGTTTAAGCAAAAGTAACTCAAAAGTAGCTCACATTTAAGTTACTAGTTACTAGTTATTGTTTTTACTGTTTTTGCCTTATCGTCTCAAAAATTTTTTTTTTCCTTGTTTCCCACCTTTCTAAGCTTGTATAGTCCAGTTTTCAGGCTAGTGCTGAATTCAGGGCTGTGTTACAAGTTTCTGAGTTGCCCATACCTTACGTGGATAGAAGGAGGTTTCTCTGTTCACCTGTGAGAGAGGGAGCTTTGAGCAGCCTATCTGTCCCTGGAGGAGTGGTTTCAGCCCAGAAAGTAGTAGTTTATTGGCCATTTTGGGCTTATTTCTATCTCTTTCATTTTCCTGCTGTAAAAAACATGTTTGCACGGTTTTGCACATCCGGGCAGCACCAGTTAGCTAGGGCTAAATTTATCCCGGCTCCACCAAGTCTCCTCTTCAGTTTTTCTCTTGAAAGTAGTCTAACTCTCAACCTAAGCACTTAAAAAGCATCCTACAGTCCAGCACTTGCTCAGACCTAATAACAAGCTCTAATATACCCCGACACTTGATTGCCCAGCAGGGCAAGGCTCTTTATTCACCCCTCACCAACCAAGCGACTAAGCAGCTCACCCTACTATTCAGGCATGACCAAAGGATAATTTCAGGTATACTCTCCAGTTCAGCTGGTGAACCTGGGTATCCTGAGGCAATGTTACAACTGCCTCATGTACACAGACAACCCTCTCCTCCTACCACAAAACATTAACATATGCGAGAGATGCAAGTATATAGCTAAATTGGAGGCTAAGCTCTCCACCCAAGACAGGAACAGGCAGTCATGAGGAGAAGGTTAACACTTGCACCACACCTCCAGCCTCACATAGACCTACTAAACCAGCACTGGCAAAAAATACACATAAATACACGAAATCATACTCAAAGGCTCTAAATAAAAACCTGCAAAAGCATCAGAGAGCTCCAAAGCAGACACCCAAAAAACCTGCACCTCCCTTCACAAACCAGACAACACATAAAACACAAAATCAGTGTGCCGCACAATCACAGCCCTTAAGGCGAAATAACATACTTAACACACTAGTAACAGGTGACTCTATAGTCAGGCACACTGACATCCCACTCACTAGGCTGGACAAGGAGAAGGTTACTGTTAGCTGCCTGTCGGGAGCCAGAATCCGCCACGTAACACAAGTACTCAGGTCACTCCAGAACAAGTACAAATATGGCTCTGTCATTGTTCATGTTGGTGTGAATGACCTGAGATGTACCTCCCTGGACTACATGAAAAGAGACATGGAAGAGCTCTCTGATCATGTAGCCTAGGTGGGTATGACCCTGACCCTGAGTAGCATCCTGCCCTCACCAAGAATGATACCGCAGTAGAAAGAAAAAATTAAGAATTTCAACAATTGGCTAAGCTTCTGGTGTCATTCAAAGGGGATCCAGTTTCTGTCAGCCTGGGATGACATGCTCGACAAGCCTCGCCGCTTCACAAGAGACTGCTTGCACCTGTTACCCCTAGGCTTTCAAATACTGGCCAAGGCTCTTGCTGCCCTCATAGTGCCTTTTTTAGGCAAGGCTCAAAAGTCAAACCCACCTCTGTAAACAGCACAAATAAAAAAATGAGGGTTATGCTACTCAACGCCAGGAGTTTAAATCTCAAAATGTACATGCTCGAAGCACTCCTCAGTATGGAGAACATCGACATCTGTGCAGTAACTGAAACCTGGTTCAAGGCTCTACAGAGCACCTCAGCACTACTGGGCTACAACTCATACCACACATTTCAGCCACAGAACATGGACTGAAACACAAAAGGAGGGGGTGTATCCATATTCATCAAGGATACCTACACCTCCAGGTTAGTGGCACAGCATGATACCTCCGAGATCATCCAAGTGCAACTAACATCAGGCAAATCTGCAATGCAAATTGTGGCCTGCTACAGATCACCCTCCATGACCCAGGACCACCACTCCACCTTTCTGAAGACACTGGAAAACATGAAGGTCCTACCGAGCATGCTGATATTGGGTGATTTCAATTACCCTACCGTTAACTGGGAAAACTACTCAAGTACAAACTCCCAGGTACAGCACTTCCTGGAATTTATCAACTCAAATGACCTGGATCAGCTGGTAAACTTCGCTACCAGAGGTGAAAACATCTTGGACCTGGTCATCACCAACATGGGCGACAGGTGTTCCACACCGGAGGTCAACCCGTCACTGGTTAGATCAGACCATAAACTAATCACTCTGGATGTCCACACCACCACCTCCAACCATGGAAATCACAGTGAAAAACTTTTCTATAGCAAACTTCATCTTACTTAAGACAGAGGTGGTAAGTTTCACAGCCCCCACGCTAAAGGATAACAGTGTCCAAGATGTAGGAACCTTTACAAATGCACTCTATGAGCACCTACAAGGATGCATGGATCATGCCATCCCTATCAAAACCAAGACTCACTCTCCTAAGAGAAGGAAACCAGTCTGGTGGACCTCTGCCATAAACAGGCTATACACTAGAAAGAGGAAACTAGTTCAGAAAAAAAGCAAATCCCAAGAAGGAAAACTAAGGTCCCTCATAAAATCCTCCAAAGCTAACTTCAAAAGAAAAATAGCCAAGGATTCGAAAGATAACCACAAAGCCTTCTTTAGCTATGTCAAGAATCTAAGTCACAACTCGCAGATATGCTCTGAGCTAGTGCAAAATAGCACAAAATATACTGAACCCACTGATATTGCCAACATCCTGACAGATAGATTCAGTGCAAACTTCACCCCCCTCTCACCCCCAAAAGGGCCCACAATAATACCGGAAAAGTGTAGTGTCCCGGAAATCACAGACGCACAGGTGAAAACAGCCCTTTCAAAAGACAAAAGCACAGTGCCAATGGGCCAGATGGTGTCCCAGGCTGCATCTTGCATGAACTACAGAACGAACTAAGCCCCCACCTTAACGCACTGTTCAACCTCAGCCTCTCCACATTGAATAGCACACAGCAATGGTTATTCCGCTCCACAAAGGAGGGGCCACAACTGACCCTGGTAAATATCACCCGATAAGCTTGACTAGCTTGGTCTGCAAGGCTATGGAGTGCATCATCATGGAACTCATTAACAAAGACATTGAGAACCTCCAAACACTTGACCCGACCCAGCTCGGCTTTGTTAAGGGCAGATCATACCTACTAAACCTGGTTGACTTCTTCAAAACAGTCACCAAGGCAATAGATGAGGGGAAGGTAGTTCACACAGCCTACCTTGACCTTGCCAAGGCTTTTGACACCATTCCCCACTTGAAAATTATAGAAAAACTCACCAGCCTGAACATAAACCCCTACGTCATGAGATGGGTTGCCAACTGGCTTACAGACAGAACTCACACGGTAAGAATAGCGGGTTCCAGGTCCAACTCTAAACCAGCCACAAGTGGTGTCCCACAAGGCTCAGTCCTGGGACCCCTACTGTTAGGCATATACTTCTCAGAAGTACAGGCAAACACAGGAGGACTATGGCTAACCAAGTTCACCGATGACTGCAAACTGGGAGCCATAATTGACTCTCCGGCTAACAGGGACATTCTCCAAAAGGGCCTTACTGAGACGGACACCTGGTGTCAAAGTCATGGTCTCAAGCTAAATGCCAAAAAATGCATAGTCATGCCATTTGGGAAAAACAAAACACCCACAAATTACCACATAGGTGGCAGCCCCCTTAATACAGAAGAGGTAATAAGAGATCTGGGGACCCAGGTAGATAGTAATCTCTCCTTTGAAAATCATATTGCCAAAGTAGTTAGGAAATCCTTCTATGTAGCCCCTCTAATTACTAAAGGGTTTGCATCTAGAAATAAAGAGGTTATAGTGCCCCTCTACTCATCACTCATCAGACCCATCATAGAGTACAATGCCCCATTTGGGATGTACCTCACAAGACACTTCCAACAGCTGGAAAGCCCACAAAAGTACTTCACCAAGATGATTACTGGCCTCAAACATATGTCCTATGCAGCCCAACTGGAAAAACTCCAGCTGTACTCAGTGGCATATTGCTTACTCAGAGGTGATCTCTGCCTGACTTACAAAGCCATGTCCAACTCAGAATTGATGGACATGCTCCACCTAAAGAAATCCAAGTCACTGCGAGCCACTTGCTCTAGTGAGCTAAACCTCACCACAACAATAAGTAGAACATGCTGGAGGGATAGATTCCTTTCACAGAGACTCCCCATGCCTTGGAACAAAATTCCTAACTACATTAGGCAGAGCCCCTCACTATCACTCTTCAAGAGAAACCTTGACGAGTGGATGGGTAACAGAAAATACACCTCTGGGATCACGTCATTGGCTCTTCTTGACAGAGGCTCAGTTAATTAATCAATGGGGCGACGAAAGCTGATGCACTCTGGCTAGGCTGATAAATGCCCTCGGGCAGATAGCCTAGTACCTACCTATGAACCTATAGTTACTAAAAAAGTAATATATTACTATTACTAGTTACTATTTTGAAAAAGTGACTAGTTATAGTACTAGTTACTAGAAATTGTAATATATTACAGTAATATATTATATATTTTAATATATTACTCCCATCACTGATCCTAATACAACCCATCCCTGGCCTGACCCAACTCAATTACTATCAAATAAATGCACAAAGTCTAAGAAATGAAACAGATCACTTGCACACCCTATTGCACAACACAACCCAGACCTTAGACCTGTTACAGAATCCTGGATAAAAGATATCATCCCCTATGTACCACATTTTCCTGAGTCTGTGTTCGCTTACCAAATGAAAAGAAAACTGAAACTGCAAAACAACGAAAGAAAAACAGCAATCTGGAAAATCAGCAAACACGAGTAACGATGAAATAAAATACATTGAATGGCCATAGTCAGCCAACATCGTACATACAACAAACCAAGGGGCGGGGCTACACCCCCCAGCTATATATATACCAACTTTGACATTGTACTACAATGGGGAATAGGGCAAATTTAATAGGTTTACCTTCACTTACTTAGTGCATTGTGTTACTTCCTGATTGTTAGCCAACTATGGCAATTTGCTGAATTTATTTTCAAAGTTGTCGGTGTAATATTGCTTGGTGACTTCAGCTTAAACCTAGTGAGCAACATTTATAACAACCTCCTAGACACTGTATCTGACTTCAAACAGCCCACCCATCCCAACCTCAAAATAAGTAACCACTCTCTGTTTGATCTAGTAATCACCGATGATCCCACTTTTGTCTTAGTCATCATCATAGGCCCACCAGCCTTCAGTGACCTCTGTTAGCTTTCTGCTACATTTCCCCTACCAAAAAAATACAAAAAAATATTCTTTTAGAGCTAAATTAGATTCCTACATGAAAAAATCCAAGCAATCTCTTCCTTTGACTGAGCATTCATTCTAAACTCTACCGATGCCAACTCAGTAGCCAAATCATTCTCCACTGTTCTACAAAATCTCCAAGACACTTGCTTTCCAATCATAACTAGATTGTCCAAGGTAACAAAAAAGAATGGTTGGATAAGTACCAAGTTAAAAAAATATTTTACTAAAACTAAGAGATGAAGCCTGGTGCTCATGGAAAGCTAACCCCTTTCCAGAAACATGTCCAGAGTTCACACAACTAAAAAAATACAAAATAAGTCATAAGATGTCATAAAAGTCATATTGTCAAGTCTCACTAGAATTTACTTTTCAAAACCATTAAACAGTTCTGGAAAGAGGTAAAATGGCTTACTGGAGGAAACACCACAGCAGCCTAGCAAAATACCACACAAAACAAGCTGACTCACAAATTTCTTTACAGAATTCAGCAACTTCCCCAAAGTTGATAGCATCAATATGCCTACCCCTTATAATCCAGATCCGTGCCCCTATATTTACTCCTTTTGCTTCCAACACTTATAAAACAAAGACATTAAGCCAACTTTTTCAGAAATAAATATGGAAAATACCCCTTGAGCTGACAGCCTTCATCCAAGGATCATTTACTACTGTAGGGAATTCATCATAGTATCCCTTAAACAGCTATACAATCTTTGCTTAACTCAAAACACAATGTTAAAGATATGGAAAACTGCAATAGTGAACCCATCCCCAAAACAACCCAACCCCTCCAAAGTCTCATACTACAGCCCTATTTCCATCATCCTAACCACAGGGAAGCTTCTAATGAAGCTCATGTATACACACTTAGCACAACATCTCGGCAACTGCACCCATCACTCACACAAGCAACACAGATTCTGGTCAGACGGTAGAACAGCAACAGCATTATGGACTCTGACAGATGAAATTCTGCTAGCCATGGACAAAGGACAGTTCACATGTACCATTTTTATAGATCTTACCAAAGCATCCTGTTACACCACCTGCTTGACATAAGAATCAGTCGAGACACTCTGAGAGATTTAAAAAGAATCCACAATTAATGATAAGAACAGTGGTCTAAAGGGGCTATTTTCACAATATGGGAAAGTACTATTTAGAGACATATTACCCATGATAAGGAAAGGCCGCATTATGAGATAATTTGCATGTCTCTGAATTGCCCATATTCACCACAAATGCAAATCAGCACTTTCCTGTGGTTATCCTCCCCTGGCAGCCCATGTATTGAAATGGAATAGGCACCCCCTCACACATATACATACATACACACACACACACACACACACACACACACACACACACACACACACACACACACACACACACACACACACACACACACACACACACACACACACACACACACACACACACACACAGATATACCTCTTACCTGCCCCTTAGTGTACTTAATGTCTCTGATGTATCCTCCTATTTTTTCACTTGTTTTCATATACCATGGACCTTACAATCAGTCAGTAATGCCAGGCATTAGAGTTTCATTCCTCTTATTGTTTGTAAAGTGCATCATGATGCTACACCTGTTGCTCTATTGACTTTTTTAGTAATTCCAAGTCTTTTCTTTTAACTTTCAGCTGTTCCCGTTAGGGGTCGCCACAGTGGATCATCTGTTTCCATGTCTTCCTGTTCTCTGCATCTCTGTCACACCAACCACCTGCATGTCCTCTCTCACCACATCCATAAACCTTATCTTAGGCCTTCCTCTTTTCCTGTTACCTTGTAGCTTCATCCTTAACATCCTTTTCCCAATATACCCAGCATCCCTCCTCAGCACGTGTCCAAACCAACACAATCTCACCTCTCTGGCTTTGTCTCCAAACCGTCCAACCTGGGCTGACCCTCTAATATACTTATTCCTGATCCTGTCTACCCTTGTGAAACCCAGTGCAAATCTTGACATCTTTATCTCTGCCACATCCAGCTCTGACTCCTGCCTTTTTGTCAATGCCACCGTCTCCAACCCATATAACATAGCTGGTCTCACTACGCTCTTGTAGACCTTCCCTTTCACTGTTACTGGTACTCGACTGTCACAAATCACTCCTGACACTCTTCTCCACCCAATCCACCCTGCCTGTACTCTCTTCTTCACCTCTCTTCCACACTCGCCATTACTCTGAACTGTTGATCCCAAGTATTTAAACTCATCCACCTTCACCAACTCTACTCCCTGCATCCTCACCATTCCTCTATCCTTCCTCTCATTCACACACATATATTCTGTCTTAGTCCTGCTGACCTTCATTCCTCTCCTCTCTAGATCATATCTTCACCTCTCCAGGGTCTCCTCAACCTGTTCCCTACTCTCACTACAGATCACAATGTCATCTGCAAACATCATAGTCCACAGGGACTCCCGTCTAATCTCGTCTGTCAACCTGTCGATCATCATTGCAAATAAGAAAGGGCTCAGAGCTGATCCTTGATGTAATCCCACCTCCACCTTAAACACATCCGTCACTCCCACCGCAGACCTCACCGCTGCCACACTACCCTCGCACATATCCTATACCACTCTTACATACTTCTCTGCCACTCCCAACTTCCTCATACAATGCCACAACTCCTCTCGAGGCACCCTGTCATATGCTTTCTCTAAATCCACAAAAGACACAATGCAACTCCTTCTGACCTTCTCTGTACTTCTCCATCAACACCCTCTGAGCAAACATCGCATCTGTAGTGCTCTTTCCTGGCATGAAGCCATACTGCTGTTCACTAATCATCACCTCCCTTCTTAACTTACCTTCCACTACCAAGTAATAGTTTAAAAGTTGTTCCTGGTATCATCCAGCGTTCTTCTTAGCTTTGTCTGGAAGACTCCACCACATGGACACATCCCCACCCCTCGTAACGGTTCCAGATTTTATATACTCCTCTAGTTGCTTGTTGTCTCTTACACATGCCCTGTCCCCCTGTCCCTTGTAACATATGGACCATTCCAAAAATCGCAGGTCCCATGAAGTGGTAGCTACCAAAATCGAGGTAAACCAACCTGAGGGGCACTATTGACCACCATCAACATGAACAAAGAAACAAAAATCGAGAGAAATGCTTGTAAAGCTGTGCTGCTTTTCTCTTGAAAATGAACCCTTTTGATGCTCATTATAAAAACATTTTGATTTGGAAAACATCAGTTTGCTTCAGTTTTCAGAGAAAACCTTCTTTGGAGAAAACTGACTAAAGGCATATTTTTCCAAAATTTGTTAACGCTTGAATGGCTTAAGACGTTTTTTCAACTCTGGACCCACTACTGTTTGTACGGGTGATGGACTACATTAGCAAACAGGTCACAAGAGACAAATCAATACCAGTCAGAAGAGACAGATCAGTAAAGTTGCTGCATGCAGATAATGTGGCATTACAGGCAGACTGAGCAAGAACTTCGGCAAAACTGAAGGCACATGGGATGAAACTGTACAGAGCCCCATTCCCCAGTTGCATTTATGGACACAATAACTCATTCACTCATACAAAAATACAAACACACACACACACACACACACACACACACACACACACACACACACACACACACACACACAAATGGGTCTCCCTTAAAGGATCAAAATGCGACATCATTGATTCTAAAAACATTGAGATGAAAAGAATGAAACCTAATAACACTGAAGGATGACATTACCAAGCTGTGAAACATAGAACCAAGTACTGTGGGTGTCAGGTAGTACACAGTAGTATGGAATAGAGATCATAGTAGAGTGGGTTATTGGGAAATTTACCCTTACACCACTTCAGTGCGATCTTGTAGATGGTATATATAATTTTTGGGAGAGGTTGTGGGGGGCTTGCTCCTTGTAAAACTGTTGTAACAGGTATATTTTTTTGTTATTTTTTTTTAATGGAGAAGGTGCTGTAAGTTCAGCACAATCATCCTTAAAAAGTTCCATATACTTGGTTTGATGTTTGCAGTTTCGATCATGTCGGCCTTCGGTGTTATAAGGTTTCATTGTTTCCATCTCAATGTTTTGTGATTCGATGATATGGTATTTTGATGGTCTGAAGTAGACATGCACACACACACACACACACACACACACACACACACACACACACACACACACACACACACACACACAAACTCACCTCCCAACCACTAACTCTCTGCTAAACTTCCTGGGACCTACCTCTAACATGATCTCACCAAACGGAAGCAATGGGGAAATACACGCCTTTGGCCATGTTCATTAACACTGCTGGCCAAAGTAACTTATACAGCTGAGTGATTTTCTGAATTAGATGGCTGTATAAATATCTTACCATAAGTGTTTCTGGGGCATACCTCTCAACCTCTTAAAGCAAAAAATCTGGACAAAATCTATAATAACAGGGGGGGGGGGTAAAGGCCCAAAAATACAGCCAGATTTTAAAAAAGTGCTCTTATAAACATAGAAAGATTTTAAAATAACAGACTTTCCATTAGCATGCATTTTCTGAAGGGCATGAAGTCTAAAGCTCAACTGTATGTAATTTTTTAGTGACTGCAATCTTCAGTGCTTTGCCAGAAAATTACAAATTTAAGGAGGAGCAGACCCAAATGCAAGCCAAAAATCTAAACATTCTGTGAAAATCTCCTCATTCAAGAAGTCTGTTCTGGGAGGACAGCATGTGGCTAATTAGCATAGGCTACTCACCTATAATGCCTCATTAGCATTTATGGTAGGTTGCAGAGACAGACCACCCTGGTGCCACACCATTCTACAGGACAGAACTGCAGTAGTAGTGTCTTTGAATTGGAAATCATTACCTAGAGATGTACACCACAATTACACCTCTTGATAACCTTTATGAATCAAGCTCATAACTACTTGCTTTCATAAATTTTTGTTAAACCAGCATGTGTGTAAAGGTCCACACCTCTCTCTTTCTTTCTGTCCTCCATGCCCAAGAAAGACGTCCCTCAAGGCTGTATACTGGTCTTACCAGTCTCCTTCGTATTGTTATCTACATCCATAAACTACCTTTGACCTTCCACATCTTCCACCACTTGTTTATGCTGGTGACATGGTCCTATACTGCTCAAAATAGCCATTCCTAGTCCATCAAAATGAACTTCAAACAGACATCTTCACCCTCATCCAGTGGATTATTAAGACAGAACCGTTACTTAACTTCACCAAAACAGTAGCCATACTCTATAAAATCAGTAAAAAAGTTAATAAAAATCTCTTCCCCGTACACATTGCTGACAATTAACACCACTGTCATAGAAAATACCAAATCTTTGAAATGCCTCGGCATCTGGTTAGACTCATCTCTGAACTTCACTCACTGTCCAGGTAACACCAGGAAAAAGACTCACTCAGTTTTATTCTGGGCCAATAATATCTCGCTGTGCTTCAACCAAGCGGCCAGAACAGCCCTAGGTAAAGGCATTCTCCTTCCCAAATGAAGTGTGGCCTTTACTTAATAACATCAGCACCAAAAAAATGATGATCATATTTCAGCGATAGAAAATAGAATATGTAGGTTCATTACCCTCTCCTCAAAACAAAAACTCCACTGTAAAACAAAAGAAAAAAAAAGAAAATATGTCCCAGTGAGACAAAGAAGTGAACTTCCATTGGACTCTCAATTATCCAAAATTGTTATCAACCAGACTACTTCTCTCCTGGAAGCCAAGCTAATAAGATATCCTCCTCATACAGCCTTGAAGCCACAATACCTCAGATCCTTCCTTACAAGCTGCAAATACAAAGCTTCACTGCAGTGCCCACAGCTTTTCAATTCATGGTGCCAAAATATGAGAATCCCTCCCTTTCTGTCTCAATGAATCACCTTCCTATTCACAAATACAACAACTCATGTCTCACCTTAAACCTGCAGCTGGGTGCCAATGCCATATCTCTGGCAACATTATCTAACCCCCAATGTCACATCTCTGGCAACATTATCTAACCCTACCCAAATCTCGCTCTTTCCTTCCGCTTGACCAACTACCACTACTGCAGCCTCTAACACTTAATGTTGCATAGTCTTTCACAACTGTATAGTTGTAAATAATTATACATATATGCTACATTGTGTACTGCAATCTCTCTCTGTCATATATTTTTTTTCTCTAGTTGTATTTTGCTATAATGCTTATCTTCTTTCTTTGCATTTTGCACAAGGTATTCCAAACTATTCTGAACATGGTGTATTTTCCATTTTGTCCCTTTGTGAACAATAAGTAGAAATAGAACTGCTCATTTTGTGTGATATGCTGATAATTCAATGTTGCTCAATGCAGACTTAGCTACTTTAGCTCTATGGTCAGTGCTTTAGCCATGAATCACTTACCCATTTAAGTAGTGAAAGCTATGAACTTGTCATGGGGGTCATCTTGGACAATGAAGGGAGTTTTAACATGTCCATGATTACAAAAAAAAAAAAAAAAAAAACATGAATGCTTGTGAGGTCCCCTCTCTCTGGGCCAGTAATCAAGGAGCCTGAATCCTTACCACCGACACTGGAGGGGGACATTCACTTGGAACAAAAAATGGATAAACCCAGTATTTCCAGATGCAGCTCTCTGCATCAAGTGCAATTTCCCTTAAGAGCACACATGGAACTTGCTCAGTCCAAAGTCTCCTTCCAGGTCCCCAATAAGATTCCCCACTGGCACAGCTACAGAGTTGAGACATCAGCCAAGTGTTCAAGCCAAGTTCTCCACCATTCTCTCTGTGAAACCAGTGCTTTGTGTCCCTGCTGAAAGTATCTCACACACACACACACACACACACACACACACACACACACACACACACACACACACACACACACACACACACACACACACACACACACACTCACCTGGGAAAGGCTGACACAGATTTACTTGCTATGCCTCCTTATGTTCAGACCATAAGGTAGTTACACCACCACCAGACACTCTAAAGCCAGCCACTTTAAGGGTCTTGCAAGGGTACCCAATTATACTGAGTGAAATTAATATTAATACCAACTGTAGTATAACCAACAGCAAGGCTTTCAGGAGCAGCCAGAGCTATCACCAAATATATGTAAGTACTCTCAGAGATTAAAATATTCTCTAAAAGACAGGCAACAATGAAAAGTTTAAATATATGTAATACTAAATAAGAAAATAATATGAAAATACTAAATATCTATTTACACTAAACACCACATTTTCAATCACAGAAAATATTAAAATAACAAAGACAAATAGATTCACACAGATACATAAAAACAGTACTTAACTAATCTCACTACATTTTTCTGACTGACCTACAGAATTTACTATTCTATGGATCACTTAATATAACAAGGCAAGATAAGGTAGGTGAGGGGGTCCCTCATTGTCAGGTTCCAAAAACAGACTGTCATGACACGTCAGGCTCACCTAGTATTAAAATATTTTTAGTGATGGATTGCAGAATGACATCACATACATGTGGTCAACTGCCTTCTGGTTCCCATGCTACACCCGTTGGCTAGAAGCTGTCAGGATTTAGCACATATCTGTCAATAATACACACACACAGAACCTTGCTAAGATCTGCTGCAGCTCCTGGAAGTCATAAAGCGATTTCAAACCTCCACACTTTCAGAGTAGCAATTAATTCACCCCAAAGACAATGAAGAAATCTTCCCAGTACAGACTTTTTATCTATGGCTGCATTGAGAACTGTAAGATACAATCTTTATAGGATAAGCCAGGTAATATAATTGCAAACTATTTTCAAAGTAAGGTGGGTTGAGATTAACCTCTTCTATTTTCTTCTCTTCTCTTCTCTTTTTTTCTCTTCTCATATCCTCTGTTAAAACATATACATTTAAACAGTTACAATAATACATGTTGATTTCTTTTTCTGTCCAGCAGGGTACACTGTTGGTTCATTTTTTTAACACAACCAGCTTTACAAATACATTTTTGAACACAAGCATCTGTACAAATCAACTTGATATACTAATGACATATAATTCTTTATAAAATTCAAGCTGGCTGTGCTGGCATATGTTACACATCCACTGCCCTTCTTCTCCTGGCATAGCTGGCAATACCTCATCATCACAATTCTATATAGGGCCACATGCATATTATTAACTGTACCAGAATAGCTAAACCAGTGCTTTTCTCTTATCTGGAGTTTTGTATGGTGCTTATATCCAAACTAAGATACTGACAATGACCACAGATAAACTTAAACTAGCCTGTGACAGGATAAAATACTTTCCTGCTAGAATTCCTTCATGTTGTCACCACTTTGAGGCTTTGGGAAGCTTATCTGTCCAGAGCTGCATATTTTTCTGAGGTTTATCCAACTAACAATCGTTCACAGACTTTGTACTTCAGTAAATGTCCCTTATCATCCAAGATACTCTTCTGGTCTAACATCTTCTAAACCACTTTGCTGCTAGTTAGTGCAAGTCAAACCATCTAATAGTAGCAAGGAAACTCAACATGTTATGTCTACATAGCAAAAACTAAGAAGTGTCCTACAAAAAGGCTTCTGAATGACTGTTAAATCATGCTCATGTCCCAAGATTCACACTTCACATTCCTAATCACCCTGGAGAATATTAGGGTCCAACCTAACGCTCTCATACTGGGTAACTTCAACTACCCCTCCATTAACTGAGAAAACTACTCATGTACCAGTACACTTGCCCAACGTTTCCTGGAATTTATTAATTCCAATGCTCTGGACCAGCTCGTTCTTACCCCCACTAGAGGCAGCAACATCCTTGACCTGGTCATTACTAACATGGGCGACTGTTGCTCTACACCAATAGTCAACTCCTCCCTGCTTAGATCCGACCACAAACTAATCACCTTAGAAATCCACATCCCTCCCACTCCCCTCTGCAAAGGTAACCACCACGAACAACTTCTCCAAAGCTAACTTTGGGCTCCTAAAAACAGAGGTGGCTAACTTCAGGGCACCCATGCAAATGGAGAATAGTTGCATGACCGCCGAATCATACACTAATGCACTGTACAAACACATACACAAATGCATGGATCTCACCATACCCAATAGAACCAAGATGTTCTCCTTCAAAAAAAGGAAGCCAATCTGGTGGTCCCCTTCCATAAACAAACTCTAGAATAGAAGGAGGAAACTGATGCGGAATAAGGTGAAGTCCCAAGACTGGAAAAACTTCCTTATCAGCTACAATAAAAAGTTGAGATCCCTCATCAAATCCTCTAACGCTATTTATGAAAACAGAATTGCAGCAAATAGTAAAGACAATGACAAGGCCTTCTGTAGTTATGTAAACAATCTCCATGGCAATACCCAGATTTGCTCTGAGCTACTGCACAATAGTACCTGCTATACTGAGCCAACAGATATTGCCAATATACTGGCCGACAGATTTAGTGCCAACTTTACCCCACTCTCCACCCCAAAGGAGCAATCACAATACCAGTAGATTGCCAGGCACCTGGTATTACTGCTGCAAAGGTTAAAAGAGCACTGTCCAAGGCCAAGAATACAGCTCATATGGGACCTGACAATATCCCTGGCTGTGTTCTATGTGAACTACAGAGTGAACTGGCACCTCACCTGTGTGTCATGTTCAGTCACAGCCTCACCTCAGGCTTTGTCCCTACCAAATGGCACACAGCTCTAGTCATCCCTCTCCACAAAGGAAGAGCAACTACAGAGCCTGGGAACTATCGCCCCATTAGCCTGACAAGTCTGATATGCAAAGCTATGGAACGCATCATCATGGATCTAATAAACAAGGATATAGGGAATCGCCAAACTCTGGATCCCACACAGTTTGGTCTTGTAAAGAGTAGATCATGCCTGCTCAACTTGGTCGGCTTCTTTGAACCTGTCATCAGAGCTGTCAATGAAGGCAAGGTGATTCATACAGCCTACCTTGATCTGGCCAAGGCCTTTGATACCATTCCCCACTCAGGAGTCATACAAAAACTCGATAAGTTAGGCATCAATTCCTATATCACTAGGTGGGTTGAAAACTGGCTCACAGATAGAGCCCACAGTGTGAAAGTAGATGACTCCAAGTCAGACTGCTGACCAGTCACGAGTGGAGTCCCACAGGGATCGGTCCTGGGTCCTCTCCTGTTTGGTATCTACTTCTCAGAAGTCCAGGCCAACACGAAGGGACTCTGGCTGACAAAGTTCACAGCCAATTGCAAGCTGGGAGAAATTAACTCCCCAAGTGATGCTGACATCCTACAGAAAGACCTCACTGAGACCAACGACTGGTGTCAGAACCATGGCCTTAAGCTCAATGCTAACAAATGTGTTGTCATCCCCTTTGGAAAAAAACTCAGTTCCCATGAATTACCACATCGATGGTAGCCCACTGAACACAGAAGGTGTTATAAGAGATCTGAGAACAAAGGATGACAGCAACCTCTCTTTTGACCACCACATTACCACTGTGATCAGAAAGTCCTTCTATGTGGCACATCTCATTACTAACAGTTTTTATCCAGGAAGAAAGAGGTCATTGTCTCCCTCTACTCTTCCCTCATTAGGCCAATCATCAAGTACAATGACCCATTTGGCATGCACCTCACTAGACACCTGCAACAACTGGAGAGGCCACAAAAGTACCTCACAAAGAGGATCCTAGGCCTTAAACACTTGTCCTATATGGGCAGACTAAAACAACTGCAACTATTCTCTCTCTCATATCGCCTACTTACAGGTGATCTCTGCTTGACTTACAAAACCATGTCTGACCCAGCTCTGTTAGAAATGTTACATCTAAAGAAATCCCAATCCCTCCTCACCACATGCTCCAGAGACCTCAACCTCACTACCACAATCAACAGAACATGCTGGAGGGACAGTTTCATAACCCAGAGACTGCCTCTGCTATGGAATAGACTTCCCATACATGTCAAACAGAGAACCTCACTGGCCCACTTCAAGAGGAATCATGATGAGTGGATGGGAAATAGAAAATTCACCCCGGGGATCCCTCCAGTGGCTCTACTCAACAGAGGCACTGAGAACTAAGTTCAAGTGGCATGATGCCACGGTAATCCTATGGGCTAGGCTTGTAAAGGCTCCAGGGCCATTAGCCTAGTACACACCTATGAACCTATGAAGCCTAACTAAATAGTCATAAGCCTTCTACTTCTTTTTCCATCTGTATATCTATGTTTTCTATTTTAGGAAGAAATGGAAAGAGATGATCATCTGGCGATGACCCCTAACGGAAAAGCCGAGAAGATGAGATATCTATGTTTTCTTTAAGCTACCATCTCATCCCCCTACCATATCGTTTCATTACCCTTTGCTGTTTTTTGCAACCTGTTATTCATCATCCTGGTCCTTGTGTTATATTCACTCACTCTCACCAACCTTACTTTTGCCTTTGTCAGAATTGTGGTAATTCCCAGCTGCCCCATCACCCCCCTTTTACTTCTTATTCCTCTTATGTTGTTGCACTCTATAATCTGTTAAGTAGCTCTAGGTGACTTGAGATTTCGCAGCTATATATTAACATTGGTAACCATCTGCACCATACAAAGCACATCATACCTGCTCTAATACATTCACTGTATCTGCCTTCTCTTGGCACTCAGCATAATTTGTGTAGCTGCATTTTGTTTGCATTTAACAGGTAGATGCACTTGCTTTGTTTTGAATATACCAGTGCTTTTACTATACAACACACATACCAAATTGCAGGTGTTTTTGCTTTGATGATGCACCAAATAATAAAGGACAGCTGTCACTGTATAAACAGTATGCAGGCGTTTCTTCAACGGCTGCTTGTTTGTTGTTGACACATATTAGTGTTTTCTTCATTTTGTTTACTAGTACCAGTGAATTTCCAAATGCGTACAAACGTCTGTGATTATGGAAATTATATTTATGTTTGGGCATTTTACTAGAATATCTTTTAGCAGTACTTTCTCTTCTTCTCGGGCACCGACTAGCAAAGAACTTTTCCCTGGTGGCAGACCACTCAACATCTTAGCACAAGAGATCTGGACAAAAAATCTAAAATACTGAATGGAACAAAGGTCCAAAATTAGGGACAGGTTTTCAATATTCCACATAAACTTAGGAAGTTGCTAGAATAACAGGTTTTATGTTAGTATGCATTTTTTGAAGGATATGAAAACTGTAACTCAAATGTCTGTAATTTAATGACTTCAGTTCTCAGTGATTTGCCAGAAAACTATGAATTTAATGATAAGAAATGGCCAAAAATAAGAGGCAAAAATTGAGATGTTTTGTCAAAATCTGGATAGCTGAAAGGTAGGTGGGGTGTATTTTCTGGCTGTTTAATAAATGAATGAATATTTAATAGGAAAACTAACACATATGAGATGTAAAGAAATCAGAGTAGCTTGTCATTCAATTGTGTGATATAGTGCTGTCTCTGGGCCTGTTAAATGCCTCTCAACTGTTGGGGTTTTCACAGAATGTCCAGATTTTTGCCTCATATTTTTAACCTGTTTCTCATAAAATTGTAGTTTCCTGGCAAATCATTGAGGACTGAAATCAGAAAATAATGACAGAGATTTGAGCTTCAGACTTCACATCCTTAGACAATTCATGCTAATTTAAAACCTGATATTCTATCAACGTTCTATGTTTGTAAGAACAATATTTAAAAAGTGTCCTTATTTTCCAGCCTTTGTCGCCCCACTATTATTGGCTTTGTCACAGATTTGCTTCACTAAGAGGTTGTATGTCACTTGTATCAAGAACAACAAAGTAGTTTGACTATTATAACAGTGTAGGGATGCATCAATATTAATTAATCTGGCAGTTTGTTCAGATAATTAAGGCTGTGAACAGTTAGCAAACCTCATTTTATAGTCCAGGATTGTCTAATGTGTGATTCTCAGCAGGTCATTTTACCAGACAATGCTTGTAAGCTGATTCTGACAAAGGACTAAACGATTCATCCATTAAACAGATAAAAATCAAATAAATAAAATAATAAATAAATATTCACAGCTGCTGTATGTGGGAGCCTTTGAATGACAGGTGTAACATGATGTGTTTTGTGAGGTGACACTGCCTTCTTTATGATTCAGTATATGGTTAATGATCTTTGTAGAATCTTCAAAAAGCAGAAAAATAAACAGATTTTATTAATGCTAAGTGAAAAAAAATCTTTCATGTTTAAGATTGCTTAATTATGTAACAGCTCCTCATTTGAAGGCTGTTGACTCAGGACTGACTTCCATGTGAAAAGATCTTACTAGCTAATAAATTATGAAGACTCGTTGCCACACAAGGTTCCTTCTAACGCAAGTAGTTACATTCACAGTTGTCTTATTCGGGATGTATTCCATAAAAACAACAGACAGAGCTTTATTTAATTAATTTTGTGTGCATCAAAATCATAGCATTCATCAAAAAGTGTTAAGTTATTTTATGGTTTCTAATCAGACATCTGAAATATGCTGAAGAACTCAATGTACTGCTTTTTAAAAGGAAAAAAAAAGAAATAAAGACGGATACCAGTAAATTAGATCAATTTTACTGCAGGCAGTGCTTTAAGATGTACTCAGAAATGTTCACGCCAAGTGTTGATCCAAAAATAGTACACATATTGTTATGAGCTAGCTATCTAGTTGTAATGTATGAGGAACATTTTGTCCTGCAGCAAACTTGTAACAAGAATTTTTTTTTATCAAGAAGTGTTTTATCTATTGAAACTAGGTGCAGTGGCCCAAAGCCAGTATCTAAAATTTGCATTCGTGCTTGGCTATGCACTTTGCATCACACAAAATAGATAGCATTCAAGAGGTCTACCTACCCGCAGTTTGTGCACTTGTTCCTAAAGGTCCTAAATCTGCTTTAAGCTTAATAACAGTAAATTGCTAGGGACATATCATCTATTAAAGGGGCATGTCTTCTGCTAAAATGTCTTTAGAAGGTCAGTCAACATGCTGTTGGGCTTAAGTGAATCGTTAGTGTTAAGAAACCGTTACTCTAATGATACAAGGAAATAAAAAGATTTGTATTCTTTTTGTTGCAACAGCCTCTCCTATCTCAATACGTGATTGCACATTGAGAAGTGCCCTTCTGGGTAATATGACTGTTCTCTTTTAAGTTGTATCACTGCTGAAAATGGGCCCCTTGGCTCTTCTGATGTGATGTCGCAGTAAAGTAGAATTGAAACGGATATATGTTTTCCTTAATAACAGCACAACCATTTTAGATGATCAGAAAAGGGGCCCTGCCTGTGTCAGAACTGCCTATATTTCTTACATTAAACCACTTGAGCTGAGAATGCTTTATAAAGATTTCATCCTCTGCTTTACACAGGTGATAATAGGAACTTTTTAGAGTATTTTCTTTTTAGCTAAAGATCAACACAAGCAGTGAAGTAAGAAATAGAATGCAGATGCCTATGGTGAAAACCAAATTACAAGAAAACTTAATTATAGTTACAAAATGCTCCAATTTCACACCTTCGTTAATAGCAGACTATCCTAATTAAATCAACATCAACAAACTGTGAAATGCAGTTTTTAAAATTATGCAAAACTGTCCTCAGTGCCTTATGGAAATAAAAGATGTGAAATCCTGATAAATGGATCATATGACTGTGAAATGATACAATAACATGTGCTTATTTCAATCTTAGCTCAGTTTCTTTCCCTAGCTTGCATTTACATATTTTGGCCTAATGCTTGAAATTATAGCATCAATATTTTTTAAGTGAAATGTGTTACTTAATTAACCACTAAGGTTCAGCAGGGAACACAGCACTAGGGACTTACCCAAATTTTCAGTGACAAAAAGATTTCAACAGACGAGAGCTGTGTAAATCCCCTTAATCTGATACCCCCCATAGTTTTATTATGATTATATAATTGGGTTAAGCAGTAATACAAATATGAAATGTGCCTGGAATTAATATAGTGAGTCTGCATTAAGAGAAGCTGTGTTAAGATACTGCTGCTCTCTTAGATATGGAGTAAGCAATCTAAACCCAATATGAAACAGACAGCATGACATAAGAAGTTAAAAGTCCTGTTACTCCAAGACATTTCAGCAGACTGTATTTTCTGTTAATTCTGTTTACAAGGGGTATGGCACTTGTTTAACTCCCTCCTCCCTTAGAACCAGTCAGGCAGGGTTTAAGGAATACCAGCACCCTTTACAAAATGAATTAATGGAAAACGGAGTTTGCTAATCTGCCTGATTGCTGATATACATCCCAAAATCCAAGCATTTAATTCTGAAAGTGACACAGTTAATGTGACTATATTATTTTTAAAACAAATTAAGTGAGGGTAGGCAATGAATGATTATACAAATACAGGATTTCCTCAAGAGTGCCTAGCTGTAC
The DNA here is from genome assembly GCF_019279795.1 of Protopterus annectens. Taxonomy (NCBI): domain Eukaryota; kingdom Metazoa; phylum Chordata; order Ceratodontiformes; family Protopteridae; genus Protopterus; species Protopterus annectens. Next base: position 467,274,575 of record NC_056740.1, on the reverse strand, counting down.
TCTCTATTACATCACACCATAACAGTGATGGTGCAACCATTCATTCTTCTCCATTCCTAGAAGACTGAGACAATACTTTAAACAACTGCTGTCATTCAAATTGCCAACACCAGAAATCAGATAGTTGTCAAACTACATGAAGAGTGCATAACCAGTGAATAAATTGTCATGCCTAGGATGGTGCTCCTAAGTCAGATCAGATGCTGATCCGAAGCTATCAGACTGTATGCTTTTTAATGACAAATTAACACTGCATAGACATTAGTGAATTAAGAAGTCTCTTTTCAATCAATACAACCAAAAGCTTTGTCTTTTTATCAAGGATTCCTATATATTCAGTTTTTATCAGCATATAAAGAAAAAACAATAAAGAATTTATTTGCCTCTATACATTTTCTATGGCTTTCAGCTACATATAAATGTTTTAAGTTATTTTTTTTCAAAATTCCTTTTGTTCTTTACAAAACATAAAACATTCTCTTTACTCTGGTAGGCATCATGCTGGGTCAATGAAAACCATTTCATTTTGATCTTAAAACATTTTTGGTCTAGCGTCCTTTCAAAAAGCCATCAAGACAGGATGAAAAGATTGGGTCTAACTGATGAATCTGCATGTAGGTGAAAACTGCCTTGCACAAATAATCAGGCTGTGCCAAATGTATATAAAAGTTAAACATTTTTGTAGGGACCTTACCCAAGATAAACAATTTCAGCTATAATTTTTTTCAGGATGATTTAATTGTAGAATATGGTCCTTGTAAAAACAGGAATATTCTTTACTAGCGTATGTGCATTAAAAAAATTAATTTAGTAAAACTTGGTAATTAACTAAAAAACTAAGAAGAGCAAGTGGCCACAATATAACTGGTGAACCCTCTTGTATATTATTATGCCTTTTGATTATGACATGTGAGGCAAACACTCACACATATATAATATAATATATATATATATATATATATATATATATATATATATATATATATATATATATATCTATAAAATGGTGCAGTGGTATCATTTTCACCTCACAGCAAGAGATTCTCCAGTTTGATTCTCAGATGGAGTGCTTTCTGTGCAAAGTCTGCATGTCCTCCCTGAGTTTAAGTTAATTTCCTGCCACATTTCAAAGACGTGTCTGGAGTGTTCCTCCGTGGGCCACCACTGAAAATTGGCTTTGTTCCAAGTCGGACTTTCCCAGTAAACAAATGTTAAATAAATATATATCTATATCTATCTATATATATATATATGCACACACATCTGCCTTCATACCTGAAATGGGAGGATAAAGGCCCCAAAACAGGGACTTGTTTTAAATATTGCTCTTATAAATTAGAAACTTGCTAGAGTAAAAAGGTTTGTTTTAACATACCTTTTTCTGAAGGTTTAAAGTCTGAAACGCAAATGTATATCATTATTTAGTGACTTTAGTCCTCAGATCATCCCAGTGATTTGCCAGAAAACCATAAATTATATTATTATAATAAGTAGGATCCAGAAATCTGGACATTCTGCAAAAACCTGGACAGTTGGGAAGTATAAACACAAACAGAATACGCCCCTGCAAGTACAGCAAGTGCCCGGCCCAGAACACCGCGGTGCAGCATGATCAGCACAAAGCCAGCGCACAGGGGTGTGAACCTCATTCTCAGATTGTAATAGAACAGGTCATCCAAGGCAAAAACAGACCGGTTTCAGCAAGAACAATATTAAGCCTTCTTCAGTGTGAATCAAAAATCAGATAAACCATGCCCTTTTATACAACATGCATTAAACAAACCCCTGCTGATTGGTTGGCTATAATTGCTCATTAAGACCTGGAAAACCCCATTTTAAATTAAGATGCAGATCAACATGTAGAAAAAAATGAGGCACATATCTGTCCTGCGGCTAAATGGAAAGAAGAATCACATTTCATAGCCTTGACAAACTGTATGTGGTTTGTAGCCTTGACAAACTATATGTGGTTTGTAGCCTTGACAAACTATATGTGGTTCGTAGCCTTGACAAACTATATGTGGTTCGTAGCCTTGACAAACTATATGAGGTCCGTAGCCTTGACAAACTATATGTGGTTCATAGCCTTGACAAACTATATGTGGTTCATAGCCTTGACAAACTATATGTGGTCCGTAGCCTTGACAAACTATATGTGGTTCATAGCCTTGACAAACTATATGTGGTCCGTAGCCTTGACAAACTATATGTGGTCCGTAGCCTTGACAAACTATATGTGGTTCATAGCCTTGACAAACTATATGTGGTTCGTAGCCTTGACAAACTATATGTGGTTCGTAGCCTTGACAAACTATATGTGGTCCGTAGCCTTGACAAACTATATGTGGTTCATAGCCTTGACAAACTATATGTGGTTCATAGCCTTGACAAACTATATGTGGTCCGTAGCCTTGACAAACTATATGTGGTTCGTAGCCTTGACAAACTATATGTGGTTCGTAGCCTTGACAAACTATATGTGGTCCGTAGCCTTGACAAACTATATGTGGTTCATAGCCTTGACAAACTATATGTGGTCCGTAGCCTTGACAAACTATATGTGGTTCATAGCCTTGACAAACTATATGTGGTTCATAGCCTTGACAAACTATATGTGGTTCGTAGCCTTGACAAACTATATGTGGTTCATAGCCTTGACAAACTATATGTGGTTCATAGCCTTGACAAACTATATGTGGTCCATAGCCTTGAAAAACTATATGTGGTCCATAGCCTTGACAAACTATATGTGGTCCGTAGCCTTGACAAACTATATGTGGTTTGTAGCCTTGACAAACTATATGTGGTTTGTGCGTATTTGTTGTCAATAAAAATTCCCTATATACTACAAGTAGAAAATGTAGCAGGTAATTTTGCAGATGTGCTGAAAATAATCTAGACTGATGCCACCCAGTGAGAAAAAAAGTACTGTAGAATTTCATATTTTTTATTCTAAATAGTAGGTATATTTGATCATGGTGGGAAAATCAGAAAACAGTATTGAAAAGAATGACTAAATTAGTTTACAATGGCAGGAAAAATGCAACTTGATGATCTTGAGAATTACTGTTTTGTCATTTTCCATGTTAAGTTATTACAGTCCAAAATGTGACATTTCTACAATGTATATGTTATTAAGGTAATGGGACTGTAAAGACAGCATCATTTACAACACGATCATGCACAGTTAAACATGGCATAGAATTTATTAATAAATGTAGGCCTGTATTGTGGGCACTCATGTCACACCTTAGTAATGGGCAACCAACAGCATCCCTTAACTTAGCTCTATCTGGTCCACCAGTGTCTTGATAACAAAATTCCTATATAATTACAATAAAGATATTTATAACAAAATTCCTATATAATTACAATAATTACAATAAAGATATTTGAAACACTTTACTTTTCTTTTTTTTCATTTTTGGAAATAAACACAACTTGTCGGATATCTGGGAATAGCAGGCCAACAATACTACTCTGTTTAGAAAAGTGGGCTTGTTAGAAGGGGGTGAACAGTGATGGTTACTGGAATGTAAAGGCACATATGGGGGTGTGCACTGTTCCAAAAGTGGAGAGAAGTGGTAACATTTGCATACGAGTAGTACTATAACCTGTAGAAAAGAAGAATAAGCAAGTAAAGAAACCTAGTGATACAAAGGAAAGACGTCATACTCTGCTTTGGGAACACCAAGGAAACTTCTAGTGGGTGGTATTCATAGCTGTTGTGTGAATGTGTAAAGGATATCTCTGCTGTCTGCAAATGAGTGCAGCAAAGCCACAATTCATGCATTCCATTTAAGCTGATGCATTCTAGCCATGAATGAGCATAATTAAATGAAGTCATAATGAGATGCAAATGAGAAAAGATAAATTGATGTTTGGTAATGAAGTCTTCTCCCAGCTACTTGTGACTCAGAGTCAATCTTTCTTGCTTTTTTGCACTTTCTGCAGATTCATTATAAAAGGTGGAATCATGCATTTTCCTTCTGCTTTGCAATCCGCGATAATCCTGCCACCTCCTACTAGCCTTGTAATTTCTCAATATGAGTGGCTTGTTGTCTTAGCCAAACCAAAACCGGTTCAAATATAGGCAGAGAATAACACACTATAATTTTTGACAATCAGGAGATACTTGATTTTGTAAGAGTCTTAGTATGTATGGACCCCAGAGGAGCACTGGGAGATGAGTGGACTTCCTATCCCTTTGGATACAAAAGTATGTATAGTCCTTACTATACTTGCCATGGGGACTATCTAGAGGCAGACAGGGGACATACTGGACATCTCACAGGCTTCTGCTTCGAGGATACTCTGTTAAGTCCTGCATGTAGATCACTACATCTACCACCTCAGGATCTAGGCCAGACTATGAATGCCTTTTATGGGGTGGCAAGTTTCCCTGATACTTAGTATGATAGATGGCACTCAAATTGCAAATAAGTCTTCATATGGTCCAAAGGGGGAGCAGTAGTGCAGTAGGAAGGGGTACCATTCCATCAATTGCCAGGTACTGGTACTGTAAGATATATGGGGGTGTATCACCAATGTCTCTGCCCAGCATCCTGGCTGTGCACAGGAGTCCCACATCTGGCACATTAGCTCACTCCACCATCTCTTCCTGTATGGTAGGATGTCCAGTGGCCATTTCCTTGGCAAGTGGCAAAATATTTTTTTTCCCTTTTTCATTTCAGTAGTTATTAATGGTATAATGGAAGGTAGAATACTAAAGTACTTTTTCTTTGATTTGCCCCCCCCCCCACTTCTCTCACTCCCTTTTTTTCTCTTTCAGGTAATGCTGGATATCTACTGGAGCCACGGCTCATGACACTAGTACATGTTGCTGGATATCTGCTGGAGCCACGGCTCATGACACCAGTGAGAAATCCTAGTGGGGATGCAGAAGACAACTTCAATGCAGCCCTGTACTGACAATGAGAGGGGTTTTGGCCTCTTGAAGAGTCATTTTAAGTGTCTTTATAAGTCTGGAGGTGTCCTTCAGTATGACCCAGCTGCTGCATGCAGGTTGTTTACTGCATGTTGCATTCTGCACAGCATTATCTTGCACCAGTCTGTCAGTGAAGTGACCTGTGCTGCCACTGCAGCTCCTAATTCCAGTGCCACTGTGACTAATGATGACCATTTGGCAGGTAAGGGACCCCATGTGTGAGAGACTCATGCATGACATACGGCTGCACAGGTAAAGAGGCAGTGTCTAGTCCAGAACTAGGGACCATAACATTCAGGTTCATGTTTCCTTTAATGTAAAAAACGCATAGGGTATAACTTATGCATGCAGTGACATCTGTGGGCTGTGCTGTGTAGTACACGGTCTGCTGTCACTTTCATCTGACAGTCCTTCTCATCTAATTTTTTTTTGTCAGAACAGGTACTCATATTACTGTTGGTAAAAGTCATACTTGAGTGATCACTGACTCTTGTTCAGTGATATTGCAAGGCATCACATAATGAATAATCACATTTTTAACTCTTTTACATAATAAATTCTGCTGATGTGGTGCATCTAAGTATATATTTACTAAATATCCTGAAGTGGCACAATTAGTAAAAAAGTATTTAACACAAGTGCATACCTTGCACTTAAATTAAAATGTATCATATTGTTTTTTATATTATGCAATGTTTCCGTAGGTTTAAATTATGTTGTTTGTTAAGGTACTACACATCAAACAATTTAATTTTGTCATACACAACATAATTTCTGCAGTGGTGGGGATGAAGTGGAAGCAGTGTTTGTTTATGTGACTGGATACTCATTTTAATCTTCATTCTTCTGTTAGGGTTTCACTGAATACTTGCACATTACTAATTTTAAGTTGTAGGTAAATGACAGCTGTAACAATAGAAACACATTGAACATTAATGGTGTTAATTGCTGCAATCATATGTTATGACATATGGCTTAATTTACCCAGTTACATGAGCTTTTAAATAACACCATTAAAGGAATGAAATGCAAATAGTTGAAAAGTGACCTATGCCCCTGTTAAATAAAAACAATGATAACAACACAGGAGGCTCAGATGCAAAAGTTTACTAGTGTACACCAGGAGGCAAAAAACCATACAAGTACAGAGTTTTGTCTGACATGATGCAGGAAATACACAATTTTATATAGGTTTAACACTCAAGTTGTGCCCACCTTACTGACATGGTTAGTCACAGGGCACCTACATCACTATGGTCTACAATATTCTATTCATAAGAAAAAGCTGATGTTATACATTTTAAAAAGTTTTCCCATGGGAATAATACAGCCTTGCAAAGCACCTGGTTAGTTATAATGTCTTTCTGTAAATGTTACTCCTTCAAGGTTTCAGGCCTGCTCGAATACAATAGTTGGTTCAGTCTTGTAATATACTTCTTTGTTCTTCTTGCAACATTACTTTAGCAGCTGTGTCTTATCTTGGTAACATTCACAAGGCCAATTATCCCAGAGGAAGGAAGAAGATTTTCAATGCTTTATACATTTAATTTCCTGACCCAGCAGATAATCATTAGTGAAAAACATAAGCTTGCTGAGCTGGATACTGCCAGGGTCAGAGTTCAAATACACTGCAGCTCCAAAGCTTCAAGCAATTACATGTAAAATCATTCTTATTGCCATATTGTAAATAGAATAAAATGCATTATATACTATTTGCTTTTAAACTAGCACTTTATACATGTTCAAATACATATTTTTCTAACATTTTCCTCCCTTTTAATACTTTTTATTCTATTCAGAAATATAAACAATGTTTTATCATCCTCTAGCCTTCTCCCTTAAGGAATTTCAACTAGGCAAGTCATTTAGTTTATATTTCGGAAAGAGTTTCGTCTGGAATTAATAGTTCTAATTCAATGTCTTGGTACAAAGTTTCAGTTACAGATATATCAACAAAATCTTTGACTAATCTTTTCATGCAGGGGATCCCACAACAGACACATGCTCCCAATAGGAGCAGACCAACACAAATAGCAATTAAAATATTCATTAGGATAGAACCCCACCCACCAAACAGACTCTGGAAAAAGTTCATCAGTGGGTTTGGGCCTGGTTCAGTCATGGCCGATACCTGCTGTATTACCTCTAGGTGGTCATTAATCTCATGTCGATTGTCTGGTATGAACGCACAGCATTCTTCTTTGATAAGCGCGCACGTACCACCTCTCGCCACTAGGGTGAAGTCAAGAGCCATTTGATTTTGTAGCACAACAGTTCTCATTGCATTCAGTTCATCAGTCACTAGTTCGAGAGCAGAAAAAGTTGCGTTACTCATTACTTCGAGAAGTTTTGACAGCTTTCTCAACTCCCAGATCGATTTGACTGCTCCATATGCTGGAAGTATTCCAGCCCAGGATATAACACTGTCACTCAAGTTCATATGAGTCAATTTTTCTTTATCTTTTATGGAATGATGGTCCTTTCAACCAGCTTCGATTTTTCCCACTGGATTTACAGGTTTTCCGATTGGATCTTTAGGTTTTCGGGCTACATCTCTTACATTTCGTATCTTACCTAGAGGTAATTCTGCAGTATGCCTTATGGCCGGAACCAGATAACCCAAAAAACAACTGCCGGACCAATTCTCAGGTAGCCATTTGTATGCTTTTTACCCACAAACAAAATAACAGTTTTCTACTTTAGTACTGATGCGGGTTAATTCTGAATGAAACATTTTCTCATCTATAACAGACAATTGTTTATGTAAAACAGGATTTCTCTGCACATCTCTTAATGTTGTTTTCATTAAGCTCAAATATGAATCATAATTTGTGTTACAAACAGTGCCTTTATCTTTAGCTTTAATATAGCATTTATAAGATATAGTTATGTTACAGTTACTCCAACCCACTTGGAGTGTGTCATTCTTGTAAAAAACATACAATTCCCTTCTGTGTAATAGGCAAATACAATGCAATTTTGTCCTGTTATCTTACAGATCCTGTATCAAAAAGTAAATTTTCCCAAGTCTCATTTATCCCCAAGGGGACAGCGGACATCAACAGTCCTCCATATGCTGTTGGTATAGCAGTACAAACCCAGCAATTTGAAATGTTCATAGTCTCTACATATACACGCTTCATAGCTAGGTATGTGTTAAAGTTTGGATGCTAGTCTATAGACAGTTCATCACGTCTCTCCACTTTCACTTGTGTGGTTACATGTAGGAAAAACCACAACAGAAGGAAGGTCATCACAATCATAGTCAATAAATGCATAGTCAGCAAGATGATTAAACAACATCTTTGGGGTTGATCTGTGTTTTTACTCGTTTTGCTCTTGGCCATTCTGCCTTTGTTGTGTGTCAGTTACAAAATGTTTATCAAGCTGAAAATTCTTTACCGGTTTACAGTGTGTCAGATGGACCCAGGGCGACCTCTCAGCAACTTTGACTGCAGTAGACATCGCCAACAGTACCTGGTACGGTCCTTCCCACTTTGGACTCGCCCAATTCTTCCTCTTCGTGACCTTCAACCACACCCAGGACCCCGGAGTCAGCACTGCTTCCAATGGTCTGGTCTGTCTTTTATCTGAAAAAGAGTTCAACTGCAAAACAGTTTTATTTGTTAACAGTTTCCTCATATAGCTAGCTAATGAGCTGTCAGCCTCTAGTTCTGCAGGCATGAGAGCTTTCCACTGTGGCACATAGTATGCCCTTCCAAATATCACTTCAAAGGGGGTCAAACCCTTTACATTTGGAACTGTCCTCATGCTCAGCAGTGCCAAAGGCAAACAGCAAATCCAATTCTTCTGTGTTTAGTTTACTAACTTCCTCAACTTGCTTTTTAAAATTCCGTTGTACCTTTCCACCAGTCCTGCAGACTGTGGGTGGTAAGCACAATGATTCTTCAAGGAGATCCCAAAGAATCTCCCAAGTTGGTGAATCATCTGATTAACAAAATGTGTCCCATTGTCACTATAGATTCTTTCCGGTATGCCAAATCTAGGAATTATTTCTTTTATTAGGGCCTTTGCCACTGTTGCTGCATCCGGATTTTTAGTTGGAAAAGCTTCTACCCATTTGGAAAACATGTCTATAATTACTAAACAGTATTTTTCCCTTCACATTTATTCAATTCTATGAAATCCATACAAATAGTGTGGAACGGATATGGTGGTGTAGGAAAACTCCCTTGCTTGGGTTTGAATGCCCCTTGTGCATGATGTTTGTTACAGATATGACATGCTGCACAAAATTTTTGTGTAAAGTTTGTGAATCCATATGTTTGGAATATTCGATTTACTAACTGTACCATTCCCCCCTGTTGAGACATGGCACTGCCCATGGCTCAACAAAGCTGCATATCTAAATAAATTAGACAGCAATATTGTTTTTTTTTTCTTTGGAGATATACAGTCCATTTTTGAGGATTGCACCTCGTTTCTCCCATTTCTGTTTTTCTGCTTTTGTAGTTAGTGTCTGCATTGTTTTTAACATTTCTAGATCTAAAATCTCAGAGGGTTGTAATTCCTCGGTTAAAAGTATAGTTTTTGAGTCTGAGGCTGCTTGCTTTGCAGCTGCATCAGCTTTTGCATTTTCTTTTGAAATTCTATCCTGTTGTTTTGTATGAGCTAAACATTTACAAATAGCTACTTTAGTAGGTAACTGAATGGAATCTAACAAGTTTAAAATAAGTTGCACATGATTAATTGGTTTACCATTAGATGTTATCATTCCCCTATTTTTTCATTGTTGTGCAAAAACATGCACTGTAGAGAAAGCATACTGACTGTCAGTATATATGTTCACACATTTATCTTTCGCTAGAGTGCAAGCCCGTGTTAAGGCTATCAGTTCTGCTGCTTGAGCAGACAGGTTATGCTGTAAGGGTTGGGCTTCTAAAATCTCTGTATCTGTGACTACTGCATATCCTACTAGATTTTTCCCTGTAGGACCCTTTCTGCATGAGCCATCCACATAAAATGTCACCTCGGCATCATTCAAGGGAATATCAGTGAGGTCTTGTCTGGGCAAAGATATTTGCTCAATTTCCTGCAGGCAACTGTGCGGTGTGCCATCCACAGGAGTTGGAAGTAACGTTGATTGATTTAATGTTGTACAACGTTTAATTACCATATGAGGTTGGCTCAGCAGTATGGTCATACATGAAAGATGTCTAGCAGGAGATAGATATGCTATTTTTTCTTGCAGTAAAATTATCGCGACTGCATGAGGCACTCTCAATGTGAGAGGGTGGAACAATACCACTGAGGCCGAAGCCTGTACTGCCATTGCAGCTGCGACTACTGCTTGCACACAGTGAGGCAACGATCGTGCCACTGGGTCTAACTGTGATGAATAGTAAGCTATGGGACGTTGCTTATCCCCATGCTGTTGCGTCAAAACTGACGTCATGTATCCCTGTTTACAATCTACGGTCTGAAAAAATCTTTTGTGGTAATTTGTAAGTCCTAAAACTAATGATGAAGCTATCAATTGTTTTAGTCTGCAGAAAGCTGTTTCTGCTTCAGGTGTCCATTGTAATACATCTTGTGCTGCCATTGGTGTTTTATACATTAAATCAGCCAGTGGAGCAGATTCTAAAGCATAGTTTGATATCCAGCTTCGACAAAAATTAGTCGTTCCCAAGAAGGACATTATTTCCTTCTTGGTTGCTGGTTTAGGTGCCTGTAAAATCGCTGTTTTTCTGTCTTCGTCTAATATTCTACCTTCATTGGATATTACATATCCTAGGTATTTAACCTGTTTTTTCCAAAGTTGTAACTTACTTTTGTTTACTTTGTGTCCTTGTGCTGCTAAAAATTTCAATAACGCTATCGTATCCTCCCTGCATTGATGCTGGGTGGGAGCTGCTAGCAAAATGTCATCTACATAAAGTAGAATCTGACTACCTCCTGGTGGGGTAAACCCTGCCAGGTTGCTTGCTATTTCTTGCGCAAATATCGTTGGACTTTCACAATATCCCTGCGGTAGCCGAGTATAGGTGTATCTTTTACCTTGAAATGTAAACGCAAACCAATACTGGCTATCAGGATGTATAGGTATTGAAAAGAAAGCATTGCTTATATCTACCACAGTGAAATATTTTTGTTGTGGTTTCAAATCATTCAACAAGGTGTGTGGTTCTGGCACTGTAGGTGCTCTGGGTATTATTGCATTGTTTACAGCTTGTAAATCCTGTACCATCCGCCATTCCCCATTTGCTTTTTTAACAGGAAATAGAGGGGTGTTACATGGTGAATCAAGAGATTCTACCAGTACTCCTTCCTTGAGTAATGCTGCTATTATAGGCTTGATTCCTTGCTCTGCATCTTCCCTCAAGGGGTATTGTCTTTTCTGTGGTCTAAATGCTGATTTTGGTGTAATAGTTACTGGTGCTGCTGTTTGAATAAGTCCTACATCTGATTTACCTGTTGACCAAAGAATGTTTGGTATATCACACAAGGCTTTTTCTTCTTCTTCTAATAAGAATGCTAATCAGCTGTCTTTACTAGTTTGTAAGTGTACAGCTGGATGTGTCTGTGTTAACCAATTTAATTTCTGTTTTTGTATTCCCTGCTCTGATAATTCTAACTCAGTTTGTTTTTCCCATCTTGTTACTTTTTCTCCTAAATCTGCCCATTTCACATCCTTGCTCTTTGTCAAGCTGACATGTGGCAGTCTATTGGATTTGTACAGTGTCATGAATTCCTGAGGTAGTGAACAGCTTACCACACTGTTTCCCTCAGTATCCCAATACAAGGTTCGTAATACTAATCTGTTAGCAGGATTTTTGAATAATTCTTGCTCATATTCTTTATCAGGTCCTGGCATGCTACAGTAGTATAGAGTACAATGTAACAAATGCTGTTGGTTAGTGTCAAGGGAGGGGGCCTTACTGATGGCTACATTCATCAGTTCCTCGGTTACTGCCCCTGGACCAGTCGTAACTAGATCCTGGCTGTACCAGTAAAAAGTTTCACCCTCCGGTCGCACCACAAAAGTATCCATTTGTCTCTGTGCCTCCATACCCTGCATAGTGGGAACCACCGCTATGCCAAATATCTGCATAAGATCTCTTCCCAGTAAGTTTACTGGACATTTTGCAGAAACTACAATTTTACTTTTCTGAGTCATACCTGAAACAGGGTCAGTTATTGCTATATCATGGGAGAGTGGCTCCCTATATAGCTGTCCATTTGCTGCTTTTACTAATATATAATCAGGTGATTCGGAATATTCTGGTAACTTTGAGGGGTGTATCAAAGTTCGTGATGCTCCTGAGTCACACAAGAATTTTACTTCCCTTCCCTCCACCAGAAGTGTAACTTCCGGTTTTGTGTCTGCCAGATAGAGCTCCAAGCTCAGTAATACCAAATCAAAAATTTCACTTTCTTCATCCTCTACATCTGCTTGCACTTCCTCTGTTCCTTCTACTACATTTACATTTGTCCTTTGTTTGTTTGCCTTTCCTGATGATTTTTGACTTTCATCACTATCATATAGTCAGTCCTCATCACCTTTATTTTCTGTAGTCACCTTTTTATTTAGCCTGCAATCCCTTGCTAAATGTCCTTTCTTTCCGCACTAAAAGCACTCACCTTTCTTTTTTCTTCAAAATCTTCTGACCTTTTGCCAGATTGTCTATTTCCCTGGGCATTTTTCTTACCCTTTTTACCTGACTGTACTACAAAGACCTCAGCTCTGTCTTCAGCTGTGAAGACCTGTGTCTTCTTTTTCTTTTTACTACTAAAGTGTCTTTCAGCATGTCTAGCATATTCAAGTAAGGCTTGTAGCCTACTTGTTCGATGATCTATCATATGCTTTGTAATAAAGCTACTGATAGGTGCAATGCAACCTTTCAAAAACGCATTTTTCAGTTGCTGTTCATACGAGGTATCATGTGTCTGATTTTCAGGAATAGCCATACCACTATGGTTATTGAAACATTCTAATAATCTACCATAGTACCCATCTACAGTTTCATTCTCCTGTTGTATGCATTGATTAATGCAAGTCCAATCTGCTCTAGGTTTCCATTTTTCAGAAATTCGGTCTGTAAGACCTTTCACTCTGTTGTCTAGTTCTGCGTCACTATGTGGGAGTGGTTTAAGCTCTGCATTACGAGGATTCCAGGTGCCACAAATCATGTGCCAGTCTGGACCCACAATCTGTCTAACTACTTGTTTTACTTCTTCCCCATTCAAGTGGTAACTTAGTCTCATACCTTGTAAATCTTGTAAAAACTTTGTATAATTAACTTTTGGATGAGGGATTCCCTCTGTAGCTTTCCGAATATCTTCCTGTGTCCATGGTCTATATACTAGAAGAGTTGGGTCCTGCCCTTCCTGTCCTGCCTGAGGATTTGGTACCTTGATTAGTGGACAGATTTCTTCCTCACTCTCGTCTAGTGTGTTTCTCCCTACTTATTTAATTTATTTATTTATTTATTTTATTTTCCATTTGTTAACCGGGATGGTCCAACTGGATACATGTCCTTTTTCAGCGGAGGCCCGGGGAGAAAAGCTCCAACAGAGTTACATTGATAATTAGGTACAGTAAATGAGCTGAAAGAACTCAACAAAAACATAGGCTATTTACATACAAGTACAAGACTGCCATTACTATTTCTGAGATTACTACAAATGTAACATTAATAACATATTAGCAAGGACGGTGGGCAGTATAATGACATAGAGTTAGACAGGATACATATTTCTTTATCACAGTATACAAAGTACTCATCATCTTAGCTAGTTATTTATGTTTTAGTTAATGGCACAGAGCTAGTCTGGGTTTGAGCAAGGACATAGCCAGTGTGACTTGAAGTGGAGTTTTAGACTATTTTTGAATTGACTTAGAGAAGTTGCAAGCGTGATGTTATTTGGGAGAGAGTTCCATATTTTACCAGTGGTGTTGGCAAATAGCGTCACCACCTAGGTTGAGAGATTTAGTTGTTTGGACAAGGAGTCTGTTTGCTGAGCAAAGGCAGCTTAGATTGGAGTAGGGAGTCATTACATTTTTTAGTGCTGGGGTATTCTCAGGTTGTTTAAGGATTTTGAAGGCCTCTATGAGTTGGGACTGGTGAAGAAGGTGTGGGAATTCTATCCATCCAAGATTTTTCAGGTTAGTACAGTGGTGTGTTCTGTAGGGTAGGCCTGTAACGAACCTGGCAATGTGATTATAGCAGGATGAGAGCTTGGCCAGATCAGATTTGTTAAGGTGAGTGAGGACAGGAGAGGCATATAGTAGGGGTAGAGAAGGTGTGAATGGGCTGTGGCTGCCCTGGCATTCGGGGTAAGGAAGGCTTTAATTCTATATAGGGTCCCAAGTTTCTTGTTGACTGACTTAATGGCTTGGTTGATATGTATATCAAATCTGAGTTTATTGTCAATGTTTACTCCTAATAGCTTTGTATAGGTGTCTGGGGAGATGATGGTCCCATTATTGGATTTTATAGTGAAGTTTTCAGTCGGAGATCTTGGTTTTGTTTGGATTTAAGATCAGGAGATGGTTGGCAAGCCAGTTTTCGACTTTGGTGAAGCTATGTTGGGTGGTAGTTAGTAGATTTGCAAGAGAGGCATTGGAACATATTATAGTCGAGTCATCTGCATATTGAATGCAGGTGGCTTCAGGGATGACTGTTTGGATGTCGTTTATGAAGACTGAAAAGAGGAGAGGTCCTAATATGGAACCTTGAGGAACTCCTATGGTATTTGGTAGTAGGCAGGAGAGCTTGTTTGCCACATTACTGCTTGTTGTCTCCCAGTGAGGTAAGCTTGAAACCAGTCAAGGGCTGGAGTATCTAGATACAGGGTTTTTAAAGTATATAGAAGTAACTGATGGTTTACCATATCGAAGGCTTTCGATAGGTCCAGGAAGAGAGCGGAGGATTTTTATTATTCCGGTTAAGATTAATGTTTTCAGTAAAAGAGAGGAGGGCAGTGGTTGTACTATGATGGGGTCTGAATCCATGTTGAGAGTCTGTGAGTAGTTTATTTTGGGTTAGATAGAGCATTAGTTGGTTGTGCATGCACTTTTCCATAATTTTGGCAAGTGGTGATAGTATGGCTATAGGTCTATAGTTGGATAGTTCTGTGGATGAACCTCCTTTGTGGAGTGGAATAACATAGGATATTTTCCAAATTGAGGGGATTGAGGCCTCGGTTATGGTTCTGTTAATTAGGATTGAGATGGGTAGGCTACGACATCTGCAGCAATTTGCAGGTATTCAGCCGACAGAAGATCGGCTGAAAGGGTGGTTGGCTTCAGTTTTTCAGAAGGATCTGATAAAGGATGTGGACACTGGCTGGAAGTTAAAAGAGAGTGGTGAGTCGGGTATAGTGTTTATAGAAGTGTGGGGAGGAGAAAGTTGGTTAGCTAATGACTGGATGGTTTCTGTGAAGAAAGTATTGAATGAATTGGCTATATCTTCTTGGCTTTTGTCAGATAATGTTCCTGGGGTCGGAGTAGTGGATTTGCCTGGTTGGAGAAGTTTATTTATGCCTGCCCAGTACTTTTGAGGGTTATTCTGATGTTTATGTTGCAGATTGTAGAAGTAATTTTTCTTATCTAGTATGATGGCTTTTTTAGTCTCATTTCTAAGTTGTTGGAATTTGATACGACCTAGGGGTAGTTTGGTAGTGCGCCATTTATCCCACGCTTTGTCTCTAGTTGTTATTTTGGTTTTGGTGTCTGTTGTTAGCCAGGGTGCTAGTTGAGTTTTAATTCTTATTGAGCGTTTAGGGGCATGCGAGTCAAGTATAGTAAGGAATGAATTGTTAAATGATGACACTGCCTCATCAAGGGGAAGGAACTTTAGTTTTGTCCAGTTACATGATTTGAGTTCAAGTTGAAATTTAGTTGGGTCAAAGTTTTTCTTGGATCTGATAGACCTATAAATAGGTAAGCTTGTACAATTAATTTTGTCTTTCATGATGTATGTGAGCAGGTGATCACAAAGATCATTAGGGAGAGTTCCAGACATATAGTTCTGGGGATGACTGTTGGTGAGTATCCAGTCTAGTATACTTTGTTTGTACCAAGTAATAATTATTGGATCCATGTAGTCAGATGTTGGACGCTTGCATTGGTAGCCATCTGAGCAATGTTTGAGTATGTGGATCCTGTAGAATGACCTCTAGTGTTTCTACATTGTCCAAATATATGTAGGTTAATGCCAAAAAAGTTTTGGTTAGACAAGGAGTTATGATGTTAAGTGTGCTATTACCTCTAGGTGGTCATTATTCTCATGTCGATTGTCTGGTATGAGCACAGCATTCTTCTTTGATAAGCGCGTACCACCTCTCCGCTAGGGTGAAGTCAAGAGCCATTTGATTTTGTAGCACAACAGTTCTCATTGCATTCAGTTCATCAGTCACTAGTTCGAGAGCAGAAAAAGTTGCGTTACTCATTACTTCGAGAAGTTTTGACAGCTTTCTCAACTCCCAGATCGATTTGACTGCTCCATATGCTGGAAGTATTCCAGCCCAGGATATAACACTGTCACTCAAGTCCATATGAGTCAATTTTTCTTTATCTTTTACGGAATGATGGTCCTTCCAACCAGCTTCGATTTTTCCCACTGGATTTACAGGTTTTCCGATTGGATCTTCAGGTTTTCGGGCTACATCTCTTACATTTCGTATCTTACCTAGAGGTAATTCTGCAGTATGCCTTATGGCCGGAACCAGATAACCCAAAAAACAACTGCCGGACCAATTCTCAGGTAGCCATTTGTATGCTTTTTTCCCACAAACAAAATAACAGTTTTCTACTTTAGTACTGAAGCGGGTTAATTCTGAATGAAACATTTTCTCATCTATAACAGACAATTGTTTATGTAAAACAGGATTTCTCTGCACATCTCTTAATGTTGTTTTCATTAAGCTCAAATATGAATCATAATTTGTGTTACAAACAGTGCCTTTATCTTTAGCTTTAATATAGCATTTATAAGATATAGTTATGTTACAGTTACTCCAACCCACTTGGAGTGTGTCATTCTTGTAAAAATCATACAATTCCCTTCTGTGTAATAGGCAAATACAATGCAATTTTGTCCTGTGATCTTACAGATCCTGTATCAAAAAGTTAATTTTCCCAAGTCTCATTTACCCCCAAGGGGACAGCGGACATCAGCAGTCCTCCATATGCTGTTGGTATAGCAGTACAAACCCAGCAATTTGAAATGTTCATAGTCTCTACATATACACGCTTCATAGCTAGGTATGTGTTAAAGTTTGGATGCTAGTCTATAGACAGTTCATCACGTCTCTCCACTTTCACTTGTGTGGTTACATGTAGGAAAAACCACAACAGAAGGAAGGTCATCACAATCATAGTCAATAAATGCATAGTCAGCAAGATGATTAAACAACATCTTTGGGGTTGATCTGTGTTTTTACTCGTTTTGCTCTTGGCCATTCTGCCTTTGTTGTGTGTCAGTCACAAAATGTTTATCAAGCTGAAAATTCTTTACCGGTTTACAGTGTGTCAGATGGACCCAGGACGACCTCTCAGCAACTTTGACTGCAGTAGGCGTCACCAACAGTACCTGGTACAGTCCTTCCCACTTTGGACTCGCCCAATTCTTCCTCTTCGTGACCTTCACCACCCAGGACGGGGTCAGCACTGCTTCCAATGGTCCAATGGTCTGTCTTTTATCTGAAAAAGAGTTCAACTGCAAAACAGATTTATTTGTTAACAGTTTCCTCATATAGCTAGCTAATGAGCTGTCAGCCTCTAGTTCTGCAGGCATGAGAGCTTTCCACTGTGGCACATAATATGCCCTTCCAAATATCATTCAAAGGGGTCAAACCCTTTACATTTGGAACTGTTCTCATGCTCAGCAGTGCCAAAGGCAAACAGCAAATCCAATTCTTCTGTGTTTCTTACTAACTTCCTAACTTGCTTTTTAAAATTTCATTGTACCTTTCCACCAGTCTTGCAGACTGTGGGTGGTAAGCACAATGATTCTTTAAGGAGATCCCAAAGAATCTCCCAAGTTGGTGAATCGTCTGATTAACAAAGTGTGTCCCATTGTCACTATAGATTCTTTCTGGTATGCCAAATCTAGGAATTATTTCTTTTATTAGGGCTTTGTCACTGTTGCTGCATCCGGATTTTTAGTTGGAAAAGCTTCTACCCATTTGGAAAACATGTCTATAATTACTAAACAGAATTTTTTCCCTTCACATTTATTCAATTCTATGAAATCCATACAAATAGTTGGAACGGATATGGTGGTGTAGGAAAACTCCTTGCTTGGGGTTTTAATGCCCTTGTGCATGATGTTTGTTACAGATATGACATGCTGCACAAAATTTTTGTGTAAAATTTGTGAATCCATATGTTTGGAATATTCGATTTACTAACTGTACCATCCCCTGTTGAGACATGGCACTGCCCATGGCTCAACAAAGCTGCATATCTAAATAAATTAGACGGCAATATTGTTTTTTTTTTTTGGAGATTACAGTCCATTTTAGGATTGCACCTCGTTTTCCCATTTTGTTTTTTTGCTTTTGTAGTTAGTGTCTGCATTGTTTTTAACATTTCTAAATCTAAAATCTCAGAGGGTTGTAATTCCTCATTAAAAGTAAAGTTTTTGAGTCTGAGGCTGCTTGCTTTGCAGCTGCATCAGCTTTGCATTTTCCTTTTTAAATTCTATCCTGTTGTTTTGTATGAGCTAAACATTTACAAATAGCTACTTTAGTAGGTAACTGAATAGAATCTAATAAGTTCAAAATAAGTTGCATGATTAATCGGTTTCCATTAGATGTTATCATTCCCTATTTTTCCATTGTTGTGCAAAACATGCACTGTAGAAAAGCATACTGACTGTCAGTATATATGTTTACACATTTATCTTTGCTAGAGTGCAAGCCCGTGTAAGGCTATCAATTCTGCTGCTTGAGCAGACAGGTTATGCTGTAAGGGTTGGGCTTCTAAAATCTCTGTATCTGTGACTACTGCATATCCTACTAGATTTTTCCCTGTAGGACCCTTTCTGCATGAGCCATCCACATAAAATGTCACCTCGGCATCATTCAAGGGCATATCAGTGAGGTCTTGTCTGGGCAAAGTTATTTGCTCAATTTCCTGCAGGCAACTGTGCGGTGTGCCATCCACAGGAGTTGGAAGTAACGTTGATGGATTTAATGTTGTACAACATTTAATTACCATATGAGGTTGGCTCAGCAGTATGGTCATACATGAAAGATGTCTAGCAGGAGATAGATATGCTATTTTTTCTTGCAGTAAAATTATCGCGACTGCATGAGGCACTCTCAATGTGACAGGGTGGAACAATACCACTGAGGCCGAAGCCTGTACTGCCATTGCAGCTGTGACTACTGCTTGCACACAGTGAGGCAACGATCGTGCCACTGGGTCTAACTGTGATGAATAGTAAGCTATGGGGCGTTGCTTATCCCCATGCTGTTGCATCAAAACTGACGTCATGTATCCCTGTTTACAATCTACGGTCTGAAAAAATCTTTTGTGGTAATTTGGAAGTCCTAAAACTAATGATGAAGCTATCAATTGTTTTAGTCTGCAGAAAGCTGTTTCTGCTTCAGGTGTCCATTGTAATACATCTTGTGCTGCCATTGGTGTTTTATATATTAAATCAGCCAGTGGAGCAGATTCTAAAGCATAGTTTGATATCACTTCGACAAAATTAGTTTCCCAGAAGGACATCATTTCCTTCTTGGTGCTGGTTTGGGTGCTGTAAAATGCTGTTTTTCTGTCTATCTAATATTCTACCTTCATTGGATATTACATATCCTAGGTATCTAACCTGTTTTCCAAAGTTGTAACTTACTTTTGTTTACTTTGTGTCCTTGTGTGCTAAAAATTTCAAAGATCGTATCCTCCCTGCATTGTGCTGGGTGGGGCTGCGAAGATGTCTCACATAATTAGATCGACTCCCCTGGTGGGGAAACCCTGCCAGGTTGATTTGTGCAAATTTGTTGGACTTTCACAATACCCTGTGTTGACAGTAAGGTATCCTTTTACCCTAAATGTAAATGCAAACCAATTGGCTATCAGGATTATGGTATTGAAAGAAAGTCATGTTAATCTACCACAGTGAAAATTTGTTGTGGTTCAAATCATTCAAAGGTGTGTGGTCTGCACCGTAGGGCTCTGGTATTATTGATTGTTTACAGCTTGTAAATCTTTTACCATCCGATTCCGTTTGCTTTTACGAAAGAGGGTGTATGGGAATCAGAGATTCTACCAGTACTCTGTTAGTAATGCTGATAGCTAGATTCCTTGTCTGCATCTTTCTCAAGGGTTTTCATTGGTCAAAGCTGATTTTGGTTGTAATGTTAGGTCGCTGTTTGAATAGTCCTACATCTGATTTACCTGTTGACCAAAGAATAGTTGGATGTCACAAGGCTTTTCTTCTTCAGACCCGGACTGCACTTTTCTTATAGGAATGTTAAAGGTGGTACGGAGTTGAATACTTAAGAGTGGTGTTAGGTTCAAAGTTAGCTGTAGCTGTTTGCAGACAGTTCAGACCCGGACTGCACTTTTCTTATAGGAATGTTAAAGGTGGTACGGAGTTGAATACTTAAGAGTGGTGTTAGGTTCAAAGTTAGCTGTAGCTGTTTGCAGACAGTTCAGACCCGGACTGCACTTTTCTTATAGGAATGTTAAAGGTGGTACAGTTGAATACTTAAGAGTGGTGTTAGGTTCAAAGTTAGCTGTAGCTGTTTGCAGACAGTTCAGACCCGGACTGCACTTTTCTTATAGGAATGTTAAAGGTGGTACCGGAGTTGAATACTTAAGAGTGGTGTTAGGTTCAAAGTTAGCTGTAGCTGTTTGCAGACAGTTCAGACCCGGACTGCACTTTTCTTATAGGAATGTTAAAGGTGGTACTGGAGTTGAATACTTAAGAGTGGTGTTATGTTCAAAGTTAGCTGTAGCTGTTTGCAGACAGTTCAGACCCGGACTGCGCTTTTCTTATAGGAATGTTAAAGGTGGTACCGGAGTTGAATACTTAAGAGTGGTGTTAGGTTCAAAGTTAGCTGTAGCTGTTTGCAGACAGTTCAGACCCGGACTGCACTTTTCTTATAGGAATGTTAAAGGTGGTACCGGAGTTGAATACTTAAGAGTGGTGTTAGGTTCAAAGTTGGGGCTGGAAGCTGTTTCAGGTTGTGTTCAGACCGGACTGCACTTTTCATAGGAATGTTAAAGGTGGTACCGCAGTTGAATACTTAAGAGTGGTGTTAGGTTCAGTTAACTGTAGCTGTTTGCAGACAGTTCAGACCCGGACCGCACTTTTCTTATAGGAATGCTAAAGGTGGTACCGGAGTTGAATACTTATGAGTGGTGTTAGTTCAAAGTTAGCTGTAGCTGTTTGCAGACAGTTCAGACCCGGATCAATTTTCTTATAGGAAGAAGAAAATTGAGTTGAACAATACTTAAGAGTGGTGTTAGTTCAAAGTTAGCTGTAGTTGCTTGCAGATTAAAGTTCAGAATCCCACTGCACTTTTCTTACAAGAATGATAAAGGTGGCACTGGAGTTGAATACTTAAGAGTGGTGTTAGGTTCAAAGTTAGCTGTGCTGTTTGCAGACAGTTCAGACCCGACCGCACTTTTCTTATAGGAAATTAAAGGTAAATTGGAGTTGTAAATACTTTGAGTGGTGTTAGGTTCAAAGTTAGCTGTAGCTGTTTCATAAGATTAAAGTTCAGACCGACTGCACTTTTCTTATAGTGTGGAATGTTAAAGGTGGCACCGGAGTTGAATACTTAAGAGTGGTGTTAGGGTTCAAAGTTGTAGCTGTTTAAGACAGTTCAGACCCGACTGCACTTTTCTTATAGGAATGTTAAAGGTGGTACCGAGTTGAATACTTCTAAGAGTGGTGTTAGGTTCAAAGTTAGCTGTAGCTGTTTGCAGACAGTTCCACCTGGATCATGCTTTTCTTATAGGAACAGCAAAGGGAAAACGGAGTTGAATACTTAAGAGGAAAGTTAGGTCTAAAGTTAGCTGTAGCTGTTTGCAGACAGTTCAGACCCGGACTGTGCTTTTTCTTATAAGAATGTTAAAGGTGGTACCGGAGTTGAATACTTAAGAGTGGTGTTAGGTTCAGTTGCTGTTCATAATGAGGTATCATGTGTCTGATTTTCAGGAATAGCCATACCACTATGGTTATTGAAACATTCCAATAATCTACCATAGTACCCATCTACAGTTTCATTCTCCTGTTGTATGCATTGATTAATGCAAGTCCAATCTGCTCTAGGTTTCCATTTTTCAGAAATTCGGTCTGTAAGACCTTTCACTCTGTTGTCTAGTTCTGCCACTATGTGGGAGTGGTTTAAGCTCTGCATTACGAGGATTCCAGGTGCCACAAATCATGTGCCAGTCTGGACCCACAATTTGTCTAACTACTTTTTTTACTTCTTCCCCATTCAAGTGGTAACTTAGTCTCATACCTTGTAAATCTTGTAAAAACTTTGTATAATTAACTTTTGGATGAGGGATTCCCTCTGTAGCTTTCCGAATATCTTCCGGTGTCCATGGTCTATATACTAGAAGAGTTGGGTCCTGCCCTTCCTGTCCTGCCTGAGGATTTGGTACCTCGATTAGTGGACAGATTTCTTCCTCACTCTCGTCTAGTGTGTTTCTCCCTACTTGATATAAATCTGTGTCCCCAAGTGTTTTACGTGTCCGGGACCTAGTTTTAATAGGATCTCTAACAAATGGTTTTCGTGCTCTTGTGACTTCAGGATAATGTGGAGGTGGACCAGCTTGTCCTCCTGCTTCATATCCTGAAAAAGGCATTGGAGGGGGCGGGGGAGGAGGAGCCGTTGCTATTACTGTGTTATTATCCTCTTTGTCTAAAAATAACGTTTTAGCATTTTTAGTTTTTTGTTTCCTTCGGTTTACTTCCTCAATCCACCTGTGTGCCTGAGGAATGCCTAATCGCTGTTGTTTTTTTGCCTGACCTTCTGCGTCAGATTTAAGCTGTTTTAAAAGTTTAACTAATGAAATATTATTCAATTTACTGTCAAATCCGTATTTATTAACCCATTTTGTATAATACCTTACATTATCAGCCCGTTGTAATTGCATATATTTTGCGTCTTCTGTTAGGGGCGGATCTCATGAGTTTTTAGTGCACTGATTTCCCATTCTAAAAGAAAATGTTACGTGACCCTTTTCACCATGTGGTATTTCAGTTCCTTACACAGTTTATCTAGAATAACTGCCTACCTTATTCTGTTTCCCTGATCTCTGACAAAATATACAGTAATTTCCTTTTGTCCCTGATCTGTATAACAAATCTTTGACAATGACATTTACTGTAACCTAGTCCCTGATCTAAAACAGAAAAAAGGCAAATATCTTCCTACCTGAGCCTCCTGGGTTGACCAGTTCGAGACCGCTCTTCGGCTGCAGATCAGAAAGTGGCCAGCCTCTCAAAACGACAATTCAGTCGGAGGTCTTTGTGTTTTAAGAAGAACCGTTTTGGTAGCTTCTCCTGCGCAGTATTCGACCACCGGTACACTCTGATCTGTAGCTGTCTGAGGGCTTCCGGTCCGAAGGACCAAACTGTTAAATAAAAACAATGATAACAACACAGGAGGCTCAGATGCAAAAGTTTACTAGTGTACACCAGGAGGCAAAAAACCATACAAGTACAGAGTTTTGTCTGACATGATGCAGGAAGTACACAATTTTATATAGGTTTAACACTCAAGCTGTGCCCACCTTACTGACGTGGTTAGTCACAGGGCACCTACATCACTATGGTCTACAATATTCTATTCATAAGAAAAAGCTGATGTTATACATTTTAAAAGGTTTTCCTATGGGAATAATACAGCCTTGCAAAGCACCTGGTTAGTTATAATGTCTTTCTGTAAATGTTACTCCTTCAAGGTTTCAGGCCTGCTCGAATACAATAGTTGGTTCAGTCTTGTAATATACTTCTTTGTTCTTCTTGCAACATTACTTTAGCAGCTGTGTCTTATCTTGGTAACATTCACAAGGCCAATTATCCCAGAGGAAGGAAGAAGATTTTCAATGCTTTATACATTTCATTTCCTGACCCAGCAGATAATCATTAGTGAAAAACATAAGCTTGCTGAGCTGGCTACTGCCAGGGTCAGAGTTCAAATACACTGCAGCTCCAAAGCTTCAAGCAATTACATATAAAATCATTCTTATTGCCATATTGTAAATAGAATAAAATGCATTATATACTATTTGCTTTTAAACTAGCACTTTATACATGTTCAAATACATATTTTTCTAACAGCCCCCCTCCCCTTTTTCCTTTGTTTAATAACTTATTCCCCTTCAAGTTAAACACTCACATGTGTCTTTGAAGGCCATATTGTAAGAAACAGAAATGTCACACATAAATCACAGTAGGTCAAGGTCAAATGTGTCATACGCATCTCCTAAAGGTAGGCTAGATGATGATGCAAGTGATTTTGAAGAGGGACTGTCATGAAACCTGATAGTGACTTAGTCCACAGTTATGACCCAATTGATGCAGGTGATCCTGCAGACACTGAACTGACAGTGGTGTGGGGCTGGGACTTCAAATGACAGGTTCTGATAGGTGTAGATGAACCGTGATGTGGCCTGCATGAAACCTTCTTTGCAAGTTCCCTCACACTAATTACAGTATTTTCTTGAGAAGCACTTGTAATCTCATGAGATCTGCCACCACATGGCCAGACAGTACCTCATCCCTGTCCTCTTCCCCTTCCAATACTGAATCCCACTTGAGTATGGGAATTCCTAACTAGTGTACGCATGGAGTCAGCCATGGATGTTTGGTGTACCACCGTACTATGCATCATTTGACCATGGCACTATCCCTACTCTGCGTCATTTCCATGTAGTGCTGGAAATTCTCGTGTATAACCTGGAAGACTCTGACCATTCCCAGCTGTCTCTCTCTCTCAGTGCTCTGAACCCTAACAGTATTACAATACATTTCATGCTGGGCAGCCAGTGCTTTATGTGTTTCCTGGGGTAGCTGTGACAAATTCCAGTGCTTGTTTCACCTTTGTAAAGATGTCACTGTGGACAGTCTTATCTCTGAATGTCTGCCATCATCCAGAAGGTGTTTGTCTAGCTTTAGAGATACTGGTATAGAGGTGCAGGGGTACTCCTGTACAAGTGTGAGTGTAATGTCAGCATGTGCTTGACTTTGAGATACACTGTCACTTCCTGCAGAGTTACTAGCATGTGACTTTGGGATACACTGTCACATAATGCAGAGTTACTAACATGTGACTTTGTAATGCACTGTCACTTCCTGCAGAGTTACTAACATGTGACTTCGTGATGCACTGTCACTTCTTGCAAAGTTACTAACGTGACTTTGTGATGCACTGTCACTTCTTGCAAAGTTACTAACATGCTGTGGGGTGTTAGATCCACAGTCATACCCAAAAATCCCTTGATGAAACCGTCAAACAACACAACAATGAAAGCATGTTTGCCATCCACATAAATAAAGGTAGGAGACACAAACCCATAATTATATACACATGCTGAATCTTAGTCCAACTAAAGTTCTAATGAAGTAATGTTTGCACTATCATGAATACATTTACAATAGTAATGAAAACAGTTTGCTAACATATCCACCCTTCCTCTGACCACTACAACTTTCTTCTAATAAATACTGTCATTTTCAATAATCAGTGACCTAAAAAAACTCCCAATAAACACACGTATATTTAGCCAACAACACATCAATGCCATTTCAATACTTCACAATTAAATCACTGCATTTCTAGCATGTATGCACAGTCACTAAATGATACCGAAGTAAATGATTTTCTCTGATCACTAATCATTTACACTTCTGCTGTAATGATTTTCATTTACAAATGACTGCTTTAAAGCATTCACTAAAACCATTATACTATGCCCATCATATGAGTGAAGCAGTGAATTCAGTAATCTTGCATCACTGTGAACTGTCTCATATCAATTTGCACTATTTTGATTATTTTTTCTTACTTGAAAAGGTCTGCAGTTTCTTAAGTCATTGCCACCTCATTCAAGTTAACATGGTGGTGTTAAACGTATTTAGATAATTTTCATGTTTTGTATCAAATAAGCCACTGTTACATGTACCTCTATGAGTCTCAGTAATACGTTAATCCATATGGCAACTAATGCACATTAATTGGTCTCAGCTGTCCATTAATGCTAATTGGGTTCATGTGAACATGCCAGGGATAGTGTTAGAGTTTGCAGCATATTCTTAGCAGTCCCCACAATACCACAGGAATGTGCAGATAGCCTCAGTTATTCTCTAAGCTGGCAATGTTTACAAAAGGCAAAATGGAGTCATATGCTTGTGAGTTTGCACAACCTTGAAGTATAATCCTGCCCATTTAACATCGTCTAACATACCTTATCACCTCAAAACACTCACCGGTTACTAAATGTCAGTGCTCCCAAACACAGGAATATTTATTTCAGCAAAAATCATCCCCCCCAAAAAATGTATAAATGACATTCAGGTGTAATACTCCAAAGAGGAATAAAGGCAATGCATACCGTTAGCAGCAGCAATTGTAAGTGAGATGAAACATCTGATTATTTCACGTATGACTTTTATCTACCATATAAATGAAATGTGAATGTATTCCATTAAAAAAATATGTGGGTGACAAAGCATTTTTGGTCAAACCAAACTTACCAATAGTAACAGTAACTGGTCTAATGCCCCTGATAGTTAACTGGGTTTGGCTAGGGTGATAGCAACCCACCCACCAGAGGAGGTGGTTCTGAACCTGTAGACCAAAGCTCTGCTCATACTTTCTTCAGATACTGGGATTTGAGTGATGGCAGCATCTGTGAAGCCACAGGGGTGCACTCAGAGCTGGTCAGACAAAGAGACCAAAAAAATGGGGTCTATATCATATTATCGTATGATGTAAAGAGCGAACACTATTTCATCGTACCGATAATATCGAAACAACAAAATATCAAACAAATGGAACAGCGAATTTTTTCCCAGGGAAAAAAATTGCTGCTCCGTAAAAAAAAAAAAAAAAACTAAAACACAAATTTAAGTGCGGGGCTTTACCCCCACACCCCCCATGTGGTGGGCTGTGCACCCCACACCCTCCCTACTTAAATATACTAACTCTGAGATTGGACCATAGTGGAGGAAATGGCAAAGTCCCGAAGAAGGCCCACCGAATTTTTTCCTAGGGAAAAAATTAGATGTTCCATGACTTTGCTATTTTGCCATTTCAACAGTATCGGATTGACTAAATAGCACTTGCTATTTAGTCCATTCGATAGCATCATAGAGAACCAAAAAATGCCCTACTTTCTGAGTTATGCATACCTGGATAAAATCTAGGCATGCATGAGAGGTTCTGAATAGCAAAAAATTGACAAGGACTGACACATGTCCATTATGGACAGAGGTACCTTATAAATTTCTGCCCCTCAAAGTCCTATTTGTAAACAGGACATCATTATTCTGCTGCGAAAACTTGTATAGGCTTAGAGACACCCACCCAGGTCATCTGCACAAAAATCTATGAATGTAGAAATGTAGAGAGTATACTGTCTGCATGTAAGGATTCATATGAACAGCCACCAAGTGTCATTGTTAAAATGAGGACAAAGTGAGATGACAATTTTGTGGAAACTAGGTGAGCCGTATGACAAACATCTGAGCCAGGCAGCAGGATAACTGGCTGAACACACATGAATATAATGAACACAACAGGAACAAATATTATATGTAATCACTGCAGCCCGTGACATATGAGAATGCAATATATGTTGTACTAACAGTGTTGTTCGTTGATTTATTTTTTGTTTTTATTTATTTTACATTTATTGACCGGGATTGTCCGACTGAGCTGAAGAGCCCTTTTTCAGCGGAGGCCCAGGTTGAAAAGCTTCAACATATTAAACAATTTTCATTATAAATAAGCATTAAACGGCAATGTTACAGGATTATTGCAAGGCATTAAGTAGCAATACAATGTTATACAGTGTCAATAATCAGGAGTATAGCATAACTATTTCAAGATGTATAAACAGAAATATGTCATTAAGATGGTTATAGTTTTTAGGGTAAGTGGTTACAAAAACCCATTTTATCATAATGTAGTTGCATGAAAGCAAGACAATTACAATAGAATGTTTCTCTGAGGCGATTTGCTTAATAGATTTTAGAAGACACTGGAAAGAGTAGTTGGGGAAGATTAGAGAGAGCTAGTGAGAAGAGTGACTTAAGGGCAGAAAGTAGATTAAGGTACGAGAAGTAGGGGGTGTTTAAGGGGGGAGAGTGCAGTGGCAGGACCAGTGACTTTTAAAGTGCTCTTTGGTGGCTGTCTTAAATTGTTTATGATGTGTAAGAGTCCTGATTTCTAGTGGGAGCCTATTCCAGGCAATAGTGGGGTGATAGCTGTACATGTTGCATCCAAAGTTAGACTTGGGTTTGTAGATTTGTAGTAGGTCTTGTTAGAGCTTCGGAGAGGTCTGGAGGGAGAATAATGGGAGATGAGAGGGGATAGTGCTGGGCAGTAGGAAGGCTGGTATAGGATAGAATGGATGATCTGGAGCTGAGAGAGAAGAAGCCAGTTTAATTGTTTAGAGAGAGAGAGACAGTGATGGGATTTGTAGGTTTGTTGGGCAGCAAATCTAGCTACCTTGTTGTAGGTAGATTTGAGTTTGGTCAGGAGTGCTGAGTTAAGATTTGTGAGAATTTGAGAATTGTACATTAGACTGGGTAGAAGGTAGATAAGAGAGAGAGAATAATCTTGGCTTCAGAGGTAAGGAATTTCTTGTTACAGCAAAGGAGCCCTAGTTTGGAATGTGTCTTTTGGATACAGTTATTAACATGCAAGTGAAATTTAAGCTGATCGTCAATGGTTACGCCTAAGAGCTTATTTATGGATTCCACCTGAATGGGAGTGTTATTAAGGGACTGTATGGAGAAGGAGGGTTTAATATTTATGAACTTTTTAGGTAGGAAGAATAACAGCTTTGTTTTTTTAGGGTTAAGGATGAGCTGGTTGTTGGAGAGCCCTGTTTCAACTAAGTTAAAAGATGCCGGAGTAGCTGAGAAGAGCTTAGAGGGAGAGTTGGCAGTGGTGATGACTGTAGAGTCATCTGCGTATTGCACTAAAGATGACTGAGGGCAGGAGGTATAGAGCTGATATTAGTAAAGATATTAAAAAGTAAAGGCCCTAGGATAGACCCTTGAGGTACACCCATTTTTACAGGGAGAGGAGGGGAGAGTGCAGAGTGCCATCTCACTGATTGAGATCTATCAGTGAGGTAGCTGGAGAACCATGAACAGTATCAGAGGAGAAGTTGAGGTTATGCAGTTTGTGCAGCAGAAGAGTGTGTGAGACAGTATTGAAAGCTTATGAGAGGTCCAAGAATAGGCAAGAAATAAGTTTATGGTCATCCATGGCTATAGAGACAGTGTTGAGGAAGGATAATAGAGCTGTAGTGGTGCTATGTCTGGTCTGAAGCCATGCTGAGTGGGTGTAAGCCGATTTTCATGTATTAGATACTATATAACTTGTTTACGAATACATTTTTCTAGTACTTTAGAGAGAGGGGAGAGGATAGCGATAGGTCTAAAGTTGGAGATATCAGAGGAGTTACTTCCTTTGTGTATAGATAGAGTGTAGCATTGTTTCCAGATGGAATGGACTTTAGATTCAGAGATAGAGTGATTAATTAGGATAGATAAAGGGAGAGCAAGAGAGTCAGCTGCTAGTAGAAGAAAAGTGGAAGGAATACTGTCAGCTGATGCTGAGCATGGTTTTAATTTAGAGAGTAGAGTTTTGATGTAGCTAGTAGGTACAGGTTTGAGGGAGAAGGTATTTGAGGAGATAGTATTAGGAGTAGGTTCAGAAAAGTTGGAGATGTTAGTAGTAGAGGAGTTTGGGTTCGGGTTCAGTAGCTTAGATATGGGATCGATAAAATAGGTATTGAAGATAGTGGCAGTTTCTTCAGATGTCTTGTCTGGGCATGCATTGGGGGAGCTAAGATCACCGGGATGTAATATTTGGTTAATAGAGTTCCAGAATTCTTTAGGATTAGATTTTAGAGCTGTGGGAGGTTTGTTATAGAAGTCCTTTTTATCTTTGTTTATGTGTTTTTTTTTATCAGATTTCTGAGTTCTTTATATTTTTGTAAGTCTGCAGAGAGCTTAGTTTGTGACCATTTTTTCATAGTTTGTCTCTAGTTATCATAGGGGTACAAGTGGCTTTTGAAAGCCGCGGAGATATGGTGGACTTAATTTGAACTTTGTGAGGGGGAGCAAGTGAGTCTAAGATGCTAAGGAAGGTGGAGTTGAAAGCTAGGACTGCTTCTTCTAGTGAGAGTTGGGTAAGGAATTTCCAGTTTACTTTAGAGAGGAGGGCATTAAAGGTTTCTGGATGGAAGTTAGAGTTTACGACAAGTGATGAATTTAGGAGGTTTTGAGAAGTGTGGAATGAACCTAAACACTTTTATAGGGCAGTGATCGCTCAGGGTGTTTGGTAGGGTTTCAGGGTTATGATATTTGGAAGGATTAGATACAAGTATCCAGGCAATAAGAGTACTAGATGTGTGAGAGTTGCTTGTGTGGGTAGGTTGGGAGATTAGCTGTGTAAAACCATATAAATTAATATGAGTATTAGAGTTTGCATTACTGAGAGTTAACCAGTTAATGTTGACATCCCCAAGGAGGATAGTTTAATTGTTGATGTGTTGAGAAAAGTATGAAAGAATATTTTCAAGCAAATAAATGTTGTCTCCTGGAGGAATATAGATGGCTGCTACTGTGATAGTGCTGTGGTCATTGATTTTAAGGTTAGCTGTAAGTAGTTCAGCAGGAGAAAAGGATGGGATAGGTTTCATAATACTTGTAATGGTGAGATGGTTGGAGTAGAGGATGGCAACGCCACCCTCTTTTCTGTTTTGGTGATCTATGCAGAGTATATTATAACTAGGGGAGAGAATGTCTTTATCAGAGGTTTGGGGTTTTAGCCAAGTTTCTGTTAGGGTGATGACATCAGAGGTGTGGAAGGTTATCCAGGCATGAATTTCACTAACTTTGTTTAGAATACTACGGGCATTCATAGAGTAAAACAAAATATGTTTGTTTGGAGTGGATGAGTTTATTAAGTTGGGAGAGGTAGAGTTATGCATGGTGGGGTAATGGATGGGCCCATATTTGGATGTATGTCTCCTGATAGAAGTAGGGCTGCATGAAGTTGGTAAAGTTTGAAATTAAATGGGTTATAAGTCAAGTACTTAGTCTTGGTTTTAGATTCTAGATAGAGAGGGGGAGGAAGTTTGATTTTAGGCAGTGGGATTTTCATGGAAAAGATAGAGAAGGAGATTGTAACAGAGTACTGCAGAGACGAGAAGCAGTTAGTATGGGGATTAGTGGGATCTCTGGACAGGTGGTAATGGAGTAGTACAAGATGATAGATAGAGGAGGAGATTGTAATAGAGCACTGCAGAGATGAGACACAGTTAGTTTGGGGATTAGGGGGATCTCTATGGACAGGTGGTAATGGAGTAATACAAGATGTAAGACAGAGGAGGAGATTGTAATAGAGTACTGCAGAGATGAGAAGCAGTTAGTATGGGGATTAGTGGGATCTCTATGGACAGGTGTGTACAACTGTATATATATATATATATATATATATATATATATATATATATATATATATATATACATATATATATCATCCACCTACAATTACTACTAATCAGTAGCCTGCAAACATGCAAGCATCCTGATAGTGCTTACTGATTATGAACAATTGCAAAGAGATGTCTATCTGCACAAGTATCAGCAAACCAAGGCTATAACTACATTTCAACAAAAACACTCAAGGCTGTATGCCGATATAACACCAACATTGAACTGAGAGGCATATCACACAAATTGCAGAAAGCAGTGGAAACGCTGACACAAAAATGGAATCTTTCCTTCTACGACTAGGCAAGCAGGACACAACAGCTCAAACACTAAAAACAAAAAACAACCATACCAGCACTACAACTTGTATGAAACTTCAAACTATGTGTGACAAATACAGCAACCCAATTGTTATTTAGATTGTGGAATACAATTCAAAAACCGTGTGCTGAAACAAAGGCTTAATTCTCCGTGATAGTTCAACATGTTTGGATTTCAGTCACAGCTTTAAGCATGGCTATAGTGTGATAATTTCACTTACCTTACTGGTGCATGATGGGTATTCCTGCATTCTAAGCAATATAAATGTTAATATGAAAAATACAGGTCTGTAAAAAGGAACAGATGCATTTCATTTAATTTTATAAAAGAGAAAAAGTAATCAACATATCTCTGTCCCTCTTTCGGTTACTCCTTAAGCCTGTGCATCCACACTTTGTGCATAGCATGGTTCCTGGTCTGATCTACATCACCTGGAAAAAGAAAAGAGAAAGTATGAATGAGCAGTTCTTCAAATAACCGTGACATACATTGCTCCGAACAGTTTCTAGACAGTTTATTTTTGAAGAAGATTAGATAAACAATATACACATTTTTCAGGGTTACATACAAGTTTTAAAAATTATTGAACACAGACTGGAGGGCATGAGTTTCAAACCATATTTTATTTAACATTTGTTTACCAGGAAAGTCTGACTTGTAATGAGCCAATTTTCAGGGGAAGCCCAGGGAGAAATACTCCAGGCACGTCTTTCTAATGTGGGAGGAAACTCACGCAAACACAGGGAGGACATGCAAACTCTGCACAGAAGGCACCCCAGCTGAGAATCAAACTGGAGAACCACTTCTGTGAGATAATAATGCAAACTGTTGTACCACTGAGCTGTCCAATAACTTTGATAATGGTCTGCATAGCTAGTCCATCATGACTAAAGCATTTGCTATGAATGCAGTTAAAATACTTGTTTTATATGCTTCTCTAAAGAAATGCTATGGGTGAAGTGAAACAAGAGAACAATTTCAAATATGTTTCCCCAATGTGGATTGGAACCCACTGCATGCCAAATTGTAGAAATGTTGTCATTTCTTTCAGACTGAGCTGATAGGCAGAAGGTTGCTCAGCATAATAAACAAGTACTGCAGGTGTTTATTCGAATTCCTGCAGAGAATAGATGAATATGAAAACTACAAACACTTATTGGACATTTTATTGTAAAGAAATAATAGCTGTCATCACATAACTGATTACATTCCTTCTGGCTTAAACAAACATGACTGATTTAAAAATGTTTACTTTATTAGGAGAAATTAATAAAAGAACTTATGTACTTTGAGGTTCATTCTGACATATAATGGTGCAGTGGGCAATGCTGTGGTACTATAATGGAAAACTACGAAATGGACAGTCATCGGCAGCCCAGATGCTATAGGCATCAGTGATGCACAAGGACAGTGGATGTGTGGCATGATGTTGTTATATCTTGTAAAACATATGTACATCTATAATGTTCATAATTATGGATATTATAAACATTATCAAAGAAACAAACAGCATGGAAATCAAACCCACACTTATAAAGACAGCAGCTACCACATCTAATTAATTGTTCCCATGAGCTACTTGTCACAACAGCTAGTTAGTGGTTAGAAAATTCTATCTGATACATATATATATATATATATATATATATATATATATATATATATATATATTATATACAGTTATATATATATATATATATATATATATATATATATACACACACACACACGCACACACATATGGGACACAGACATATCTGTAATTTTTGCGGGCATGCCCAGGTATATGTAGGGACACAGACATATCTGTAATTTTCGCTGGCATGCTCAGGTATATGTAGGGACACAGACATATCTGTAATTTTCGCGGGCATGCTCAGGTATATGTAGGGACACAGACATATCTGTAATTTTCGCGGGCATGCCCAGGTATATGTAGGGACACAGACATATCTGTAATTTTCGCGGGCATGCCCAGGTATATGTAGGGACACAGACATATCTATAATTTTCGCGGGCATGCCCAGGTATATGTAGGGACACAGACATATCTGTAATTTTCACGGGCATGCCCAGGTATATGTAGGGACAAAGACATATCTGTAATTTCCGCGGGCATGCCCAGGTATATGTAGAATAGTCACACTTACTGTAGGGGTCCAGAGGGTGTCGCTGCACCTTGACCACCTTCTCATGAAAGTCCTCCATGTTACTCTGATGCAGGTCATCATAGCGGTGGTGAACCTGCACTTCAGGTCAGTAGATCCCTGTCCATCTTTCGTACTCCTTCACAATCCAGTTCCAGATGTCCAACTTTATTCACAGGAAAGAAATACGACCAAGTACTTTCACCATAACATGGCTTCATCAGAATCATAAAAACTTGGTCTCACTGCTGCATTTATATAGCTTAATAACTGGATAATGATTCAATCTGTGTGTTACTCAATTTTTAAAGCACCAGCCTACATAAAATCAAATGCATATATATTCACTCTAATAAAATATTAGTCACAATTCATGTATATATGAACTCTCACAAATATGTATGTATAATGTTAAATACTTCAATAAAACCTTTTAAAACATAAAAAAATAAATAAATATGATAATACTAACAATGTAAGTGACGGCACCTTTCTTAAATCTTATTTGCTCTATGTTTGAGCATAGGGGCTACAGAAATAAAGTTGTTCAGCCCTGGTTTACAACTTGCATTCAGTCTTAATTGTCATTTGGTCTCTCTTATTTCTAGTTCTACCTTACCATCACCACCTCTCTCACTCATACCTACCCTACCTTACCATCACCACCTCTCTCACTCATACCCAAGGGCGCCCGCAGGCAGGTGCAAGGGGGTGCACTTGCACCCCCCTGGAATCGGCTAGATAATTACAAAAAAGTTTTTTTTTTTTTTTTTTTACGTACATTCTCCTTTAAGAAGAAAGAAGTTCGAATAGTCCAGTCGCAGGCGTGCTGACATCATCGCTGTCGGTTAGAGGTTTGTGAGCGGGAACTCACACAGGCGGGACCTGAAACAAACGGAAGATGGCCTGGGACACTTAGCAAGCGGCATCGGGACCGGAAGATGGGACACTTAGCAAGCGGCAGCGGGACCTGAAACGAACGGAAGGAAGATGGGACACTTTCAGGTAGAGAGGTGTGTGTGTGTGTGTAATGCCCCAGGTGTACATGGTGGTGGGTAGAGAATAAGGCTTGAACCCTATACCTTGGGCCCAGGTGGCAAGAACCTGAATTCCCTACCCACCACCATTTGTAAAAATGTTGCAGGATTTTCCCTCGTACTTTTTCTGTTCCTCATAAAATCTGTGGTTTCTGCATTTGTGTCCTTGTTGCCTGACAGCTACATGTTCTCTGGTTTTATTCTTGGCTGTCTGGAGTGTTTCTCCCTGGGCCTCTGCTAAAAATTAGCTTTTTTTTTCAAAGTCAGACTTTCCTGGTTAACAAAAGTTAAAAAAAATGGACACACTTGTCAGACTTCATATTCTTCAGAAAGTGCATGGTAACAAAAGCTTTTATTCTAGCAATTTTCTAAGTGTACAAGATGGATATTTGAAATGTATCCCTGTGTTTGGGACTGTATTCCCCCCATTATTGGCTTCATCCAGGTTTTGTGCTAGGGTTGAGAGTTATGGTAAGAACTGAATTCACTGAATATGTTTGAGGGCTGTATTCACCCAGTATTGGCTTTGTTCAGGTATTTATTGGCTTCATCCAGGTTTTTTGCTAATGTTGAGAGCTATGGTAAGAACTGATTTCACTGAATATGTTTGGGGGCTATATTCTCCCATTACTGGCTTTGTCCGTGTTATTTGCTAAGAGGTTGAGAGCTATGGTGAGAACTGAATTCATTGAATGTTGGGTGGTTGTAGTCACCCATTATTGGCTTTGTTCAGGTCTTTTGTGCTAAGAGGTTGACAGCTGTGCTATGGTGAGAACTGAATTCACTAAATGGTAGCTATTTAAGTTTCAGTCTTCCTCTTTCACAAAACAGTTGATTTGGCGTAGTGGTATGTTGCTCTGACTGTTTTGCACGGGGTCCCCTGGATTCAAGACGTGGCAGTGAAATGTATGGTGGTAACACAGCATTTTATTCTAGCAACTTTCAAACATTATACAAGCAATGTTTAAAATGTGTCCCTGGTTTTGGCCTTTTGTCCCCCAATAAATTTTGGCTTTTTCCAGATTTCTTGTGCTGAAAAGTTCAGAGATACAGCTGAGTGTCGAGTAGATTTTACAAGGAGCTGAGAGCTGCAGGGAGCAAAAGTTTAGTGCTGCTTGTGTTTAGTCTGCTTGCATTGTTAATAGCACAACAGATAGTGTACTTGCTTTAGATGCTGAAGGCTGTGGGTTCTACTCCCACAGTAGGTAAATGCATTGCTGATGCTGTACTGTGTTGTAAAGCGGGTGGCTGCTGCAGTCATTTTGGCAAAGATACCTAGTAACTATGAACCTGTTAACAGTTTGCTATCCATTCCCTATTGCGGTATTACTAGCTTTTCATTTTTTTATTGCATGCAACAAAAGCAATTTATTCTTCAAGGGTAACAGGCACTTTATTTGTAGATTAAACAATGACATATAAAGTGTTTGCTAGCAGCAACCTCTTTATTAGTTACAAATTTTTTCAATGTGGAGTTTACTACTTCAGAGATTGTGTATATTTTTTTACTGATACTGGTGGACTTGAGTAGACTTTTTATGATGGAAATGTTCTGAAATGGGCAGTTTTGTCATTGGTGGATGCTTTTGTTTCATTGTTTACTGGAAAAATGTTCAAAACAATAAATTTAAAATGCCCTCTAACAACTGTACTGTATTGTACAAGGAATATAATGTAATACAGTCAGGAAGGTGTATCAAAGAGCACGTGTATGTTATGTTCGAGGGGCCTATGATTTTGTAGACAGCCCAGAGTTAATATTTGCCATTGGCAAAATGTATTTTCTCTGAAAGTGGGTTTCAGTGCTGTTTCAATGCATGAGTTTCAAGAGCAGAGAAGTTTTAATGTTAGTCTATTTTCATTGTGAGACTGCATTGCTTTAACAGATATGTATTGGGGTTTGTGCTGTAAAATGCAAAATAAAACTTTCAAATGAAATCCTAAATCATCGCAGAAGTAAAGCAGTATGCACATTAGTGTTTATGATAAATGGGGCAAAATAACCAAGGAATGGGACATTGGAATGGCTGCAGGGGGGAGGCTCCATTTGACCATGATTTTGTGAGGGGGGTAGCAAGCTCAGACAGCCCCGGTTGAACTATACCTCTCAGTTGTCCATATCTTTGCAGAATGAATAGATATTTGCTGCTTATTTTGGTTTGTTCCTCAAATTTGTGATTTTCTAGCAAATCATTTAGGAATGAAGCCATTAAATGACAGACATTGAGTTTCAGATGTCATAACCTTCAGAAAAATGCATGCTAATGCAAGACTGTCTTTACGTTTATACAAGAGCAATTTTAGTAGTGTTTGTATGTTCCCCAATATATTTGGCCTTGTTCAGATTTCCTGCATTAAGAGGTTGAGAGGTACGTGCAAATCACTTTGTAGATTAGGAATATCCAAACATCTCAATTGTCCCCAATTCTGGCTCAAAATGTTGCTCTCCCTAAAAATCCCTCCTCCAAAATGGCAATTTTGGAAGAAAATGTGGAGGGTTTACAATTATATATAACTGTAATGATCACTTATAGATTACCTTTATTTCAGAAATGCATGTGGATGCTCTTATTTTGTTAGCTGCTTCAAGTTAACTGTTAATATTAAAAAGGTGTCCCTTTTTTGACAGATATTTTTGCATCACATTTTGGTCCGTTTTTCATAAAATTGTGGTTTTCTGGCAAATTAGTGGCAAGTCATTAAAGATTGAAGTTAGAAAATAATGGCAGACATTTGAGTTTCAGATTTCATACCCTTCAGAAAATTTGTACTAATGCAAGATCTACCTGTTCTATTTAAGTTATAAGAGCAATATTTAAAAAGTGGCCTTATTTTTGGGCTTGTGTCACACTTCTAGTTCTATGTATGGCTTTGTCCAGATTTCTTGCTCTGAAGTTGAGAGGTATGAGTGTCAGATCCATCACTGTCAGCCAGAGACATTTCAAATTGTGACATACTTATTGCACCCCACTCCCCATTGTAGTGGCTCTGGATGTGTCCATGGAAGGCAAGGAGCAGTTATGCAGTGTAAGTGTGCAGAGTATTCCCCCATCCAAAGTAGATCACAAATACGACCGTGGCTTTTCATCTGTCCTTGATTTTGCAAAATGTTCTGGTTTTCTATCAGATTTTTGTACTGTTGATTTATGCTTCTTATTCTGGAACTGTATGCTGTCACAGTGCCCTGTTGCTCTGTTTAAGTAGCCATGGTTTAATGAACATCAGGTAAGCTTGTCGGAGATTGTAAGATGCAAGTAAGCTTTAGTAAGCTTGTCGGATATTGTAAGATGCAAGTAAGCTTTAGTAAGTATATTGTTAAAGAATTACCAGCATTGAAAGCCTTTTCGTTGTTGCCATGCAGAGAATATTTACATGACTAGATAATGTATAAGCCTTGGGTATTGAAATGCATATGACAGTATTTTATTTATTTTATTTGCAGTTGGTTTGCCAGGATAGTCCGTTGGGCCAAATGAACCCGTTTTCAATGGAGTCCTGGGGAGAAAAGCTCCAAAACTAAGTAGGTTATTAATAGATATACAAATTATACAATTACACAGAAGTTAATCATACAAGAAATAACAATTTGCAAATAATACAACAAAAACTAGAGCGAGTACAATCTAGTGATGAAATTAATAGGTAATACAGACTAAAGGGAAATTTAGCACAAAAGCACTGAGAAATAACAACATATTTGGAAGCATTTCATGACAATATTGAGGAATAATAACATATTAGGAAGCAATGCACAAAAGTACTGAGAAGCAATAACGTATTAGGGAAGCAATACTTGGGAAGTGTGGCCTAGTATATTCTTTCTGATTATTGTAGGAATAATAATATGTATGAGTTAGGGTGGGT
The DNA here is from genome assembly GCF_019279795.1 of Protopterus annectens. Classification (NCBI taxonomy): domain Eukaryota; kingdom Metazoa; phylum Chordata; order Ceratodontiformes; family Protopteridae; genus Protopterus; species Protopterus annectens. Next base: position 467,235,580 of record NC_056740.1, on the reverse strand, counting down.
AATTAGGAAAGTTGCAGGAGGAAACAGAGGAAGAAAGAAGATGGAGTTTGCAAGTGTTAGTTATGTGGGGTGGGAGCAAGAGCATTCCCACTGGGATACTAGATGTGAGTGAAGAGATCTTTTAAATATAAAATGGTTGGGGTGGTGCGAATGGAAGGTGGTAGGGAGTTCCAAAGGCATGCAAGGCCATAAGACAGAAGATTTTTGCCTGGGGACGAGTTGGTTTATATACTTCTAATAGATTTTGATTGTTGGACCTTAATACTCTAGCAGGAAGGTGCATTTTAAAGGCTGATGAAAGGGAGGGACAAAGCGAGGGGTTGAAAATGAGCTTATGTGCAAGATTTAGTTGAGTATATGTGAGATAACTGGGTAGCTCTAGCCATTTTAGTTTTTGGAGAGAGGAACAGTGGTGGGTGGAGGACTTGTGGTTGGTAGCGAACTTGGCAATTTTGTTGTAGCAAGAGGAAAGTTGTGTTTTTAGAGAGGTCTGTAGATTAGTTGGGAGTGGAGCTCCATAGAGAAGGGAGGGGATAAGAAATGAGGTAGAGGGTGATTTTGGTAGCAGGTGTAAGGTAATGATTTTGTCGGTAAAGCATACCTAGTTTTTGATGGGTTTTCTTGATATTTAACTGTAGGTGGGAGTTGAATTTGAGCTGGTTATCAATTTGGACCCCAAGTAACTTGGTCTCGGACACCAGTTCCAGGGGTAGATTATTTTGTCTAGAGATGTGGAATGTGTTTAAATTGAAAGAAGTTGCCTTAGAGGGGGTGAATAACATTAATTTGGTTTTAGAGGCATTGAGTGCTAGGTGATTCCTTTTCATCCATTGCTCAGTTGTTGTAAAAGCATCTTGAGTCAGTTTTAGAAGTGAGGGGATAGAGGTGGCAGCGCAGAAAATAGCAGAATCATCGGCATATTGGATGATGTCTGAGAATGGGATAGAGTTGCGGAAATCATTTATAAATATATTGAAGAGAAGGGGACTCAGTATAGAGCCCTGGGGTACCCCAGTAGGAGTATTTAGAAATGAGGTGGCCTTTTTCCATTTGACTGCTTGAGATCTGTTAGATAAGTAGCTGTAGAACCAGTTCAAGGAGGAGGGAGATAGGTTAAGTTTAGAAAGTTTAGTTAGTAGCAGGCTGTGAGAGAGTGTCAAAGGCCTTAGAGAGGTCGAGTAGTAGGGTAGAAACAATTTGGCCAGAGTTGCGGGCTTTATTTACAGTTTCAAGGAAGGAGAGGAGGCGGTCATAGTGCTATGATGTGGTCTGAATCCATGTGTGGGAGTTAGTAGGTGATTATCTAAGAGATGTGGAAGGAGTTGTAGTTGGATACACTTTTCTAGGAGTTTAGAGATGGGGACAGAAAAGCGATGGGGAAATTAGTAACATTGTTGTTGTTGCCACCTTTATGTAGAGGTATGATAAAGGCCCTTTTCCAGACTTGGGGTACTATACATTCTTGGATAGAGCGGTTGATTAAAATGCTAATAGGGTAAGCGATTGCTTCAGCAGCTTTGCTAAGAAAGTAAGAAGGGATGTTATCAGGAGCATTGGTGCATGGCTTCAGTTTCATAAGGAATTTCTTTATAGTAGAAGTGGGTATAGGTTTAAATGAGAAAAAGGGAGTGTGAAGAGGGAGAATTAGGGGTAGATGAAGCTGATGAAGTAGTAGGAGTAGGAGGAGTGGAGGGATGGGAGTTAGTAGATGGGAATGAGGAAGTAGTAGCAGAGTGGGGTAGAGAGATGGTTGGGGATGGTAAGGGAGTTTTGGAGAATGTAGTGGTGTTAGAGAAAGATGACGTTAATTTGGAAATGGATTCAATGAAAAGAGTTAAATTGGGTAGCCAAGTCTTGGTCAGGAGCGTTTGGGTCTGGGGTAGGGGTATCTGGTTTGCTGGGGTTAAGTAGAGTAGAGATACCTTTCCAAAATTTCTGAGGGTTTGATTTTATTATTTTGAAGTGTGGAAAATAAGTTTTGTCGGTCGAAGATTATGAGCTTTTTTACCTTATTTCGAAGAATTTTATATTCATTGTAATAAAAGGACAGGATTACAGTATTTTCAGAAGCTCATTACATTTTATTGCAGACCAGTGTCTTATAGCTGTGTCTGTGTGTTAGTACACTTGTAGTTGGGTCAGGGTGGCTTTAATGGTATATGGTAAATAAGCATTGCTACCTTACTTAAAAGCCAAGCCCTGCAGCAACTAGCTCCACACTGAAGTCAAAACACAATAGCTCTGGTGGGTAAATGTACTGTGTAGTAATCAAAAAAGGCAAATGTTTAAAATAACTACAGCTTATGTGCAAACACAATAGGTAGTGATGAAACAATGCTCTGCTAAAAATGCTTTAATGCTCCACATTGCTGAGCTGCAGATCAGTTATCACTGGCTACCAGGATTTCACCCACTTCAGCTCAAGCACGGTGCCGTTCAGTGCAACCTTCCCAGAACTAATTTGTCTGACCAGAATTATTTGGTGTGTGTATAAGAGGGAGGTAGCATACCCCTCAGCTGTCCAGATTTTTGCCCCATATTCCTCCTAAAAAGGATTGAAGTTGCTAAATGAGACATTTCAGTTTTAGATGTCATGTCATTTAGAAAAATACATACTAACACAAATCCTGTTACTCTTGCAATTTTCTAAGTTTCTGAGAGCCATATTTATAATCTGTCCCTATTTATTTTAGGCTTTGTCCAGATTTCTTGCACTAAGGTTGAGGCCTTGAGGGTGTGGTATGTTTGTGAGAAAGTGAAATGCCCAAGTTAGAGTTAACAGGTGGAATTTTCAAGTGCATTTTCAAGGAACTGTGAGTTTTAAGGAAGCTAAGTTCACTGCTGCTCATGCCAAGTCTATTTACAATGTGCAACTGTTTTGTTTAGCAAATGGTATCTCTATTGTGGTATAAAGTTTTAAAGCTATGTTAGTAGCACCACAAGTAGAATACTTGCATCTTAATGTAAAGGCTTAAGGTTCTATTCCTACAGCATATACATTTGTATGCTGCAGTCCTCAGGATGTCCTCCTTTGGATGAGATGCCTAATAACTATGAACCTGTTTTTCAGCTTGTCATCCATTTTCTATTGCAATATACAAGCTTACCATTTTTTTAATTTAACATAGGCAATTTATTCCTTGACGGCAACAGGCACTGAATTTGTAGATGAAACACTGAAATATACAGTTGTTTTCTAGCAACAACATCTTCATTAGTTTCAGATATCTTTAATGTGGAATTATTCAGATTACTTTTACTTCAGCAGAGTCACTCAAACAAGTGCTGCTGTATAATACAAGGATATAATTCAATTATATATTATAATTAATACAATCAGGTAAATCAAATAACTTTTGCATGGCCCTAACTGTGTGCAAGGAGCCTATTGCTTGAAAACAGTTCAAAGGTAAATAACCTGCCACTGGCCAGATGCATTTTCTTTGAATGTGGGTTTCAATGCTGTTTCATTGAATGTGAGTTTCAAAAGTAGAGAAGCTTTAATGCCAAGTCTGTTTTCATTGTAAGACCTTTGTTTAGGTTTAGTAAATGTCTCAGTGTTTGGGCTATAATGTTTGAAATAAAAGTTGTAAATGCCTATTGCTTGAAAACAGTTCAAAGGTAAATAACCTGCCACTGGCCAGATGCATTTTCTTTGAATGTGGGTTTCAATGCTGTTTCATTGAATGCGAGTTTCAAAAGTAGAGAAGCTTTAATGCCAAGTCTGTTTTCATTGTAAGACTATTGCTTTGTTTAGGTTTAGTAAATGTCTCAGTGTTTGGGCTATAATGTTTGAAATAAAAGTTGTAAATTAAATCCAACTGCCTGTAATCATTGTAGAACTAAAGCATAAAGCAGTATGCACACAGATTTGAACAGTGTCTACAGTAAATGGGGAGAAATAGCCAAGTAATGGGACACTGGAATGGCTGTGTGGGCAGGGCTTGGGGTGGGTGGACTTGGGCGGGGCTGTGTTGGCAGGGGGCGGGGTGAGCTATGTGGGTGGGGCTCTGGGTTTGCACCCCCCTGCAAAAAATCCTGCGGGCTCCCTTGCTCATACCTACCCTACCTTACCATCACCACCTCTCTCACTCATACCTACCCTACCTTACCATCACCACCTCTCTCACTCATACCTACCCTACCTTACCATCACCACCTCTCTCACTCATACCTACCCTACCTTACCATCACCACCTCTCACTCATACCTACCGTACCTTACCATCACCACCTCTCTCACTCATACCTACCCTACCTTAGCATCACCACTTCTCTCACTCATACCTACCCTACCTTACCATCACCACCTCTCTCACTCATACCTACCCTACCTTACCATCACCACCTCTCTCACTCATAGCTACCCTACCTTACCATCACCACCACTCTCACTCATACCTACCCTACCTTACCATCACCACCTCTCTCACTCATACCTACCCTGTCTGTTATGAAAATAAAATCTTATAGTTAGGGCATTCTTTGCTATGCAAATACAAAGCATTGTGGGTATTTCTATTCTTGATATCCCTAACATGTTCATTAATACGGTCACAAAGTTTCCATATAGTTTTTCCTACGTAGAAACTTGGGGATGATAAACATGTCGCTGGATACACCACCGTGCTAGTATTGCAAAGGCAATGCCCCGGCAACCAATAATAGTACAATCATATCCACTGACCATAACATAGGTCCCATCATTAATGTTCTTACATATTCTGCAGGCCCCACATTTATACATCTTTGACTTGTGAATTTGATTCAACTTAGAACTACTCTCTAAGATGTTTTTAATGTTCCTCCCTCTACTATATACTACTCGAGGTTTTGAACCTAATTTTTCTTTCATTACTTCATCAAAATATAGGTCCCACAATGTAATCACACAAGTTACTAAATCTGATGTCTCCTGCTTATACTGTAATATTAATGCTCGAGGGTACAACTTAGAATCAGTTCTAGTTGAAGTGGTGTTAAAAGTTTTTAAAATAGGATTAAATGTTCTAGCTCTCTTCATATTAATTTCCTTCCTCAATTAAGAAGCAACTTCATTGGGTACCCCTTTCTCTTAAACATACCAATTAAGATGTAAATTCCCTTAGAAAATAATTCATCGTCGCTTATAAGGTGAGATAATCTGACCATTTGGCCTTTAACTATGCTTTTCTTCGGGTGTACCAGGTGGCAGCTGTGATAATGGAGCAACATATTAGAATATGTTTCTTTTCTGTGGATAGTGCTCACCAAATTCCCTTCACTTACATCTCTGATTAAGTGAATATCAAAGAAATCAATCGCCTTACTATGCCAATTATATGTGAATTTAAGGAAGGTGGTTGTGCCATTAAGGTAGCTGGCAAACGTAGAAACTTCTTTTTCTTCCCCTACCATAAAATCAAAATGTCATCCAAAAATCTGACATAAGACAAGATTTTGGCCATGGGCAGCCTTGGCGGTGCAGCAGTTAGTGTTGTTGCCTCAAAGCAAGAGGTGTTCTGATTCGATCCTCGGCTGAGATGCCTTCTGTGCAGAGTCTGCATGTCCTCCCTGTGGTCACGTGGGTTTCCTCTGGGTGCTCTGGTTTCCTCACACATCCCAAAGACATGCTGTAGGTGGATTAGACACTCTAAATTGGCCTTAGGCATGAGTGTGTGCTTTCCATGTGAAGGTTCAGTGCCGGGCTGCAACCCGATACTGTAAAACTCTACTGCCAATCATGAGAGGACAGGTGATCTGTTGTGGTGACCCTAACCGGGAAGAGCCGAAAGAAGAAGAAGAAGAATATTTTGGACAAAAAGGCAGAGGAAAATACATATCTCTTCTCCCATTCCAAGAGTACCAAGTTGGCAAATACTGGGGCACATTTGGCTCCCATGGCAACCCCAGCTACTTGATGAAATATTTCACCTTCAAACAGCATAAAATTGTTCTTCAGGACCACCTCCATCAATTCAACTAATAAATTTGTTTTAATGTTGTCAATCGATGTACTACTCAACAAGCTGTCATGGACAGCTCCAACCCTTCTTCATGTGGAATCACAGAGAATAAGCTGACCACATCCACTGTCAAGAAAGAATGATCATTGTTGCCACCACAAACTTGCCTTAATAATTCAAGGCAGTGCCATGAGTCTCTCAAAATGTGATTAGTTTCCCTCACAACTGTACTCGCTCATCTGTCAACATATGCAGCTAAGGGTTCTGTTTTTGACCCTTTTGCTGCAACTATGGGTCTAAAAGGGGGGTTGTTTAAATTTTTGTGGGTCTTGGGTAGTCCAAATAAAACTGGAATAGTGGAAATCTCTACCGTAAGAAATTCTAACTCTTTCATTTCGATGCTATTCTGGAAAAAAAGCATCCATTAAATAATTGTCAATTCTGGCATAAGCTCTGTTCATCTCATTTTTCGATATTCTACTGTAAGTGAAAGAGTCATTTAGAACTTCATACATTTTTAGGCATAATCTATCTGTGCCATTATCGCAATCCCCCCCTTATCAGGTTTCATAACTCTATAATTTTTGTTACTAGCAAATTCTTTCAAGATACTTGTCTGTTTCTGTGTTAAATTGTTACATTTTGCTTTTTTCCTTTTAAGATTTTTCTAATTTCACTTTCACACATCTTCCCAAAAGAAATAATGGCTGGTACACTGGGTGGGGGGTGCACTCGTATGCTCTAAAGCATTTTCCCTGGTTATCATTATTCATTTCATCCTTAAAAATAAATGCAACTTCAATTGCCTTGTGTATCATTTTAAGGTAACAAGAACAATTGCTATATCAATTTTGCAATCTGGAACAAAAAAATACTATTTTTAAATATTCCAAGTGTGCATCACATATTTTTAAATCACTGAAATTGCAAATAAAAAAATCACTTTCAAAAATGTTGCCTAACATATTATCATTTTGTTCGAACACATCAAAGTCCAAATATTGACTGAAGCCTTCATCAGCGTTAAACACATTCAACTCAGTCATTAAAGACCTCTCCTGCACTCCGCTCTCTGCCCTCTGTTGTAAGAGCTCTTGTTTCTGTTGTTGTTCTGTCTGCCCCTCTGTGAAATGTTCCTTTGGTTTCTCAGTCTTTCCGATCTCCTCAGTTGTTTGTGATATAAAAACCTTCATTGTCCATATTCTCATTATCAGCACTTCCCTCTTTTGTCACATAGTTAGCCTGAATATTTTCTGTGCCATTATTATTCACAAGCCTTTCATTTTGATTCATTTGTAAAGCAGTCGGGTAAGCCTTGTTGTTTAAATAACCGTGCCTGTCCCTATCCAGTTTACATTGTTTTTTTCATATTTTCTCTTACAGACTTTTCTATCTCATTTAATGTCTTTTTGTAACTTACATTATAAAAAGCAAATCAGTTATTATACTTGGAGTTAATGCAGTTATTTTGTTTTGTAATAAAAGTAACTTACTTTGATTGTTTTTAATAATTATTTCCATCATTTCAAATCCAGTTCTGTTGATCTTTTGAGAAAATGTGTTAAAGTGAATTTAGAAAAAATCTTAAAGGGAAAAAAATGAAATGTAACAATTTAACACATGAAGAGACAAGCATCTTGAAAGAATGGGCTGGTAAAAATTATAGGGTTATGAAACCCGACAAGGGACAGGGCCGGTGTTAACATTTTGGGGGCCCCCAACAAATGTCAAGTTGGGGGCCCCCTAGGCACTTTCAGTACAAGTATCATCCTGTCAATGCCATCTCTCCTATGCAACCTTTTAGCTCATGCTGCAAACTTTTAGGAGGAGTATGAACAGACAGACCTGTAGTTACAAGCTCTTACATTACAACAGGCCAATGTACCACACAATGTTGACCTGTCTAACAAAGGGACACTTACACTTACTGGCATTTAGTTGCAACAATGGTACATTACGACAACTCTATGTTCAGGTCTCAACTTAAAGTGAAATGATAACTAGGCCTACCGTTTCAACACCCCCCATACACCCTCCAGTCCTCTCCTCTGACCCCCCCATGAGCTCCCCATACCATACACATTAATTTTTTCTTCATTTTCTCACATTTTGCCTTACTCTCAGTTTTTTCAAGAAGCCATAACTTCAGTGGCGGCTGGTGACTTCAAATCATAGGGGGGCTGCAGGAGACAGCTGGATGGGTGTGGCCAACAAGACGGGGTGTGGCCAACAAGACGGGGTGGCTATGGTGCAATGGGATCAATGCTTCACATACTTATTTGGGATCAAAGATATTATGCTCTAGGAGGCTTGGTTACATTTTTTTTGTCTTTGCAGCCTCAGCATAAGTTATGGGCTTGTTGGTGTGCTGTGTAATTGACATGGTTTTATGAATATATGATTCTTACCAATTGTGGTGTAATGCGAGAGGTTAGTCTGGGACACCGAGTCTACCTACATGAAAATTGTATCTGTTGCTGTTGTGATGTCATGTATTTTGTCTGGTGTCTTTTGATGACCGTTGCTTTTATGTTGCTTTTAATTGTTAAAATAAACTTATATAACCACTTCTGTTTTTGGAAGGTTACCTATAAATATATAATATAATAATAACAATAAAATAAACATATATACATTTAATAGCTAGTGCTCAGAACAAGGTGATCTGTGATGTCAGTAAAGGCACATAGTACGCAGCTTATAGATGTCTTGTACCAAGCATTAAACAAACTGTATGATTTTGCTGAGATGAGTAGACAAATTAGCAGACATAAGGCCCCAGTCAATGGCATCCATGCATTATGGCTAACCTTGGAAGTGACAAATACAGCTACTTTCATGGAATTTCCAGCTCTGCTGTGCATCACAGTCCTTGGTCTGGATTTCATTAAAGCTGAAGTACTAGCAAAACTATTAATAATCTTACTAAGCATAACACATATAATGTACCTTTGACTAGGAAATTCAGGGCTACCAAAACAGCATTTGTCATTTAACAAAGTAGGTCAAATAAGCCACAAAATGAAGTTCAATTTCCCATTCTGCTACCACTACCACATCATTGTCTTCACTGATGAATGCCTTATAATCTATGACTGATACTGACATTTTATTACCAGAAACAAGCAAAATAAATAAGGGAAAAAACACACACACATGCACACACACACACACATGCACACACACACACACACACACACACACACACAACGCACACACACACACACACACACACACACACACACACACACACACACACACACACGTGACCATGAGTTATAGCTCCTTGTATGACTACATACAGCTCATATGTTTGCTTGAGATCAAATGAATGACCATCATTGTAAATAATGACCTAGAAGTATATTATTTAAGCTCACTATTCTAAGTACCATACAGTGTAACCTATTATAACCCCCATGACCTGTCGATCTTTTAGCAGAGGAATCAAATATAATCCAGAATCACAAACAAATTTCAAATATTTTCTTATACTTAGTCACTACTGTATCACAAGCTTTGTTTTAGCAAGCATTTTCTGAAGGCTATGAAGACTGAGACTCACATTTGTCATTTAGTCACTACAATTCACAAAAATTTTCCAAAAAGCCACACATTTTGAGGAATAAATAACAAACATGAGGAAAATTGCAAAAGTTGAAAACTATACCCTCTGTATGACCATTTGCAAACACAAAACCAACCATAAATTGCAGCCATTTATGTGACTACGTACCTCAGATATCTACTCAAGATCAAATGAATGAATAAATTCATAAACAAACATTTGACTTAGCTTGCTACTCTCAGAGCAGTATGGTGTAACCCATTTAAACTTTCCTCTCTGCCCTCTTAGTTTCTTTGCTCAAGAATCAGGGACAAAAGAATCAAAAATCAGGAATAACTTAACTTTTAACTGTGTCATTCTTTATATTCTATTTATACTTTGTTTTTTCTATATATTTAAGTTATACTTTGCTGAACAGGTTATTCCCATTAGATCAATACTTATACTTTTATAAAGTCGTTAGAACAACAAGTTTGGTATCACTTAGCAGTACTTTTTGAAAGATTCATATACCTGATATTATTTAATGACTGCAATCAATAACAATTTTCCAGAAAGCTGCAAATTTTTACAAAGAACAAAACAAAATACCTCAACTTCTTTGATCAAGAATTCTGGGGAAAGCTAAAAATAAAGGGGGGGGTCAACAAAGGGCCAAATTATAACTATTGTTTTCTTTTACTTATTTGTTAACAGGTAAACCCATTAGATCATGTAGGACAGGAGATATATTTGTCTTGTGCACCACTATCCCACATTGGAAGACATCAGACATCTATGCCTAATGAAAACTGAATATAATGAAGCATACCAGATTGTGAAAATGAAGGGCAGAAGAAACCCTGGGCTTTGTACTCAAGTAGGAGGCCATATGTCAGTGTTGTTAAGGGAGCATATGGTAAAGGAGGATTTAACACGATAGACAGATTTAGGTAGGAAAAGGCGGATGTTTGTCCATTTTGGGTTAAGAATGGGTTGGTTGTCAGTAAGCCAAGTTTCAGTGAGATTGAAGGAGGTTTCAGTTAGGGTGAGCAGGTCTGAAGGGGTTGTCAGCAATGGTAATAATTTTTGGATAATTTGGGTCAGCAAAATGTGCTTCACCCATTTTACTGTTGTACAGAATGCCAGTATCTGTTTTCCCCCCTAGACTGCCATCATGCTGTGTGCAGCACGATACACTTTGGCCCACATCTATGCTGGTTATCATAAACATAGTTTTTAATTGGGCATTGCATGACACATTCTTGCTCAAATTTTCAAATATTCTTCAGCAAAAAATTAATTTCTTTCACCATCATTTAAGTTTGCCACTCTGAACTGTTATAGCATGCTTCTCCTAATTAGCTGACAATTTAATTGAATTCAGTCTGCAGACTCTCTAGATGAGCTGCAACTTTGGGGCTATAATAGTCTGTCACTAAGCGCAGTAAAAAATATAACAATATCCAACAAATACTGCATACAAAAAGTATTGCATGCAACAATAGTTAAGCCTTTTTTACATTTTGTAAGGAGATAAAATGGCTCATCATCTGTACAGTTCAATTAAACATTCCACTTTCTTCCAGCATATTACGCTACCAGCATATTACTATGTAATATTAAGATATCAGCTAAGACAACTTCAATAAAGCAATACATTCCGGATAACACAGAAATAAACAATTTGGTGTATTTGTGGTGAAGGTATTACATAGATATGTATTTGTTAGTCATATGGTGTTTATACAGTTGACAATGATCTGTGAGGGGTGGCATTGCACCCAATTTAAGACCAGACAAAAGTACATAAAACATGAGGCTTACTGGAGATTATGAAATGGTTTTCTCTCAAATAACCATTAGTCAAATAAAGATATCTGCTATGATCCACATGGGTGATGCCCTACACTAACTGCCAAGATTACCACCACAGAGGAAGGTATGCATTGACTTCACACAGACAACAAAATAAGGACACTGGATTGATTTTATTGTGCATAAAAAGCCTGCTGGATTGCCAAAAACTTAAACATGATGATAACAGTGGCATATTTTGCCAGGAAAGCAATTGCATTGCTAATTTGCCCACACTAATTTATAGCTAATGAAAATGAAACATGACTAGAGTAGAAATGAAGACACTATCTTTATAGTAATGAAAGTAAACTAGAAGGAGTGGGGTTAAAACTCAGATAAGAGCAAAATAGTGGCACAGTGGGTAGCATTGTCACCTCACAGCAAGAAGCTGTGTGTTCAGTGTGGCTCTCAGCTGGGCTGACCTCTTTGCAGAGTCTGCATGTCTGCCTTATAGTTGTTCGGGTAGCTCTGTTCCTCTGTAAGATCCATGATTAGATTTTTTTCAGTAAAAACTGACAAGACTGTACTGTACATAACTTAAAATCAAACTGGATGCATAAATATTCTACACAGCTTGGTCCTAGTTGTTTACATTATTTCTTTCCCTTACCTCTTGAATTTGCTGCTTTACAATTGTCTGACTCTTAATGGTACTTCCTAGAGAACGAATGCTTGAACACCAAGGAATTATATGATACAGGAACAACTTAATAGTATAGAGCTACCAAGCAAGAACATTTTAAAAATCTATTTGCTGTTATTAGCTAACAAACACCCTCTGCTTTAGATCTGGCAATCATTTTCCAAATCGTTTTTACTATTTTAAGCCTCAGTACTATAGTCTATAACATTCAAAAAAGGCTGTCCAACTTATTTAGACAACCTTAGCTGTGATCCATAAAATTAACTCACCTGTTGTCGTTGATTCCAACAGTGGATATTCAAGCAGCAATAAATCCAGTCCACCAGACCACCACAGACTGACTAGTCTAATTTAATAAAATAATTTTGTTGTAACTGCCTTGTTGAGCCAAAAAATCAAAAAAAAAAATGTTTTAAGTTTTATAAAACCTTAACTAAGTCTAAACACAACACGGAAAAAAAGATCACTGGTCCATCCAACGCTGAAAACCGACTGACTGATTCTCGCTCTTTTCCCAGCACATAAAGCCTGGGAAGAGAGCGACAACCAATCAGTAGCATTTGCCCAGCAAGCACGTCATGATGTGCCTGCGGACGTCGCAGTCCGAGCCCCTTCCATATCTATGCGGTTTGTGAGTCAACCGCATAGATTTCTGGGAAGTTCTGGGCATCAGAATGATGCCTTCTTTGCTTCTCCGGGCTGCAATGTAAACATTGCAGCAACCCAGCAAGAATTTAGAAAAAAAAAAAAACGCTGTTGCGCTTAAAGCGTGCAATGCGCATGCGCGTAATTTCGAGTCGCGGACTCGAAATTAAGTATTTAAACTGTACAAAAACAGATTTTTTTTTTTACATAAAAAAACTAAATAAACTACTCAGCTGTCTAGCTGAGGGGGCTGCAGTCCGGCAGCCCGATGCCACGAGCCGCCCCTGCATAACTTTCTAAATGCTCTGAGGTGCATTTTAAAGTTTTTTTTTCTTTCTATACAACCTTTTCATCCAATAATGGCTTGAACAGACATTATGATTAAGGAAAGAAATTCAGTGTTGCTATTCAGCTTTAGTTTTCCTTGCATCATTTCAACATACCTTTCCTGAACAAGACAGCACAGTAATAACCATTTAGGAGATAACTCACATAAGCCAGGGCCCAAGAAGCCATAGGTTTACAGATGGTCTGAGATGCATTTTAGAGCATTTTCTCAACATTTTACTCCAATGGTGGCCTAAACAAAAATCATGAAAAAGAAAATAATTTCAGTCTTATTTTTTTTCTTTCAGTGAAGACATAAGTTGTGCCTAAGCTTAATGTTCAAAGCTAACAAAATAGTAGCTCACAGTAAACTAACAAGCCAGTAGTTGTAGGAATACATAGGTCTTATCTGGGAATACTGCCTCGGTGGTGCAGTGGTTAGCATTGCCGCCTCACAGCAAGAGGTTCTCCGGTTCGATCCTCGGCTGGGGTGCCTTCTGTGTGGAGTCTGCATGTCCTCCCTGTGGTCGCGTGGGTTTCCTCCGGGTGCTCCGGTTTCCTCCCACATCCCAAAGACATGCTGCAGGTGGATTGGATACTCTAAATTGGCCCTAGGTGTGCGTGTGAGTGTGCCTTCTGTGGAAGGTTGGGCACCGGGCTGGCAACTCGACACCGTAAAACTCCACTGCCAATTAATGTGCGGACAAGGTGATCCGCTGTGGCGACCCCTAACCGGGAAAAAGCCGAAAGAAGAAGAAGATCTGGGAATACTGCCTGACTCCCTAACCCCCTCCAAAAGACAGTCACTGCCTATGTATCCCTTTGGTGTTAGACTGGGATGAAAGCAGAGGTTCGAATTGCCTTAGTCATATATTTCAAGTGACTGTTGATACACATACACACAGCATGTTCTTCACCCCTAACCCTCAAAGACAGCCAGCCGCATGTATATGTGCCTGATATATGACTGTGATAAAAATTTAAGTGATATAGTCTAATCTGTTGCTCCTACACAGTACACCACTCCTACCCAAGCTGTAGTAGCCTTCTTTGTACACCTCTGAACTCTGTGAGAAACACTGCCCTCAGTTCAAACACAAGCTATAATGACTTTCTGGGGCATTGTACTCAATTATGGGCCTGATAAGGGAAGAGTATAGGGGCACAATGACCTCTCTTGATCTAGATGTGAATCCTTTCATGATAAGGTGGGTAATATAGAAGGTCTTCCTAACCACCTTGGCAACGTGAGTGTCAAATGAGAGGTTACTGTCAACTTGGGTCCCTAGGTCCCTGATTACTTCTTCCGTACTTAATGGATTACCACCTATGTGGTAATTTGTGGGTACTTTGTTTTTCCCAAAGGGTATGACTATACATTTTTTGGCATTCAGTTTAAGGCTATGGCTCTGGCACCAGTTATCCATTTCTATGAAGCCTTTCTGAAGGATGCCTGTGTCCGCTGGAGTATCAATTATGGCACCCAGTTTGCAGTCATCTGCGAACTTTGTTAGCCACAATCCTCCTATGTTTGCTTGCACCTCGGAAAAATAAATGCTGAACAAGAGGGGTCCCATGACCGAGCCCTGTGGGACACCGCTTGTGACTGGCTTAGAGTCTGACATGGCTCCAGCAATTCTGACCTTGTGGGTTCAGTTTGCAACCCATCTTATGACATATGGGTTTACATTTAAGCTGGTGAGCTTGTCTATGATGCCCAAGTGGGGTATTGTGTCGAAGGCTTTTGCAAGATCAAGGTAGGCTGTGTGAACTGCCTTACCCTCATCAATGGCCTTAGTGACTGTTTCAAAAAAGTCGACCAGGTTCAAAAGGCAGGATCTGCCCTTGACAAAGCCGAATTGGGTAGGATCCAGTGTCTGTAGGTCCCCAATGTCTTTGTTTATGAGTTTCATAATGATCCTCTCCATAGCTTTGCAGATCAGGCTCATCAAGCTTATGGGATGGTAGTTTCCAGGGTCCATAGAAGCACCTCCCTTGTGGAGTGGGACCACTGTTGCTGTACACCATTCTTTGGGTATGTATCCTGTAGTAAGGCTAAGATTAAACATCAGCCTTATGTGCAGGTTTAGTTCCTCTTGAAGTTCATGTAGCACGCAACCCGGGACACCGTCTGGTCCCATTGATGCTGTGTTTTTAGCTTTGGAGAGGGCGGCTCTCATCTGGGCATCTGAGATGTCAGGGAGGCTACACTCTGCTGGGATACATATTTCTCTTTTTGGGGGGGAGGGGGGAGAGAAATTTGCACTGAACCTGTTTGCCAGTATGTTGGCAATGTCTGCGGGTTCAGTGTATTTTTTGTCATTTTGGACTAACTCTGAGCATATCTGGGAGTTTCCACCCAGGTTTCTAACATAACTAAAGAAGGCCATGTGATTGTCTTTAGTGTCTTTTGCGATTTTTCTCTCGAAGTTGGCCTTGGATGATTTTATGAGTGATCGTAGTTTTTTGCTAGTACTGATCAGAGATGCCTCCCCTTTTGGGGATTTTGCTCTGTCATGTAGTAGCTTCCTCCTCCTGTTGTAAAGCTTGTTTATGGCTGGGGTCCACCAGACAGGATGCCTGCCTTTGGGGGAATGGGTCTTGGTTTTATTTAGGATTGCATGATCCATGCATTCTTGAAGGTGTCAGTAGAAAGCGTTTATAAAGGATTCAGCAGTGTGGGCTGTGGTTTTCACTGGCCCAGGGGCCTTGAAGGATACCACTTCAGTCTTAAGTAGTGTGAAGTCAGCTTTTGAGAAATTCTTCACTGTGTTCTTTTGTGCTGGGGGTGGGGGCGGGATGTGGATTTCCAGTGAGATTAATTTATGGTCTGATCTCACCAATGAGGGGTATACTTCCGGTGTGGAGCATTGTGTCCCCATGTTTGTGATGATCAGGTCTAGTATATTATCTCCTCTTGTGGGAGTGGTGACTAGTTGTTCCATCGCATTTGAGTTTATGAATTCTAGGAACCTTTGGGCTAGGGTATTGGGGCTTGAGTAAGATTTTTGTCCAGTTCAAAGTTTTTAACTAATTTACAGTGCATCAGGTGGATCCATGAGGCATGCTCCATGATTTTGACTGCAGTGGGTGTTGACAAAAGCACTTGATATGGACCTTTCCACTTTGGAGATGCCCAGTTCTTTCTCTTAACTACCTTCAGCCAGATCCACGCTCCAGGGGGCACTGTCACTTCTGATGGTCTGGTTCGTTCTTTATCTGAAACAGAATTTAACTGCAACAAATGTTTAGAATTTAATAACTTACTCATATACTCTGCTAATGTACTGTCAGCTTCCTGGTCTGCGGGCATGAGAGATTTCCACTGAGGTATATAGTAAGCCCTTCCAAAGAACTTTTCAAAAGGAGTCAATCCTTTTGCATTTGGAACAGTTCTCATGCTCAACAGTGCCAGGGGCAGACAGTACACCCAGTTTCTCTGTGTTTCTATCATTAATTTTCTTAGTTTGCTCTTTAAAATCCCATTATGCCTCTCTACTAACCCTGCTGATTGCGGGTGATATGCACAATGATTCTTTAAAGAAATGCAAAAATGTTTACTTAACTGCTGTATGGTCTGATTCACGAAGTGTGTGCCATTGTCACTGTAGTTCCTTTCCGGAATGCCGAATCTAGGGATGATTTCTTTAACAAGAACTTTGGCTACAGTCGTAGCATCTGTATTTTTAGTCGGAAAGGCTTCCACCCATCTGGAAAACATATCTACAATGACAAGACAATACTTCTTATTTCCACATTTATTCAACTCTATGAAATCCATACAAATAGTATGAAATGGATACGGTGGTGTGGGGAAACTCCCTTGCTTGGGCTTTAACTCCCCTTGTTCATGATGTTTATTACAAATGTGGCATAACGAACAAAAAGTTTTAGAGTAATTTAAGAAGCCATATGTCGTGAACACTTGGTTCACCAGCTGTACCATCCCCCCTGTTGAGACATGGCTCTGCCCATGGCTCAACAAAGCTGCATATCTAAACAAATTAGACGGCAATATTGGTTTTCCTTCTTTAGAGATGTACAGCCCCTTTTCGAGAATTGCTCCTTGTTTTACCCAACTTTGGTTTTTAGCTTGTATAGTAAGTGTCTGCATTCTTTAACATTTCTAAGTCTAAAATCTCAGAGGGTTGTAATTCCTCATTCAAAAGAAATACTTCTGAAGCTGCCTGCTTTGCAGCTGTATCAGCTCTTGCGTTACCTTTTGAAATTCTATCCTGTTGTTTGGTATGAGCTGTGTATTTGCAAATAGCTACTTTCTGAGGTAACTGAATAGATTCTAAAAGATCTAAAATAAACTGTGCATGATTGATTGGTTTGCCAGTAGATGTTATCATTCCTCGATTTTTCCACTGTTGCGCAAAAACATGTACAGTAGAAAAAGCATACTGGCTGTCAGTAAAAATGTTCACACATTTACCCTTTGCTAAGGTACATGCCCGTGTCAAGGCAATCAATTCTGCTGCCTGTGCAGATAAATTATGTGGTAAAGATTTCGCTTCTATAATGTCAGTATCAGAAACTACTGCATATCCGACTAGGTTCTGTCCTGCAGGACCTCTTTTGCACGAGCCGTCCACGTAGTATGTCACCTTGGCTTCATTCAAGGGAACATCAGTAAGATCTTTTCAAGGCAGTGTCTTTTGCTCAATCACCTGCAGGCAGCTGTGTGGTGTGCCATCTGCAGGGGTTGGGAGCAAGGTTGAAGGGTTCAAAGTCGTACATCGTTCAATTGTCATATGAGGTTGGCTCAACAGTATAGTCATACAGGAAAGATGCCTAGCAGGGGAAAGATATGCTACCTTCTCTTGCAGTAAAATAATTGCGACTGCATGAGGCACTCTCAATGTGAGAGGGTGGAACAACACTACTGAGGCCGAAGCCTGTA
This sequence comes from Protopterus annectens, assembly GCF_019279795.1. Classification (NCBI taxonomy): domain Eukaryota; kingdom Metazoa; phylum Chordata; order Ceratodontiformes; family Protopteridae; genus Protopterus; species Protopterus annectens. The sequence continues at coordinate 467,217,708 of NC_056740.1, read as the reverse complement.
CTGCCATTGCAGCTGCAACTACTGCTTGTACACAGTGAGGTAAAGACCGTGCCACTGGGTCCAGTTGTGATGAATAATAAGCAATAGGGTGTTGCTTGTCCCCATGCTGCTGTGTTAACACTGATGTCATATAACCTTGCTTACAATCTACAGTTTGGAAAAAATGTTTATGATAGTTTGGTAATCCAAAAACTAATGAGGATGCTATTAACTGTTTCAGTTTGCAGAAAGCAGATTCTGCTTCTGGTGTCCATTGTAACAAATCCTGTGCTGCCATAGGCTTTTTATAAAGCAGGTTAGTCAATGGTGCAGATTCCAAAGCATAGTTTGGAATCCAACTCCGACAAAAATTAGTCATACCCAGGAAGGACATCATTTCCTTCTTGGTAGTGGGTTTTGGTGCTTGCAAAATCGCTATTTTCCTGTCCTCATCTAATGTCCTACCTTCCTTGGATATCACATATCCTAGGTATTTAACTTGTTTTTTCCAAAGCTGCAGTTTATTTTTGTTTACTTTATGTCCTTCAGTGACTAAAAATTGTAATAACGCTATAGTGTCTTCTTTACAATCTTGCTGGGTGGGGGACGCCAGCAGGATATCATCAACATAAAGCAAAATCTGACTACCTCTTGGTGGGGTAAACCCCACTAAGTTGCTTGCCATTTCTTGTGAGAATATTGTTGGACTTTCACAATACCTCTGTGGTAGTCACGTATATGTATACCTTTTCCCCTGAAATGTGAAAGCAAACTAATGCTGACTGTCAGGGTGTATCTGTATCGAAAAGAACACATTGCTGATTTCTACCACAGAAAAATATTTCTGTTGAGGTTTTAAATCATTCAACAGGGTGTGTGGGTCTGGCACCGTAGATGCCCTAGATATTACTGCATAATTTACAGTTTGTAAATCTTGGACCATACGCCACTCTCCATTCACTTTCTTAACAGGAAATAAGGGTGTGTTACCTGGTGAATCAGGAGATTCCACCAGCACCCCTTCCTTAAGTAAAGCTGCTATAATAGGTTTGATTCCTACCTCTGCATCTTTTCTTATGGGATACTGTCTCTTTTCACAGGTTCACAGGTTCATACTAGGCTAACTGTCCTTATTGACCATTTTAAGCCTAGACAATTATCCCATGTAAGAATCAAACCCTGCACCTTGGGTCTGTAAGGTAAACACCTTAACCATTATGCCAGCCTCCCACTCCTAATAGATTAGTACTAGGCTAATTGCCCTTGCGAGCCATTTTAAGTCTAGCCAATGATCCCTTGTGAGACTCAAACCCTGCACTTTGTGTTTGTAAGGCAAACAACTTAACCATTAGGCCACCCTCCCAACCCAAAGATGCAGAGGTAGGAATCAAACCTATTATAGCAGCTTTACTTAAGGAAGGGGTGCTGGTGGAATCTCCTGATTCACCAGGTAACACACCCTTATTTCCTTGTAGTCTAAATGCTGACTTTGGCGTAACAGTAACTGGTCCCGCTGTACGAATATGTCCTACATCTGATTTTCCTGTTGACCAGAGATTTTCTGGTATATTCTGTAAGTCATTCTCTTCCTCCTTCAATAGGAGAGCTAATCAGCTGTCCTCACTAGACTGCAAGTGTACAGCTGGGTGGGTCTGAGTTATCCAGTTCAACTTCTGCATTTGTATTCCTTGTTCTGACAGTTATAACTCTGTCTGTTTTTCCCATCTCGTGACTTTTTCTCCCAAGTCTACCCATTTTACATTCTTGTCCTTAGTTAAGCTAACATGTGGTAATCGATTAGATTTATAGAGTGCAAAGAACTCCTGGGGCAATGAACAGCTGGCTACACTGTTCCCTTCTGTGTCCCAGTACAGATTATGTAATATCAGTCTGTTTGCATGATTTCTAAACAATTCTTGCTCATATTCCTTATCAGGTCCTGGTGTATTACAATAATACAGAGTACAGTGCAACCAATGCTGTTTATCAATGTCAAGGGAGGGGAACTTGCTGACGCTATGTTCATCAACTCTTCGGTCACTGCCCCTGGACCAGTCATAACCAAGTCCTGGCTGTACTAATAATACATTTTACCCTCCGATTGCACTGCAAAGGTATCAATTTGCTTCTGTGCTTCCATACCCTGCATAGTCGGAACTACTGCTATACCAAATAACTGCATAAGGTCTCTGCCCAAGAGGTTTACTGGGCATTTTGCAGATACAACAATTTTACTTTTCTGGGTCAATCCTGAAACAGGATCAGTTATCACAATATTATGGGAGAGGGGCTCCCGATACAGCTGTCCATTAGCTGCTTTCACTAATATGTAATCAGGTGACTCTCAGTTCTCTGGCAGTTTGGAGGGATGTACCAGGGTCTGTGATGCCCCTGAGTCACACACGAATCTGACTTAGCTACAATTCTAAATTCAAAAACAATTTTACTTGTCTAGTCATAGATAGTTATAGAAAAGATTACGTAAGTAATTTTGTATGACTAGATTCAATAGATATGATTCATAGGAGTGATATACAGCCTGAGGGGTAGAACAAAATGTTCATTTACAAGAAGTTTTCTAATAAGAAAGCGTAGGTGGGGTGAAACAGGCGTAGTAGATCAAGAGGAGTTTTGATGTAGTCAGAAGAGTTGAAGGCATCAGAGTTGAGAGGTAAGACAGGTAAGTAGGATGGTAGTTGCTCTAACCTGAGGTGTAGCAGGTGCATAGCCAGGAGTTAGTGAGGTGGTTTTTTAGCAATTTTTTAAACTGTTTAGGTGAAGAGGTATTCATACGTGGATTGGACAGAGTGTTCCAGAGTTTAGAGATACAGTAGAAGAAGTGGGCGTCACCCGCTATGTCTTTTACTTTGGCGACTTGCAGGAGTAGATTATTGTTTGAGTGAAGGGCTCTAGATGAAAAGTGGGGTTGGACTAGGTTTTTAAGGGCTGGGGCTTTTTCTGGTTGATGAATGATTTTATGTGTTAAGGTAAGGTGATTAAATTGAAGTAAGAAAGAGTTCTAGCCATTTCAGTTGTTTGAGGGATTGGTAGTGATGGGATTTATATTGGGCATTTGTTGCAAATTTAGAAATTTTGTTATAGCAGGTTTCAAGCTTGGTTAGGTCAGTTTTGCAGAGGTTTGTTAAGATAGGGGATGTGTATAAAAGTGTAGATAACAGGTGCAGTCTAGCAATTTTTACTTTTGTGTTTGTAATTAGATATTGTTTATTCCTATAGAGGATGCCAAATTTTTTGTGTACTTTTTTGATGGATTGGTCTATATGGAGATCAAATTTTAGGTTATTGTTGATAATAACACCCAGAAGTTTGGTATGGGGGGGTGGGGTAATTATGATTTTGTTCTTAGAGAAGATCTGAACGTTTGTGGGGGGAAGGGGGTTTCTGGTGGGATAGAAAAGAATATGTTTAGTTTTATTGGGATTTAATGACAATTGTGAGTTTGTTAGCCATGTTTCTACTGAGAGGAAGGTGTCCTGGGTGATAGATTACAGGTCACTAAGGGAAGATGCAGATCAGATCAGAGTAGAGTCATCAGCATACTGAATAATCCTGGCTTAGGGGGTAGCAGAGTGGAGGTGGTTGGTGAATAGAGAGAAAAGAAGAGGTCCAAGGATGGAGCCTTGGGGTACCCCTACGGTGATGGGTAGCACATAGCCTCTGCTGTTAGTTTTATGAAGTCTGCAGGGAGATTATCAGCAACTAAGGTAGTTGGTTTTAGTTTTTTTAGTAGTTTTTTGATCAGGTGAGTTACAACTGCTTTTATTTTGAAAAGTCATTTGAATAATGCTAATTACCTCATTTGCTGGTGAAAACCATGCAAATGAGGTGAATTAGTGATTCAGCAAGCAGGCAGGTGTCCATGTAGAAATAGTGTAAGAAGCAGAGGTGTGTTCAGTTGCTAGCTGAACACATTTCTGCAAATTAGAAAAACAGAGGCATGACAGCTAGAAATAAAGCATATATTATATTTATTAGGCATGCCAATGGCCAAATATATGGCCATTGGCATGACAAATAGTTTACATTTTTTGAAATAAAACTTTTTTGGCCAATCTCAGCTATTTAAGCATAGGACAGTGATGTGCAAATGGGGTTGTGATGAAAATTAAAAAAAGGGGGAAATCAATTTGCCATTATAGTCAATGGCATGCAGAATGAAAACAATACCAGGGAACAGTGGTTGCTAAGGGGAAAGGCCCAGTGTAAGTGCGGTAACCATGGAGTAAGGCAGTGGTGTATGCAAATGAGGGGATTGATACTGAATCACAAATTTCATCTAAGTGTCAGACTGCACCTAACTGTGCAGATGCTCTAACACCACCGTGTAGACAGGAGGACCAGCTAATATGAAAAGGGGGTTTGTCATGCTTGCTGTAAGAACACTGGAAATTGGTGGTTCGTGTTTGACCTTAGCTCAGCAATGCTAAGGTAGGGGGTGTGTCTGAGACTGTATTGTTTTATTCCATGAAATGCAGAGCATGTTCGCATTCAGGGAGGGCCAGTTCTGTTTAAAAGTGTTTACTTTAGTTAAATGGGTGTGTGCAGTGCACACTGGGCCTAAAACAAACAACAACAAAAAAAAACACAGGAAGTAGCAGAACTGTTTACATTTGAGCACCAGGTATGCCCGGCACCCATCGGGGCTTAAACGGGGAAGAAATGGGAAGGGGAAACAGCAGAAGGAAGGAAATCAAGGAGAACTAGGATAGCTGGCAGGTGGAATGTATCAGAATCAGCCAATTACACAGGCAGCAGCCCAGCACAGCCCAGCACAGCCCAGCCCAGCACAGCCCAGCCCAGCACAACCCAGCACAGCCCAGCACACTACTATAAACTATGCAAACAGCTTTCATCAGAATCAGCCAATTACACAGGCAGCAGCCCAGCCCAGCACACTACTGTAAACTATGCAAACAGCTTTCAGTCTGGTTTTTCCCACAAACTCTACACAACTGGTGTACACATTCGGGCAAATTTTAAACTGACAAAACTAACAAAACATGTTAGGGGCTGCTGTTGCTTTGATCTATCAGCATGTGCTAGAGGCAAAGGGTGGTGAGGAGGAAAATGCTGACAACCAACTCAGAGTGAGGAGGAGGAGAAGAGTGTTCAGACCCAGGGTAACCTACCAGGGGGCTACATGATCTGGAGAAAGTAGACCACTACAGGGTGGACAGGGACATACTTCAACAACTTATTGGGCTGTGCTGGCCTCACCTCAGACCCAGAACCAACAGATGGGAACCCATTCCAGTGGATTCCAAGGTATGTGTAGCCTTAAGAATACTAGCTACAGGTACTTTCCAAAGACCAGCTGGGGATATCATGGGGGTTTCACAGGCATCTGTGTCCAGGATAGTCCACCAGTTCCTAGATGCCATACGACCACATGCCGCTGAGCACATTTACTTCCCCAGCACCTGTGAGGAGAGCACCAGCAATATGCATCTCTTCTACTGTGTAGCAGAATACTCGGAGGTAGTGGGTGCCATAGACTGCATGCACATCCACATCAAAGCACCACCCAGTGACCTGGGTAGGGTCTACCCAGTCATGTACAATGCCCAGGCCATTATCATGAATTTGTGTGCTGGCAGCCCTTTAAGCTATCATGACTCCCACATCTGGCATTCGTCACAGCTGTACCAGGCATTTGCCAGTGGGGACATCCCATATGGTTATCTGTTGGGGGATGCTGTCAATGCACTAGAGCCATGGCTGATGACAATCATCAGAAATGCACACATACCCACACAAGAACGCCATAATGAGGCACATGCACATAACCAGGATCAATATAGAGCATGTGTTGGGATGCTCAAGTCACGGTTCCGCTGCCTTGACATATCTGGTGGAGCCTTGCAGTCCTCTCCAGCCACATGTGCACACATGTTCATAGTATGTGCCATGGTACACAATACTATCCTGTGGAAATAGCTGCAGTAGGAACAGAATGGGGAAGGGCCACACAACACCCCACTATTGCCAAGGTCTCTACAGGCACAAAGGGACTCAGAGGAGGAACATCCTGAGCCTGTCCCTGTAGGCTGACGGAAGCATGCCCAGTATGGCCTGTCCTTGGCAAAGAGGCAATGCATAGTACATACACTGACACTGTAGGGCATGAGGGACTGCTCTCTCTCTGATGTGCACACACAGTAAAAATGGATGCCAAGCATTACCTTACTATTTATAGGCAGTGTATTGCGTATATCCGACATAGTAAGCCCTCAAGTGCCATCCTCACAAAAGCCACAGGCACAAGGCAAGTTAGTCTTCTTAACAAAATAAATGAATGGAGTGGAATGTACTGATAGCATATCTATGGTATTGATTCAAGCATGCAAGGGAATGGGGTGGCTTACTGGGACAGCAGCAGACAACTGACAGCTGTGTGGGACAGCAGGAAGTGTGTCCCCAGTACTGGCCTACCCACACTATGCAATAACACCCTAGTTGACAAATACCACTGCTGTATATGTGGTCAGCCAAATAACTGGGGGGAGTCATATGTCACATGCACGGATGTCAAAGTGGAGGTCCCATACTCACCCCCAGCCTCACCCAGCAGATTAGCTGTAGAAAACCATACAGAAATATCTGGCAAAGGCCCCCACATGGTGACATCCATCAAATCCCCACCTACAGACATTTACACAGTGATATCACAGCAGGTCTGGCAGTGGCAGTATGGCTTTGAAAGGTAAGAAGTCTGAAACTACAAATGTTTATGCCAGAACAATTTGACATGTGGTTGATACTGTTATGTCTGTAGTCTCAAAGATAGGGCATACCACTATGCCAAATGGGAACAAAATGTTAAGCAAACATCAGCACAGTCTCTGCAAATGTGTATTGTGTACAGATGTGTCACCCCCCCCATAGTCCCATATAAATGCAGTAACAAGTCCCTAGCCTTAAGAAGCATCCAGCCATCAACTAGACTGATGGCTCAACACAAACAGAAAGCAATTGTCAGTAACACCCACAGTCAACTCACTGGTGCCATCCCAGGGTTGTCCACTGCTGGCAGCTTGGGAACATATAATCATCAGAATGCACTGCCTTGCTACAGATGGCCTGCATCTGTCATACCTGGCCTACAGGCCTGTGGCAAATGCCCATGCCTCACACACAGTGCTCTGTTAGGGAGTGTCATGGGGTCAATAATACCAACATAACACAGTCTACAAAATGCAAAGAAAGGCCATGCTGCTAACTGCTAGGAGAATACCTACCAGTGTCAGAGAGCCAGAAATCTGGACAAAGCCATGAATAATGGGGTGGAAAAAGGTCCAAAGAGAAGGACAAGTTTGAAATACTGCTCTAATAATGTTATAAAGTTGATGGAATGATTGTAGTAGCATGGAATGTCTGATGGGTACAAAGTCTGAAACTGCAATGTCAACTGTCAATAATATCTAACTTCAACCCTGAGTGACTTGCAAAAACTTTTCCTTGAAAAACACACTTGTTTGGGTACCCAACGACATATATGAATCATGAATGTGGACATTCTGTGTTACTCTGTACAGCCGACAGGCAGGGCTAGGAGTCTAAACATAGGAATGCACTCATTGCAGGGAGTCCTAACCCTGGAAGATGATGACATGTCTGCACCCACAGAACCCTGGCCCACAGCCATGGGGAGTAATACACCCTTCCCTGAACAGTCATCCTATGCAACATACTGAACCCAAAATGTGGCCATCCAAGCAAAATGAGGTGGGCCATACATATATGCGAGACACACACCTCCAGGCTGGTCAAACAGTCTTACACATACAAGACCCTCCAAGTGCAGTCAACCTTTGAGAAGACCCCTATGCAATGTACTGGTAGCTATAGGCAAACATATCTGACCCAGGACACCCCCCACACATATCTTATCCCCTACAAATCTATCAAGAGTCCGCCTGTCACCCTAATCCTGTGTGACATATATTACCCAACTGTTGACTGGAATTAGACCAGGCCAAAACAGAAATGCACAGAGATTCCACCATTTCCGCAGTTCCAGCAGTCAAGTGCCCATAGGCACACCTCTCAACAGGCTGGATTGTGCAAGAATGCATTGAATGTGGCCCATAATTTTGGAGTGTGCATCATCCATCCTGTTTTCCTCTGGTACATCACTGTGATGATCTGAGGAACATGTCACGAGGTACTGAAACTATACATGACAGTTTCAAATGGCATATATGTCAGATATTTGCTAAAACAAGCCCTGTAACCCTAGAAACGCATACTTTACTGAGAGAAATAGTCACAATCACCATATGGCCCATTGTCTCTCCATTTTGATAGGCTATCTCCAGATATCCTGCACCACCAGATTGAGAGGTATGCCTGTAGCACAAAACAAACGAGACTGGAGTATAACAATATATAGAATGGAGTCCCACATTTAGTACAGAAGGTCACACTGGGCATGCTCATACACTTTAACAAATGTCAGTAGGATCTTGAAATGGACAGGCCTTCCCCACCCAGTGCACTTCCCATTGCCCTACTTTAGCAGTCTTGAAGATGTCTGTCACCATAGAAGTACGTTTTGTCAGGCTGCAGCCCTATATTTTCTGTGACACGTGCAATAACTGCGTAACACTATAGCACAAATAACTAGTTAGGTAGGAGTTCTAATGTCAGTACTGGGAAATGTAAAAGTGCGTGTGTGTGTGTGTGTGTGTGTGTGTGTGTGTGTGTGTGTGTGTGTGTGTGTAAAACTGTGTGTGTGTGGGGGGGGAGGTGCATGTGTGTGTGTGTGTGTGTGTGTGTCTGTGTGTGTGTTTACAAGTTAAAGCTTTTGAGTCCATTCAAGCCCAATACACTTTCTAGCAGTCCGGTAGATATCAGTCACCTTAGAATTCCCTTTCGTCAGACCTCAGCTGCATAAGCACTGTGGTGTGTGTGATAATTGTGTAACACTATAGTACAAATAACTTGTTAGGTAGGAGTTCTAATCTCAGTCCTGACAAATGTAAAAGTGTGTGTGTGTGTGTGTGTGTGTGTGTGTGTGTGTGTGTGTGTGTGTGTGTGTGTGTGTGTGTGTGTGTGAACAGTATCCTGTCTGTGGAGCGGATGTTGTGTTTGTGTGAGAACCATACCCATTGAGGGCACGTTTTGCTACTTTTTGCTGTTTCCCACCCAGTACATGTCCCAGTGTCTACATTACAAGGCCCACAGTTCTCATCCACTGTAGAGGGATCTGAAGACACTACAGCCCTATAAGCATTGTGTTATGTGTAATAACTATGTGACAGTATGGAATACATATCTGGATAGACTGCCCATCTAATCCTTGGATATAACTCCCCATTCAGGAATCATACACAAACACACTTAGGTAGGCAGCCACCCCTACATCAGTAGGTGGCTTGCAAACTGGCTCACAGATAGAACCCACAGTGTGAAAGCAGCGACTCCATGTCAGACTGTTGAACAGTCACAAGTGGAGTCCCACAGGTTGTGGACCTGGGTTCACTCATGCTTGGGATCCACACCTCTGAAGACCAGCCCAATACAGAAGCGCCCTGGCTGACAATGTTTGCAGATGACTACAAGGTCGGTGCTATTATTTATTTATTTATTTATTTGCAGTTTGTTTGCCAGGATGGTCCACTGGGCCACGAGAAGCCCATTTCCAATGGAGTCCTGGGGAGTAAAGCTCCAGAATAATACAAAAGATACAAATACAAAATATAAATACAATGATAGAAGTCAACAAGATTGCAAATTAGAAAATATGAGATAATTTGGAAAGTACATAGTTATAAGTTGCAGTGTAGTAGAATTAGAAGAAGCAAATTAGTCATTATAAGCAAATACAGTTATTGTACAATCTGATAGTTTCTACTGCTATTACTAGGAGTAATGGAAACTATAGGAGTTTATTTACAGATATAATAGCTTGTGCGAAATGAGAAAGGCAGGGGAAGCTATGTAGGATGAGAACAAGAGCATTCCCACTGTGAGGTTAGGTATGAGTGAAGTAAGGTTTTGAAGGCAGAGAGACTGTTAGTGGTACAGATGAAAGATGGGAGTGCTAGAGAGAAGGACAGAAGATGTGTGTCTGGTGGATGGGCAGGTTTGTGCAATTCTATTACGTTTTGGAAGTTAGATCTTAGACATCTATTAGATTGATGCATTTGGAAGATAGGGACAAGGGAGGGGCAGAAAGAGGGGTTAAAAATAATTTTGTGTGCTTGGATAAGTTGATTATAGGTGAGATAATTGGGTAGTTCAAGCCAGTTCAGTTGGTGTAGGGAAATACAGTGATGGGTAGAGGATCTCTGGCCAGTTGCAAATTTTGAACTTTTGTAGTAGGAGTAGGAGGACAGTTTGGACTAGAAGGAAGACTGTATACTAGTAAGGATAGAGGCACCATATAGGAGGGACGGGATAAGGTAAGTAGTAGTGAGAGCAAGCCTGGTGGGAGGAGAGGTGCAGTGGCTGTGGAAATAAAGTAAGCCCAATGTCTTATGTGTGTTTGATATTTACTTGTATATGGCTATCAAACTTTAGCTGATCATCAATTAGGACTCCTAATAGTTTTGCAGTGGGGACTAATTCAACAAGTGTATTATTTTGGCTAGAGATAGAGAATAAACTTTTGTCAAGTGTGTTTACTTTAGAAGGGGTAAATATCATTAGCTTAGTCATGGTTGCATTGAGTGCCAGATGGTTGTCTAGCATCCATTGTTCAGTAGAAGAGAAGGCCTTGTGGGTTAATTTTGCTAGTGAAGAAGTAGAGGTATCAGAGCAGATTATTGTTGAATCATCTGTGTATTGGATGAGGCTAATGTTAGGAATGGCATGGTGGATGTTGTTAATGAAGATACTAAAAAGAAGTGGACTTAGTATAGAATCTTGAGGCACACCTGTGGGAGTCTTTAGGAAGAGATAAATAGCTTTTTTCCACTTGACTGCTTGTTGCCTGTTTGATAGATAACTGGTGAACTAATTGATAGAGGAGTGGAATAAGTTTAGTTTAGAGAGTTTAGTGGGGAGAAGGTTGTGAGAAGTGGTGTTGAAGGCCTTTGAAAGGTCTAAAAGGAGGATGGACACAATATGACTGGTGTCACTGGCCTTATTAACAGAAGGAGAGGAGGGTGGTGGTTGTGCTGTGGCCAGGTCGGAATCCATGTTGTGTGGGAGTGAGAAGGTTATTATTTAAGAGGTAGGGAAGAAGTTGTAGGTGGATACATTTTTGAGAAGTTTAGAACTGGGGATCAGATAGCGATTGGTCAGACGTTAGGGATGTCATTATTGTTGCCTCCTTTGTGGAGTGGTTTATTAAAGGCTTTTTTCCAGAGCTGGGAGACATGGCACTCTGAGAATGATTGATTTATTAGTATGCAGATAGAGTACGCAACAACTTCTGCTGCTATTTTTAGAAAGTAGGAGGGTATCTTGTCAGGGGCATTAGAACATAATTTCATTTTTAGAAGTAATTTCTTTATGATGGAGATGGGGATAGGGTTCATGGAGAAGGGAGGAGGTTGGGAGCTGGAGTTAGAAGAGCAAGGGGGATGTGTAGGTGTGTGTGAGGAAGTAGAATTATTAGTGAAGGATGATGTTAGTTTAGATATGGAATCAATGAATAATGAGTTGAATTTGGAAGCTAATTCTAAGTCGGAGGTATTTGGGTCTTGGAAGGGGTTCTCTTTTTTACCTGGTTAAAGAGAGGAAATTCTATCCCAGAATTTTTTTGGGTTAGTATTATGATTGGTTTTCAGTGTGGAAAAATAGGCTTTGCAATCTGAGGTAATACTTTTATTGCTTTGTTACGACGTGTTTTATATTCATTCAGGGTGATGCTAGTTTTAGTTTTATGGGAGTGTTTCCAGGCTTTATCCCAGAGCCACATGAAGAGTAAGATATTCTTAGTTAGCCATGGCATGGGGTTGCTTTTTGTGCATTTTGTTTTCCATGGGGCAAAGGAGTCAAGCAAGTTTAAGAAAGTTGTATTAAAGTAGGTAACAGCATTATCTAGGGATAGAGTTTTTAGTGGATTCCAGTCTGTTCTTTTTAGTGCATCTGAGAATTCATCAGGGTTAAAGATTTTTAGATACCAGGTAGAGGAATATGTATAGGTTAGTTGTAAGGATGAGGGAAGCTGATGGGCAAAATTGGAAAGATGGTCACCTAGTGGGTCTAGAAAGGTACCACTATTAGTGAAATAGTGGGGATGTGAAACCAGAATCCAGTCTAGCATGCTTCCAGAGAGGAAGTCTTTAGAAGGTCTAGCTGATGAGGTAATAAATTGAGTAAAGTCATAAAGATTTATATTTAAGGAGTTACTTGGAGATTGATTTGTGGCCCAGTTAATGTTAACATCACCCAGAATTATAGTTTCATTTGTGATGTTGATAGAAAGCCAGGAGGGAATGTCGTCAAGGATTGCAACATTGTCTCCAGGAAGGATATAAAGGGTGATAATGCAGATAAGTTTATGGTTGTTTACCTGAAGAAGGCCTGGAATTAATTCAGCATTACCAAATTTGGGAATAGGTTTGGAGTATGGGGCAACTAGGAGGGAAGAGGAGTAAAGGAGAGCAACACCTCCCCCTTTTTTATGCACTCTGTCTTTTCTAATAATAGAGTAGTTGGGTGGAATCAATTCTGAGTATTTTATATGGGGTTTGAACCAGGTTTTAGGAATAGACAGGATGTCTGGTTGATTATGGAGGAGCCAGGTATGGAGGGTGGGGATTTTGTTACAAATTTTCTGGGTGTTTAGAGCTGTGAACTTGAGGGACCTACCAGCTGAATGGGGAGGGTAGATGAGGAAGTAGAGGTTTGTGAGGGACAGACAGGGTCCAGGGTTTGGGTGTATGTCACCAGAGAGAAGGGTAGAGATAAAGTAATGAATATGGAAGAGGAGGTATTTAAATGGTTTAGTATCAAATTTGTTGGTTGTAGGCTGCATTGTAATAGAGCTAGTGAGGATGGGAGTGGTGTTTTTTGGGGTTAGTTATGAGTTTGTAGGGGAAGAGCATAGTATTGTTGATTACATAAAGGCTAGGGGATATGCAGGATACTGGGCGTGCATGCTGTATATGGACTGAGGCAGAAGTGTGAAATGAAGGAAAGTGGTTAGCATAGAGGTCTTGTGAGATAAGGCAGACTAAGGTAAAAATGAGTAGTGCTTGAGTTAATACTGTGGCACGTTTCAAGGGCATGGTGTTCATTTTGGATACTAGTTGGAGGTGGAATTAAGGCTCATAGGTTCATAGGTAGGTACTAGGCTATTGGCCCAAGGGCCTATGTAAGCCTAGCCAATAAGGTTCCCTGGCTTACGCCACCCAAGAAAGTTATTTTCCTGAGCCACTGTTGAGCAGAGACACAGAAATGATCCCCGGGGTGTATTTCCCATTTCCCATCCACTCATCAAGATTTTTTTTTAAGAGTGCTAATGAAGAACATTGCTTGACATAGATGGGTAGCCTGTTCCAAAGTATGGGAAGTTTCTGGGACAGGAATCTATCCCTCCAGCATGTCCTGTTTATTGTGGTGACAAGGTTTAGGTCCCTAGAGCATGTAGCTTGGAGGGATTGGGATTTATTTAGGTGTAGCATGTCCAACAGCTCTGGGTTTGACATAGCTTTATATGTTAGGCAGAGATCACCTCGGAGTAGGCGATATGCTACGGAGTAAAGCTGGAGTTTTTAGAGGTGGTCAGTATAGGGCTTTTGTTTGAGGCCATTAATCCTCTTTGTGAGGTACTTCTGTGGCCTTTCCAGCTGCTGCAGATGTCTTGTGAGGTACATTCCAAAAGGGGCATTGTACTCTATAATGGGTCTAATGAGTGTCGAGTAGAGGGGAACAATGACCTCTTTTTTCCTGGATGAGAACCCTTTTATGATGAGGTGTGCCAAGTAGAAGGACTTCCTGACTACTGTGGCCATGTGACTATTAAAAGAGAGACTACTGTCCACTTGGGTCCCAAGGTCTCTTATCACACATTCGGTGTTAAGTAGATTGCTGCCTATGTGGTAGTTCATGAGTACAGAGTTTTTACCAAAGGGGATGACACTGCACTTTTTGGCCTCGAGCTTGAGGCCATGGCTCTGACACTAGGCATCTGTCTAAGGGAGGCCCGTCTGCAGGATGTCCACATCATTTCGGGACTTGACTATGGCTCCTAGTTTGTAGTCATCTGCAAACTTCGTTAGCCAGAGGCCTTCTTTGTTAGCCTGTACTTCAAAGAAGTAGATACTAAACAAGAGAGGTCCAGGACGGAACCCTGTGGTACTCCACTTGTCACTGCTTTGAGGTCAGATTTGGAGTCTGCAACTTTTACAGTGTGGGTTCTGTCAATGAGCCAGTTGGCAACGCATCTTGTGATGTAGGGATTTATACCTAGTTTACCTATAATTCCAGAATGTTAGTTTACCTATAATTCCAGAATGGGGGATGGTGTTGAAAGCCTTGGTGAGGTCAAGGTAGGCTGTGTGATCCACCTTACCCTCATCTACATCTTTGTTGACTGCCTCAAGGAAGTCGATCAGGTTCAGGAGGCATGATCTGCCTTTCACAAACCCGAACTGGGTGGGATCCAGAGTTTGGAAGTTACCATTGTCTTTGTTTATGAGTTCCATGATAATACATTCCATGGCCTTGCAGACCAGGCTCATCAGGCTAATAGGTCGATAGTTCCCAGGATCAGTGGTGTCTCCCCCTTTGTGGAGTGGGATAACTGTTGCTGTGTGCCATTCAGTGAGCACAAAGCCTGATACTAGGCTATTATTGAACATGGTGCCTAAGTGGGGAGCCAGTTCGTTCTGAAGTTCATGTAAAATGCAGCCTGGGATGTTGTCCAGTCCCATGGATGCTGTGTTTTTGGCTTTAGAGAGTGCAGCTTTTACCTGTGTAGTTGTGATTACAGGGACTCTGCATTCTTCCTGTATAGATATGGGCCTTTTAGGGGGTGGGGGGGTAAAGTTAGCACTGAACCAATCTGCCAGGATGTTGCAATATCAGTTGGTTCTGTAATTTTCGTGCCATTGTGCTGTAACTCTGTGCAGATCTGGGTGTTGCCATCGAGATTCTTGACATAGCTATAGAATGCTTTGTGGTTGTCCTTAGAATTAGTGGTGATTTTGTTTTCGTAGCTAGCTTTGGAGGATCTTATAAGGGATCTCAGCTTCTTACTGAGGCTGACCAGGGAGCTCCTCCACTCATGGGATTTTACTCTCTTTTGCAGCAGTTTCTTCCTTCTGTTGTAGAGTTTTGTTATGGCAAGGGCCCACTAGATTGGCTTGCTTTTTTTGGAGGATAGCGTCTTGGTTCTGTTTGGGATGGCATGATCCATGCACTCATGTACGTGCTTATAGAGTGCATTTGTGTAGGATTCAGCAGTTGTAACTGTATTGTCCATCTGTATGCTTCTTAAGTCATGAAGTTCACAACTTCTGTCTTAAGAAGCATTAAGTTGGTTTTGGAGAAATTGTTTTACCGTGGTTTCCTTAATGGGGGTGAGGTGGGGTGGGATGTGGATATCAAGGGTGATTAGCTTATAGTTGAATCGGACCAACGAGGAGCTGACTTCAGGTGTGGAACACCGGTCACTGATATTGATAATGACTAGGTCTAGGATATTGTTGCCCCTGGAGGGGGTGTGGATAAGTTGATCCAGGGCATTGTAATTTATGAATTCCAGAAAGCGTTGAGCTAAGGAATTACTACACAAGTAGTTTTCTCAGTTAATGGTGGGGTAATTGAAGTCTCCCATTATTAGGGTGTTTGGTTGAACCCTAATATTTTCCAGTACATCAAGAAAAGAGGAGTGGAAATCCTGGGGCATGGCGGGGGATCTGTAGCAAGCTACAATTTGGATTGCAGTTTTGCCCAGAGTTAGTTGCACTTGGATAACCTTGGATGCATTATGCTGAGCAACTAGCCTGGAGGTGTGGATATCCTTAATGAATATGGACACACCTCCGCCTTTGGTGTTTCGGTCCAGGTTACATGGCCAAAAAAGTGTGGTATGAGTTATAGCCTTGTAGTGCAGGGGTGCTCTCTGGATCCTTGAACTAGGTCTCAGTCACTGCACAGATATCGATGTTCTCCATTTTAAGGAGTACCTTGAGTGAGTGCATTTTGAGATTTATACTTCTAGCATTGAGTAGCATTATCCTCATTTTTTGCTTGCCTTTTCCTGTTACAGTGGTGAATTTATTTGAACCTTGCCTAAAAAATGCACTATAGGGGCAGCAAGAGCCTTAGCCAGTATCTGGAATCCCAGAGGCGACAGGTGCAGGCCATCTATGGCAAAGCATTGTGGTCTGTCAACCATGCCATCCCAAGCAGACAGATACTGGATCCCCTTACAATGACACCAGAAGAAGGAAAAAAGATAAGGGATGGACTATTTTCTAGAGTTGGATGTAAAGGAATGAGAGGGATGAAACTGATGTAAGGGTTGAACTGCAAGAGGTAGATAGGCTATGGGTGGGGTAGATCATTTGTACAGGTGCTGGGGTGGGTGGGATGTGGGGGCAGGGTAGGGGAGCAGAGTGAGCCCACAGGGCAAACGGAGCAGGTAGAACCAAGGAAAAGAAAGAAGACTGGTCAGTGAGAAACTATCAGTGAGACAGAGAACAAGCACAAGGTAAGGAGGTAATGGGATGAGTCACTAGGTGCCTATGTGTAGAGAGAGACAAGGGTTTGGATCTTAAAATGGGACAGTAGTAGCTTAACTATGATGGCCTCCCCATGTGTTATTATCCCCCCACGTGATGTTGACATCCATCACAAAGGCCTCTCTGAGACCTATGGCTTTTGTCAGAACCCTGGATATAAGAACAATGCCAGATGATGTGCCACCATCCCCTTTGGGTACGACATGATTCCCATATAGTAATACATTGATGGTAGTCCACTGAACACTGATGTTGTATAACAGAACTGGGAACACAGGTTGACAGTGAGCTATGTGGGGACCACCACAGTGCCACTGTCTTCCAAAAGTCCTTCCATGTGTCACTTCTCCAGACTCAGGGTGTTGAATTTGGGAATAAAAATGACAGTGTTTCCCTGTACAGTCCCCTCAGTAGGCCAATTAATGTGTACTATGGCCCATTTGTTATGTAGCCCACTGAACACCAGCAACAACAGGAGAGGCTGCACATGTACCTCACAAGGAGGATCTTAGTACTACACACTTGCCCCATATGGACAGACTCCAACAGCTGCAATGAATCTCTGTCTTACATTGGCTACTTAGGTGTGATCTCTGCCTGACATACACAGCCATGTCTGACCCAACTCTGTCAGGAATGCTACATCCGAGGAAACTAATCTGTCCACACACCATGCCCCAGATACCTCAACTCCATCCTCACAATCAATAGGACAAGCTGGAGGGACAGGTTCACAATCCAGAGGCTGGCCATGCTATGGAATAGACACCACATACATGTCAAGCCGAGCACATCATTGGCCCGCTTCAAGAGAAATCAGGAGAAGTGACTGGAGAATAGAATACCCACCCTGGGGATCACTCCAGTGACTATACTCAGTAGACACACTGGGGAGTATCATCAGGTGGCATGATGCCAGTGTATTACCATGGATTAGCCTTGTAAAGCCTCCATGGCCATTTGACTCTTTGAACCTATGGACCTCAGTAGTGTCAAATGTGTATGTGTGTGTGTGCATTAATGTGTCTGGAAGTGCTTGTGAGTGTGTAACGTGGGTGAAAATAGTTGGTGTCCCATCTCACCCACTACAACTACCATTGCCATACCTTATAAATGCTGTAGATGTTATTCACTATATAGGCAACTTGAGACACTCCACAACCTATAAGCTCTGTGGTTTGTGCAGTAACTGCATAACACTATAATACCAGTAGCCACATATCTAGGGGTTCTAATATGAGTTCTGGCAAATGAGTGTGTGTGGGTTTGTGTGTGTGTGTGTGTGTGTGTGTGTGTGTGTGTGTGTGTGTGTGTGTGTGTGTGTGTGTGTGTGTGTGTGTGTGTGTGTGTTTGTGTTATTGTGTGCAAGTGTGTGTAGGTTACAGTATATTGTGGCCTCTCTCACCCAGTACAGCACCCATTGTAATACCTTGCAAAGCCTGGTGATGTCCCTCACCTTAGATGTACCTTTGGACAACTGTCACCCCATAACCTCCATGGCACATGCGATAAATGCATAACACTGTAGTAACAATAAATAGTTAGGTAGGGGTTCTCATCTATCCATTGGATAGGCATGGATTCATATTTTATGCCATGGTACACACAGTACACATTCCTAAGTCTACTGTATGAGGTCTGCTGTTCACATCCACCGTAGTGGTATCTGTAGACACTCTTCAGCCCTATAAGCCCTGTACAACAGTATGGAATGGTATGGTATGAATAACAAGATAAGCTGGTCTGCTAATGTCAGTACTGGCAAGTGTGTGTGTGTGTGTGTGTGTGTGTGTGTGTGTGTGTGTGTGTGTGTGTGTGTGTGTGTGTGTGTGTGTGTGTGCATTATGCATTAGTGTGTATAGCAGTGGTTGTGAGTGCGTAGACTTGTATGCAACACTATTATGAGTAATCTCACACCCAGTACAGCCACCATTGCCATAGCCCACAAGGCCACGTAATGTTATTCACCTTACAGGTACCTTTTACAACTCATCACACTAGTAGTCCTTTGCCACCTGCAATAACTGCATAATAGTGTGGTACCACAACTTGATGGGTAAGGGTTCCAAACACAACACTGGCAACTTTGATCCTGTGCATGCATGTGTGTGTGTGTGTGTGTGTGTGTGTGTGTGTGTGTGTGTGTGTGTGTGTGTGTGTGTGTGTGTGTGTTTGTGTGTGTGTGTGAACAGTATTTTCTGTGTGTTTGGTTAACACTATATCCTCTGGGGTTGAGAGTATTAGCAATCTGAGGTGTGTTCCACCCAACACACTTACCATCGTCCACTATACTAGAGCTGTCAACCACCATAGACTGAGATACAATCCCTATAGAGTACAACACCCCATTTGATATGTACCTCACATGACATCTGCAACAACTGTAAAAGCCACAGAAATACCTCAGTAAAAGAATCACAGGACTGTAAACAGATGCCTTATGCTGACCATCTAAAACAACTCCAGCTATACTCTGTCGCATATCGCCTACTCAGAAATGATATCTTCTTAACATACAAGGCCATGTCAAACCCAGTGCTGTTGGACATGCTACACTTAAAGAAATCCCAGTCCCTCAGAGCTTTATGTTCCATGGATCTAAAGCTGGTCATCACAATGAACAAAACATACTGGAGGGACAGGTTTCTGACCCAGAGACTCCCCATACTCTGGAATAGACTTCCCATACATGTCAAGCTGAGCGCCTCTTTGGCCCCCTTCAAAAGGAACCTTGACAATTGGATGGGAGATAGTAAATTCACCTCGGGGATCATGTCAGTCACCCTGCTAGACAGGGGGCCAGGAAAGTAAATATTCTGGGAAGAAATCGCCAGGGAATTGATATGGCTAGGCTTGTATAGGCCATAGGGCCGATAGCCTAGTACCAACCTATGAAACTATGAACCTATAATTTGTGAGGCACATGCAAGAACTGTTACACAGACCCGGGAAATGTGTACAGATACAGCTGTACCCCAACAATGATGTGGTTGATGTGTTACTACACTGCCATACCCCTTGTTGGTGATGTCTGCAGGGCCACATCCTGCAGACACAGACAACTGGAAAACAAACAGAATACAACATGTGAGAACACATTCGCTTAGTCTTACTAACATCGATAATGCATCATGGCTGAAAAGGTACATACGCCTTCTGATGTGTACCCAGCACAAATGTCAGATGACAGCACCTTACACAGCATTAACTAGCTACAGTCTACTAAAGTCACCCTGTGCATCAGACCAATATAAGCATGTCCTGGCATTGATGGTATGGATGGCATGGCTGTGGCACAGGTATCATCATATGCACAGGGTGTTGTGTGGGTTTGCCAGAAGCCTAGGCTGAGCCACACGCTTAACTTCATGTGTGTGTTTGGGGGGTGTTCATTAAATGGACAGTGCAGGGGTGGTGTGTGTGTGTAGGTGACTTTTCTGATGGTGATGTGTGTGTGTGTGTTTGTATGCACACAATCACGCCATGTGGGCACTGTACACAGGGGTATTTTGGACAGCTGTGGGCCTTACATGGCAGGGTGTACAGTTCACCATCCCTGGCCATGGACATGGGAACTGGGCCTGACGAGGGTATCACTGGCACTACCAGGGCCGAGTCCAAATGCAGTACTACTCCCTGCTGATGACTGCTGCCTGCTGGATCTGCATCCCTGTTGGGACTTGCCAGGATCATGTGCCCATGGCCTGCTGGATCGTGGCATGGAAATCACACCCCCTTCATTAGTGCTGGTGGTACTGCCAGCATGGGGAATGTGATGGTGCATGGCCATGTAGATGCTCAGCTGATCATGGTGCTGCACTACAGCCACATGGCTGCTGGTCAGCATCCACCAAACACTCAAGCACAGATATTCCATGGTCAAGGAGTGCCAAGGTCTCCCCCACCATCTATCTACAACCCCAGTATGAACACAGATGGCGGCATTGAGGACATATTGCCACAGATACCAGGGACATGCTCATCCATGACCCTTCGTATATGTCTGGTATTACATTCATTATGTGCCTGTGCCCCCATGACAGCCTGAAACATGCATCTGGTGACTGCTGCCATGGCACTTGCAACAGGAGCATGACGGGCTGCAATCTTCTGCTGAGCATCCCTGCCCATCTGCCTGTGTGGTATCTCACCAGCACTCTGGCTATGGATAGTACCTGCACCCTCAATTGCCATTGTCACCACAGTAGGCAGTTCAATGTCACCACCCACCAACTGTCCATTACTAAGGCCACTGGTGACAGGGTATCTGTGGGCATTGTGACTGTGTGCAAGGATGGGGTTGACAATAGTGGGATGCCAACTGATGTCACAGTATCAGACCGTGACATCCCCACCTGTGCCTCAATATGAGTATCATCATGGTCAGATTCTGCAGAGACACTGACATCAGTATCAGACTGGGAGGGACCACAGCCACCATGTCCACCTATGAGGGAAAAACAACATATGTAAATCACTCCTGGCACTATAAGGTTTGCTGGTACACATACTCACACACACAGACACACACACACACAAACACACACACACACACACACACACACACACACACACACACACACGCGCACCCACACACACACACACACACAAACACACACACACAGGTGAGGTGCCTCAAAGGCATTACACAGACCTCACATTAGCCGACTGGGGGCATTCACGACACACAGTCAGACAATAACATACACACTCTGGATCATGCAGTGCAGCCCTTTCCACTTGCTTTTACTACTAATATATACCTCTGGGATAAGTGAGTGGTGTTAGTAGGTGATGGCCCTTCACCTAGAACACCCTGCTCCCCATGTAAATTATTGTTGTTCACCTGTATAGCACTGTAGCAACTCCTACAGAACACAACCCCCAACTGTACAAGGTTTTGCTGAATGCCTACATGTGTAGCTCATGTGTTTGGTCTGTTCCTCATAACCCCTGAGTTTGTCTGATACATTACTGAGTTGGTTAAAACAAGTCCGGTTACTCAAACCACTTCCCAAGCTTACAGTAGATATAGTAAGTGTATACATACCTGTTAACGTGCCAGGTTTTCATGATAAATCACATGAGACCTTAGAACTAAGGTCATAATATTGCCATCATTTCATATGACATATAACCTGTGCAATCCAACTGAAGAACATACACATTAGTTACAGGTAACATCTGGTAACAGAATTGGTACAATATGCTGGTTGCATGAGTGTGCACACCCTTAAAGTAATACTCTGTTAAAGTAACTTTTGATTTAATCACAGCATGCAGTCCTCTTTGGAAGGTGTCAATCAGCATGGCACATCTTGACATGCCAGTGTTTGCACACTCTCCCTTGCAAAACACCTTCAACTATGTCAGATTGCAAGGGCATCCCCTGTGCACTGCCCTCTTCAGGTCACCCTACATATATCCTATTGGATGTAGGTGTGGGCCCTGACTCAGCCAGTGAAGAACATTCCATGTGTTCTAGTGAAGCCAACCTTTTGATGATATGGATGTATGGTTTGAGCCCATTGTTGTGTGGAAAGTGGAATTCCTCACCATCCACAGCTATGTGGCAGACACCAGAATGTTTTGGAGCCACAAGGGACCAGTGTTTGGAATTGTTCATAATCCCCTCGAACATGGCTACAGCCCCAGTTTTAGCTTTTGAACAGCAACCCCAAAGCAAGACACTGCCATCACCATGCTTCACCATGGGGGTGGTGTTGTTGTGGTGATGTTCAGTGGTGACATTGCACCAAAAACACCTGTCAGAATTGTGGCCAAAGAGTACAACCATGGTCCCGTATTACCATAACACATTTTGACACTTACTTTTTGGAGACCTAATGTATTGTTTTCAGACTTTCACCAGGCCTGGATATTGTTTGGTGTGAGGAACTTCTGCCATCTTCCAACCCTACCCTATAGGCAGGACATATGGAGACCATGGAAGGTTGTTGTGACATATAGTACACACCCAGTACTTGCTGGAGATTCCTGCTACTACTTCACTGTCACTGTAGGGCTCCTGGCAGCCTCCCTGGCCAGTTTTGGTCTTGTATTCTCATAGACTTTGTTGGGATGTCCACTTCTTCACAATGTCATTGAAGCCCCATATTTTACCACCTTTTGATGACTGTCTGCACTGTGTTCCATGGTATGTGCAATACTGTGGAAATGTTTTGGTACTCTTCTTCAGACTGATCCATCTCAAACATGTGGTCCCTAAGCAACTTCGTCAGCTCTATGTGAACCATGACTGTTGCTGTAGCAGGCAACTGGATATATGTTAGGATAATCCTGGTAGGACAGCTGACCGTTAGTTGCTGTTAATCAAAGAGTCTCTGTGATTAATGGCTGTTGTGTACCCAATAAGATGTATTGCTGTAGTTATATTGAAAGCTGCCTCAGCACAGCACTAGCTTCAGCCTGTGCTCACATATGCATCTAGGTTGTACTATTATGTGCCATTATTGTTCCCCTAACAGATTTGTTTGCTTAATAATTGAATTGTACAGGTTATAGGTCACATGAAAGGTTGGCAGTATTTTGAACTTGTCTATTGTGCTGTCATGTTTGTATATCACACATACCTGGCAATCTAACAGGTGTGTACACCATATATATGGACTGTATACCACTAATTTGTACAATATGACCCTAGTTTTGGGCCTTTGTCCTACTCATTTTGTTGGTCTTTGTCCATGTGTCCTGCAATGACAGATTGTGAGGTATGCTACAAATATGTGACATCTCCTGCAAATAGGCCCCTGTCATGACCACCATGATGCAATGCAGTAAACACCACCACAGGTGAACATGCAGATACTGCCAAAAGGATGAGTGTAACAGCTGTGTGCATGGTCACATGCATTAACTTTAGCATGCCTGAGGTACTGGTGAGCCACAACAGGGAAACCCCATACTTACTGGATTCAGACTACTACCCAATGTGTAGACCAGAGGGACCTATGTAGTTGTGAGGGAGAGGTATTGTCAGCAGAATCACATTAGGCATTGTTACACGATGAACACTGCATTTCTGCACAGGTACAGCACACACTATGATATTACACAATTTGCTGTCCTTCACCATAGATGTGCACTTGTATGCATTACTACACCCCCCACTATTTTGCACTGAAATATGCATCTAGAGACTCTGTAGAAGACAGTTTAAATGCTACCTCATTACATTGATGTGCACTTTGGCCTTACCTGGATGCTCCACGCTAGTTGCCTGGGTGCCACCCACCTACACGACTGCTGTTTCCCATGTTTGAGTTTGTGTGAAGGCTACCCCAAGGTTGGCAAAGAGCTCTTCTGTCACCGTAAGTGAGGCCTGTGTGGCTGGCCCCCCCACTGGTAGTGGTACGGTCCCTTGCTACAGCAGCAGCCTTTTTCCAGGCATGATGTATCAGGTCAGTTGTTCTATGCCTGACCTGATCGTAATGTGTGTCCATGG
Organism: Protopterus annectens; assembly: GCF_019279795.1. Lineage (NCBI taxonomy): Eukaryota > Metazoa > Chordata > Ceratodontiformes > Protopteridae > Protopterus > Protopterus annectens. Next base: position 467,193,597 of record NC_056740.1, on the reverse strand, counting down.
TGGCCCAACATGTTCAGACTATGGATGATCTCATCTAACAGGGCAATCCACTCCTTCAGATTTTGCTGGCTATGGCCAGAAAGGATGGCATAGTTTAAGATTACAGCTTCTGTGATGGCTGCTATCTCCACATCAGGGTAAGGTGGTTGCTGCTACATGGCACCTGGAAGACATACACAGGGAAACAATTCACAGCACCTCAGACATTGCCCAGAGTTCTTTACAGAGCCAGCACCTGCATATGGACTATTATTATCCACCACTTACAAACACATCATACCCCTATACCTGGCACCACTGTATGAACATGCATTGTACTCCTGGTCCTGTTGTGTCATGTTCCCCCCAGTGAGGGCCAGTACATTGCATAGACCACCATTCATCATTCACGTTTGTGTAGAGGGATGACAGTGGCGGTGTTCCTTGCAGGTGGGATGTCAATGGTGCTCAGACTTCGCTTCCATACAGTATGTAATGGAGCTGGAAGCATATGCCTGGGTTCATGCAGGATGCAGACAGGAATGTTATTGGGCCCCAAGGGGACTTGCTTTTCTTAACTTTGATTAGGCAGTTTGGACCTGATCCATGATGATGAGGGGAGGGGTGCATATGCTGTGCATATCCACCTATAATGATGGTGATCCAGGGGGGTGATTTTGCCCTGAACTTGTCTGCAGCAGGTTGGCTGTAGCTATGGTGTGTGTGTATGTGCTGTGATTGACTATCATTACAGGGTGGGTTGGGTTGGTGCCTCTGAAACTGCAGACATATGTAAAGATGGCCTTGTGATTGACCTTAGTAGATGTGTCCAATTTGTACTCATAGTTAACCTTACAGTAATCCACCTGTGACCTAATATGCTCATTCAAACAAAGGTTGACATGCTGCTCAGTTGGTGCCTGCTCCTACTTTGCCCTGTAAAACCAATACAGCATCACATTATGTGCTTTGCACATTGCTGCTGTCCAGCAAAGGGTTTTTCTCCACTTTTGTGGAGACAGGTTTTACAAGTAAGGTATTGCTGAGGCCATACAGCTATGTGGGTGGTCATATATCTGTTGGTAGTAGACATGGACACAGGGTCAGAACACAGTTGGTCACCTCTGCAATTTCAATGTGACAATCATGCTTATTATACTACCCATGTCTGTGTACTCATGCTTATTATACTACCCATGTCTGTGTACTCATGATTATTATACTACCCGTGTCTGTTTACTCATGCTTATTATACTATCCGTGTCTGTGAACTGATGCTTATTATACTACCCATGTCTGTGTACCCATGCTTATTATACTAGTCATGTCTGTGTGCTCATGCTTATTATACTACCCATGCCTGTGTACTCATGCTTATTATACTACCCGTGTCTGTGTACTCATGCTTATCATACTACCCTTGTCTGTGTACGCATGCTTATTATACTACCTGTGTCTGTGTATTCATGCTTATTATACTACCCCTGTCTGTGTACTCATGCTTATTATACTACCCGTGTCTGTGTACTCATGGTTATTATACTTCCCGTGTCTGTGTACTCATGCTTATTATACCACCCATGTCTGTGTACTCATGCTTATTATACTACCTGTGTCTGTGTACTCATGCTTATTATTATACTACTCATGTCTGTGTACTCATGCTTATTATACTACCCCTGTCTGTGTACTCATGCTTATTATACTACCCATGTCTGTGTACACATGCTTATTATACTACCCCTGTCTGTGTACTCATGCTTATTATACTACCCATGTCTGTGTACTCATGCTTATTATACTACCCATGTCTGTGCACTCATGCTTATTATACTATGCATGTCTGTGTACTCATGCTTATTATACTACCCGTGTCTGTGTACTCATCCTTATTATACTACCCATGTCTGTGTACACATGCTTATTATACTACCCCTGTCTGTGTACTCATGCTTATTATACTACCCATGTCTGTGCACTCATGCTTATTATACTATGCATGTCTGTGTACTCATGCTTATTATACTACCTGTGTCTGTGTACTCATCCTTATTATACTACCCATGTCTGTGTACTAATGCTTATTATACTACCTATGTCTGTGTACTCATGCTTTTTATACTACCCATGTCTGTGTGCTCATACTTATTATACTACCCATGTCTGTGTACTCATGCTTATCCTACTACCCATGTCTGTGTACTTATGCTTGTTCTACTATGCATGTCTGTGTACTCATGCTTATTCTACTACCCATGTCTATGTACTCATGCTTATTCTACTACCCATCTCTGTGTACTCGTTTATTATACTACCCGTGTCTGTGTACTCATGCTTATTATACTACCTGTGTCTGTGTACTCATGCTTATTATACTACCCATGTCTGTGTACGCATGCTTATTATAATACCCGTGTCTGTGTACTCATGCTTATTATACTACCTGTGTCTGTGTACTCATGCTTATTATACTACCCATGTCTGTGTACGCATGCTTATTATAATACTGGTGTCTGTGTACTCATGCTTATTATACTACCTGTGTCTGTGTACTCATGCTTATTATACTACCCAAGTCTATGTACTCATGCTTATTATACTACCCATGTCTGTGTACTCGTGCTTATTATACTACCCATGTCTGTGTACTCATGCTTATTATACTACCCGTGTCTGTGTACTAATGCTTATTATACTACCCTTGTCTGTGTACTTATGCTTATTATACTACCCATATCTGTTTACTCATGCTTATTATACTACCTATGTCTGTGTAGTCATGCTTATTATACTACCCATGTCTGTGTACTCATGCTTATTATACTACCTGTGTCTGTGTACTCATGCTTATTATACTACCCTTGTCTGTGTACTTATGCTTATTATACTACCCATATCTGTGTTCTCATGCTTATTATACTACCCGTGTCTGTGTACTCATGCTTATTATACTACCCGTGTCTGTGTACTCATGCTTATTAAACTACCCATGTCTGTGTACTCATGCTTATTATACTACCTGTGTCTGTGTACTCATGCTTATTATACTACCCATGTCGGTGTACTCATGCTTATTATACTACCCTTGCCTGTGTAATCTTGCTTATTATACTACCCGTGTCTGTGTACTCATGCTTATTATACTAACCATGTCAGTGTACTCATGCTTATTATACTACCTGTGTCTGTGTACTCATGCTTATTATACTACCCATGTCTGTGTTCTCATGCTTATTATCTACCCGTGTCTGTGTACTCATGCTTATTATACTACCTGTGTCTGTGTACTCATGCTTATTATACTACCCATGTCTGTGTCAGGGCAATGACACAACCAGTAGCTGTAGAGGTGTAACTCTGCTGGATGCACATAAACTAAGGTTACACACAAGTACAACATGTACAGCTTATTCTCCTGATGTTTTGCATCACATGTCAGTTGTTATGAGGCAGCCAGGTACACCTACCCCTACATACATATGCACAGGTAATCCCTGCTATACATTTCTGTTCTATGTCAATATGGTGCACTGTAATGACAGTCTTGCTGCTCAGTCAGTCATGTCAACCTGGTAGGGCAGGACATTTGTAGGACAACACACATACATGATGGGCAATGGGCCACAATTAGTGACACTGTCTTAATATTGCTGTAAGACACATATGTCATTTGATAGTGCAGTAGCCTTTGCATTCACAGACATACCCTGTAGGATGTCTGATGCTCATAATGCAGGCAAAGAGGTGAAAGGCTATGTATGTGGTAGTAAGGGAAGGAAATGTTAATGTTGTGAGTATGACTGGTATGAGGACATAGCTAGATGATATGCTGGACAGAGGAATGGTGGATATATTGTGTGTGTCAGAGACCAGATGGAAGTGGTGTAGAGCTGCGTGTATCGGAGTCGGGTACAAATAGTTCTATCATGGTGTGTATGGGAGGGGAAATGGTGTAGGGGTTACCTGAAGGAACATTATGCCAAGGGTGTTTGTGGAGTGATAACGAGAGTCAGGTAGGGGTTACCTGAAGGAACATTATGCCAAGGGTGTGTGTGTGGAGTGATAACGAGAGTCAGGTAGGGGTTACCTGAAGGAACATTATGCCAAGGGTGTGTGTGGAGTGATAACGAGAGTCAGGTAGGGGTTACCTGAAGGAACATTATGCCAAGGGTGTTTGTGGAGTGATAACGAGAGTCAGGTAGGGGGTTACCTGAAGGAACATTATGCCAAGGGTGTTTGTGGAGTGATAATGAGAGTCAGGTAGGGGTTACCTGAAGGAACATTATGCCAAGGGTGTGTGTGGAGTGATAACAAGAGTCAGGTAGGGGTTACCTGAAGGAACATTATGCCAAGGGTGTGTGTGGAGTGATAACGAGAGTCAGGTAGGGGTTACCTGAAGGAACATTATGCCAAGGGTGTGTGTGGAGTGATAACGAGAGTCAGGTAGGGGTTACCTGAAGGAACATTATGCCAAGGGTGTTTGTGGAGTGATAACGAGAGTCAGGTAGGGGTTACCTGAAGGAACATTATGCCAAGGGTGTTTGTGGAGTGATAACGAGAGTCAGGTAGGGGTTACCTGAAGGAACATTATGCCAAGGGTGTTTGTGGAGGTGATAACGAGAGTCAGGTAGGGGTTACCTGAAGGAACATTATGCCAAGGGTGTTTGTGGAGTGATAACGAGAGTCAGGTAGGGGTTACCTGAAGGAACATTATGCCAAGGGTGTGTGTGGAGTGATAACGAGAGTCAGGTAGGGGTTACCTGAAGGAACATTATGCCAAGGGTGTTTGTGGAGTGATAACGAGAGTCAGGTAGAGTGATGTTTAGGATGCTGGGAACTGATGGTGTAATGTTGACAGTTGTTAGTACATATGCTCCCACTAATTGAGTGTGTGATGGATGAGACAGACGTACTTTGGTGTGGTTGGATGAAGTGGTGGTGCTTGTATCCAAGGGTGAGTGAGTGGTGATTGGAGCAGATTTCAATGGGCATGGTGGTGAAGGGAACAGTGGGGATGCAGAAGGGATGTATAGGTATGTTGTTAATTAAAGGAATGCAGAAGGTGAGATGGTGGTGGAGTTTGTAACAGAGGTTGGACATGGGTGTGGTGAATACATAATTTTACAAGACTGAGGGGCATAGGGTGACATTCAAGAGTGGAGGAAGATGCACACAGGTGGATTATCTCTTATGCAGGTGAGCCTGTTTGAAGGGGATTGGTAACTGTAAAGTGGTGACAGGGGAAAGTGTAGTTAGGCAACATAGAAGGTTGCTCTATGTTATGACGTTGGTGATCAAGAAGAGGGGGAGGGGTGTGAGGGCAGCACCATGGATCAAATGGTGGATACTGAGAAAGGGTGATTGTGAGGTTGAATTCAGGGAAGAGTTAAGACAGGCAGTGAGTGGCAGTGAAGAGCAAATATCTGGTTAACTACATCTGAGCTAGTAAGGTAGATGAGTAGAATGGGGCTTGGTGTGACATCTGCATGGAGAAAGGAGGACAAGGAGATCTGGTGGTGGCATGAGGAAGTACTGGGGAGTATACAGAGAAAGAGATTGGCCAAGGAGAAGTGGGATTGTCAGACAGATGAAGAAAGTAGGCAGGTGTATAGGGAGATGGGGTGCATGGCAAACAGAGTGGTGGCAAAGGCTGAGGATGGGGCATCTGAAGGGCTGTATGTAAGGTTGGACACCAAGGATGGAGAATAGGACCTGCACCAATTGGCATGACAGAGGCATGTAGCTAGGAAGGATGTGCAGCAGATAAGGCAGTGAAAGGATAATGATGGAACTGCACTCACTATCAAGGAGAGTGTGTAGAGCAGGTGGAAACAGTACTGTGATGGGCTGTTGAATGAAGCGAATGAGACAGTGAGAAGGTTGCATGATGTGGGTATGGTGAATCAGGACGTGCAACAGATTATCAAGGGGGAAGTCAGGATAGCTATGAAGAGATTTAAGAATGGAAAGGCTATTAGTCAGGATGACATTCCTGTGGAAGCATGGATGTGTTTAGGACAAATGGCGGTGGTGTTTTTAACTGGATTGTTGACTGAAAGTGAGGGGATGCGTGAGGATTAGTTAAAATGTGTTTGGGTACTGATTATGTGAATAAGGGTGGTGTGCAGAGCTGTAGTAACTACAGAGAGATAACACTGATCAGTCACAGCATGAGGTCATGGTAAAGGGTGGTGTGCAGAGCTGTAGTAACTACAGAGGGATAACATTGATCAGTCACAGCATGAGGTCATGGTAAAGGGTGGTGTGCAGAGCTGTAGTAACTACAGAGGGATAACATTGATCAGTCACAGCATGAGGTCATGGTAAAGGGTGGTGTGCAGAGCTGTAGTAACTACAGAGGGATAATATTGATCAGTCACAGCATGAGGTCATGGTAAAGGGTGGTGTGCAGAGCTGTAGTAACTACAGAGGGATACCATTGATCAGTCACAGCATGAAGTCATGGTAAAGGGTGGTGTGCAGAGCTGTAGTAACTACAGAGGGATAACATTGATCAGTCACAGCATGAAGTCATGGTAAAGGGTGGTGTGCAGAGCTGTAGTAACTACAGAGGGAGAACACTGATCAGTCACTGCATGAGGTCATGGTAAAGGGTGGTGTGCAGAGCTGTAGTAACTACAGAGGGATAACACTGATCAGTCATAGCATGAGGTCATGGTAAAGGGTGGTGTGCAGAGCTGTAGTAACTACAGAGGGATACCATTGATCAGTCACAGCATGAAGTCATGGTAAAGGGTGGTGTGCAGAGCTGTAGTAACTACAGAGGGAGAACACTGATCAGTCACAGCATGAGGTCATGGTAAAGGGTGGTGTGCAGAGCTGTAGTAACTACAGAGGGATAACATTGATCAGTCACAGCATGAGGTCATGGTAAAGGGTGGTGTGCAGAGCTGTAGTAACTACAGAGGGATACCATTGATCAGTCACATCATGAAGTCATGGTAAAGGGTGGTGTGCAGAGCTGTAGTAACTACAGAGGGAGAACACTGATCAGTCACAGCATGAGGTCATGGTAAAGGGTGGTGTGTAGAGCTGTAGTAACTACAGAGGGATAACATTGATCAGTCACAGCATGAGGTCATGGTAAAGGGTGGTGTGCAGAGCTGTAGTAACTACAGAGGGATGGCACTGATCAGTCACAGCATGAGGTCATGGTAAAGGGTGGTGTGCAGAGCTGTAGTAACTACAGAGGGAGAACACTGATCAGTCACAGCATGAGGTCATGGTAAAGGGTGGTGTGCAGAGCTGTAGTAACTACAGAGGGAGAACACTGATCAGTCACAGCATGAGGTCATGGTAAAGGGTGGTGTGCAGAGCTGTAGTAACTACAGAGGGAGAACACTGATCAGTCACAGCATGAGGTTATGGTAAAGGGTGGTGTGCAGAGCTGTAGTAACTACAGAGGGAGAACACTGATCAGTCACAGCATGAGGTCATGGTAAAGGGTGGTGTGCAGAGCTGTAGTAACTACAGAGGGAGAACACTGATCAGTCATAGCATGAGGTCATGGTAAAGGGTGGTGGGAGCTAGGTTAAGAAGGGAGGTGGGGATTACTGATCAGCAGTATGGTTTCATGCTGGGAAAGAGCAGTACAGATGCAATGTTTGCTCTGAGAGTGTTGATGGAGACATACAGGGAAGGTTGGAAGTAGCTGTGTTGTGTCTTAGAGACAGCATAAGATAGGATGCCTAGAGAGGAGTTGTGGTATTGTATGAGGTGGTCAGTAGTGGCTGAGGAAACTGTAAGAATGCTACAGGATATGTACAAGGCTAGTGTTACAGCAGTGAGTTCTGCATTGGGAGTGACAGGTGTGTTTAAGGTGGAGGTGGGTGCACATCAGGGATCAGCTATGAGCCCTTTCTTATTTGCAGTGGTGATGGACAGGTTGACAGACATGATCAGACAGGAGACCCCATAGACTGTGCTGTTTGCAGATGACCTTGTGGTCTATAGTGAAAGCAGGGGAACAGGTTGAGGAGACCCTGGAGAGGTGAAATTATGGTCTAGAGAGGAGAGGAATGATGGTGAGCAGGAATAAGATGGAATATATGTGTGTGAATGGGAGGGAGGATGGAGGAATGGTGAGGATGCAGGAGTACAGTTTTCAAAGGTGGATAGGTGTCAATAGTTGGGAACAACAGTTCAGAGTAATGGCGAGTGTGGGGGAGAGGTGAAGGCATGAGTATGGGCAGGATGTGGGTGGTGGGGAAGAGTGTCATGTGTGATTTATGACAGACAAGTACCATTAAGAGTGATAAGGAAGGTCTACAAGAGGGTAGTGAGACCAGCGGCATTGACAAAAGAGACACATATTAGAGCTGGACATAGCAGAGTTACTGATAGTATGATTTACAATGGGTGTGGCCTAGCAGTGTCACAGTCAGTATTGTGCAACACACACTCCAGTAGTGGTCATATGTGAGCTGTCCTTTCCTGGGGTGACTTAGGGCCTTGAGCTGTGTTCTGTGTCACTGCAGACAGACACAGTTTCTAAGGCCATAGGTTCTGCTCAGCAAAATATCAGTACAGCATGTGTTGTTGAGACACAATATTGCTTGAACTTCCTATTTCCCATGTTTACATGCCCCCTACTATATTCCATTACAGGCTTAATTGTTTGACATAGCTGTGCTTTACTGTTTTCAGTTCAGTTAATATACACCATGTGTGTGTGTGTGTGTGTGTGTGTGTGTGTGTGTGTGTGTGTGTGTGTGTGTGTGTGTGTGTGTGTGTGTGTGCGTGTGCGTGTGTGTGTGCATCTGTTTTTGTTTCTGTGCATGTGTGTGTGTGTGTGTGTGTGTGTGTGTGTGTGTGTGTGTGTGTGTGTGTGTGTGTGTGTGTGTGTGTGTGTGTGTGTGTATCTCTCTCTGAGACAGATGTAGGATATTCATCTGTTTTGTATAGGCAGCAGCTTGCCTTTAGTAGGTAATGCTCATGAGCAGCTGATGGTCTGTGCACCACTTGGAGTCCCCCACTTGCTGATTGCATGTGGAACAGCTGTGGTATCATTCCCATACCCAATAGCATGGAAACACACTCCTATAACTGAGTACTTCATGTGGGTGTTGCCCCTTTTCCTTGCCTGGGAGGAGTACTTCATGGAGGTGTGTGATGAACAACATCACAAAGCGTAGTTGGGAATACCTCTTACAACAAACACTGTGGAGACAGCCCAACAAACTGGGGGAGAATGTTCCAGACATAGGGACAGAATGTAAGTATTGCTGTTATACAGTTGAACTAATGCTAGTTTGACAGGTTTTTTGTGGATATGGTTGTTCTGTATGAATTTGTCTGATAGTGTTATATGGTTGACGTAACTCTCAACTGTACTGCTATCCGCAGACTGGCCAGAGTTTGGACTCTTATATTTGGTGTGTTACTCATACATTTTTTGGCCTTGGAAATTCAGTAGCATACTCTGAGGATTGCAATCAGTAAATGGTAACATCCATGTGTGTCTATGACTTCATATCTCTCAGAACGGATAAGTTTCAACAGCCCTGTTACACCAGCAGCGTTCTCAGTTTATAACAGCAATATGTCAATAATGACCCTGTGTTTGGGCCTCTGTCCCCTAAGTATGTCAGGCTTTGTCCAGATGTCATGCTGTAAGAGGTGTATAGGTATTGTATATCATTATATAGTGACTTCATTCCAGATATCATCCCAGTGATGTATCAGACTGCCAGACATGTTATGTGTAGAAGGCCTTATATATGAGGATGAACCCCGGATGTTCTGTGGTACTCTATACAGTTGAGAGGACTGTGTATTTCTGGCAATTATTGACAAACTGTCAGGATTGTGTAGCAGTGTATTGTGAATGTGTTATTTGGCCTATGTAGGGTGGGTAGATTTAAGTGCTCTGGGTCCTTTTCTATCTGACTGCCTGCTGCTCCAGTTTCTGGTGGTCTATCAGCTGTATATGTTTGTATGCGCAGACTGAGACATGTCCCATACCACAGTCAGGCATCAGACTGCACTGTAAATTGGGCCAGTATATATAGGGGTAGTGTGTGAGTGGCAAACAAGCTGATGATTTTGTTCACACAGTCCATATACTCTACTGTTCCTGTGGCTTACCAGTATGTCACTTTGAATGTGGTGAGATTGGTTTTGGGTATGCACTTTCATGCTGATGTCTGTTGGTCAGTGCTGTTACATCCCTGTAGTGCCTGATATATTTGCAATTACATGTGTATTCCTCCATAGCAAAATTGGGTATGTGTTGTATCAGTCTCCCTGTAGTTTAGACAGTGCTTGGTGATATGCCTAGCAGCTCAGTGTAGTTTCCCTACTGTGATGTTGTGTCCCGATATTTATCAGATGTACTGTTGCCAGGCCCCCATACGTGTTGTGTATGTATGACACATCAGTGGGATGATGTGATGATTTATGTCACTGAGTAGTGGGGAGTAATTTGGTTCTGGACTTGGGCTATTCCAATCAATATATGGTAAAACAGACAGGAGGGTGTTTCTGCATCAGCTGTGTCACCTTATCTACTCCAGTATTTGGGATATGTTCCCATTTTCATGGCTTTACACCTCCCCTCACTTGGACAGGCTTGGTCTAGATTTGTTGCACTAAAGGGTTCTGAGCATGCATCTTGACTGGCCAGATTGTTTCCGACTGTCCAGGATTATTGCTCTGTATTGCTTATATGTATGTTCTGTTCCACTGAATCATTATTTTAATTTCTGTGGTAAATCACTGTGATGATGTCAAGATTTCTGTCTGTAAATGATGACATACAATTCAGTTTGAGAACTCACATCCTTCTGAACATGTATGCTGACATGAACCCTGTTACTGTAGCAACATTCTACATTTGTAACTGCAGTACATACATTATGTCCCTGTTCTTGGACCATTGCCCCCCCATTTTGACAGCCTGTGTCCAGAATTATTGCACTAAGAGGTGTCGAGGTATGGTGCTGGGTATGACTCCACTAATGGGTCTACCTGACATGGTTGACAGTTCATATGGTCGACAGTTTATTTGGTCGACAGTTCATTTGATCGACACGCATTTTAGGTGGGGGGCTTTGCACCCCACACCCCCCCTAACTATATATATATCAACTCCAGGGTTGCACAACATTGGGGAAGGGGGCAAATCTGCTTGTCGACCAAATGAACAGTCGACCAAATGAGTGTCAATCATATGAACTGTCGACCATGTCAGGTAGACCCATATATATATATATATATATATATATATATATATATATATATATATATATATATATATATTTTTTTTTTTCTTTTAGATATATCTATACTTATGTGTGTGTGTGTGTGTATATCTATATATATATATATATCTATATATATATATATATATATATATATATATATATATATATATATATTCCTTATTTGATATTTATACATGTATTTATATAGCAATATATGTGTATATATTCTATATGTATTTGTTTTATATGTATAGCTCCACATATCTGATGTGCATACTTTTTAATATTTATCTATCACCATACACATCTATATGTGTACATTTATATATACTAAACATGACTGATTCCACAGTTTGTTCCCTACTATTCTATACCTGTACTGAATGATATATTTAAAAAAACAGCATTTGTTATTGCATATCAGCTGGTGTAGTAGTAAATTGATTTAACTATGGTGTACAGGGTCCAGGGTTCAAGATTTAGCAGGGGTAGTTATTTTGTTGCTGGGCAGAACAGCGGCTGATGGAGTCAGGGTGATTAGGACAGTTTTAAGCAGTTGTAAGTGGGTTTGCATGGGTTTGTGCAATGGTAAGCGATGCCAATACATAGTTAAATGAGAAACTGCTTAATCTGTGTAGGCATCGCTTAGCATCTCGCAAACTCGCTTACTGCCGCTTACTCCCATTTACCCCGTGCTAATTTCTTTAAAAGAAAAGAAAAAAGGGGTGATAGGAAAGTAGAGAAAAAGGGGGTATGCAGAGTGAAAAACAATATTAAAGATAGCTAGGGATGTGCAGGACGGGTGGTGGGAAGGTCCATAGCTGTCCATTTCTGATACAGCAAAAGCTGTGCATTTGTACAGAGTCTGGAGGTGAATTTGGACACTCAAACCCCTGAGAAAGGGGTGAGGACAACAGTAATATGTTGTTAAACCAATTAGACCAGATTACATGTGTCCAGTGGACACATGTGCAAAATGGACAGCTATGTATGGGACATCATTTTTGTGTGGGAACAGATTGACATTTTTTTTTTTAATAAGGTGAGAGTGGGATGTTAGGGAAGGATAGAAGGTATATTTGGGGAGTTAGTTTGGGTAGCAAAACAGACAAGACAGACAACACAGCAGACAGGGGTGGTATATGACACATGTGGTGGGTAAATACCTTGGACAGGAAGGGTGGTTGGGAATCAGACACCCGCAAGCCCCCATATGGGTACAGTGGTACTGAGGTCCCCACCCATGGGCAGTCACCACTGCACCTTCATGGCCCCAAAGGTGGCTGTGCTGGGGGCTGAACAGGAGGGGCAGGCTGACCCTCAAGATGCACCACACAGCCCTCAAGCTGGCGTAGCTGATCTCTGAACTTCTTTTGAAGCTCGCTATGCACCAATCCCTGGACCTGACAAGGGGTGATGGTTTCTTGTCCGCGCCCGCTCCCAGGGGGAGGTAGGCCCCATCCCTGAAGTGGTTCCACCAGAAGGTGGTACAGGACCAGCAGACAAGAAGGTTCCAGGTTGGATCCCAGATGTGCTGGAGCCCAGTGCCGTGGCCAGTTGAGGTGGAACAGGCAGATCCTCTGGGATCGGCCTTCCCAGATGTGCTATGGTGCTGAGGTTTTACAACATATGTTGATTAGTCATGAACAACACATTCCAGGTTTAGTTATAACAGCATGCATGGGTGTTCCCATTAACCCAAAACAACAGATTTGAAATAGTTGCAAAGCAAGTAGAACACATGCATATATGGAACTACAGTGGACATTATAATGGCATGCAGGTTACATTGATAGCAACAGGCCACCAATGATAGTATTTGAATGGGGAACATTAATATTCAAACATTTACATATTTGTAGAATGATAGGACACATGTCCCTACAGTAGGTTTCGTGAAAAACATACCCATTGATTTATGTGTTTAGATTATTGGTGCAGATAGGTTGGGAGAGAGAGAGATATCAATTAACAATGGTATAGGCTTCAATCGCTCACAACTTTAATGATCATTGCTCTAATCATTACTCTCCAGGTATTACCTCACTTTACATCGACCTATGGCCTTGGGTTGGGCAGTGGTATGTTTGTACACAGTGTATAATTACAGCTCATTTATATCTTTCCTTTCCTGGCAGACCTGTGGAGGGAATTACTGTTAACGCTACTTGACTGTTTCTACCCATATTCACATAGTCAAGGTTACATAAGTGCACTCATACTATGTGTGTGTGTATGCGTGTGTGTGTGTGTGTGTGTGTGTGTGTGTGTGTGTGTGTGTGTGCGCTACTGCCATACTCCACCTTGATTTCTATCGATCACCCTGGGTGTTGGCAGCAGTGACAGCGTGACACTTGAGGGACATTTCTTGGAGGAGACTACTTGGTGTGTGTACTTATCTTGCTGTCATTCACAACCTTGGGGTTGGACAGTGGGTGTTGTACACAGGGTATGATTACAGCTTTCTTACAGCACATTTATACCTTTTCTTACCTGGTAGACCTGTGGAGGAGGAAATTACTGTTAACGCTACCTGACTGTTTCTACCCATATTCACACAGTCAAGGTTACATAAGTGCACTCATACTGTGTGTGTGTGTGTGTGTGTGTGTGTGTGTGTGTGTGTGTGTGTGTGTGTGTGTGTGTGTGTGTGTGTGTGTGTATATATATATATATATATATATATATGTGTGTGTGTGTGTGTGTGTGTGTGTGTGTGTGTGTGTTTGTGTGAGTGTGAGTGTGTGTGTGCGCGTGCGCTACTGCCATACTCCATCTTGATTTCTATCTGTCACCCTGGGTGTTGGCAGCAGTGACAGCGTGACACTTCAGGGACATTTCTTGGAGGAGACTATTTGGTATATGCACTTATCTTGCTATCATTTGCAGCCTTGGGTTGGGCAGTTGGTGTTGTACACAGTGTATAATTACAGGCTTCTTACAGCTCATTTATACCTTTTCTTACCTGGCGGACCTGTGGAAGAACTTTCTGTTAACAATACCTGACTGTTTCTACACATATTCACATATTCTTGGGTGAGATTATGTATACAGCTTAATACCAGTCCCGGGATTCGAACCATGCCTGTTTGTGCAAAAAAGGTATAACAGGGGTGTGCTTCTTCACAATGAGCTATCGGGGAATGCTTGTGTGTTTTGTGATTGTTTTCTGTATAATACTCTCTTGTTTGGACAATCTGCTTTGTAATTCTGACATTCATGCATGGCAGATAGTTCTTATACTGTGTATTCATACCTTCACATATTACAGTATGGAAAACAATGGTTAACACAACATTACTATTCAAGGATCAGATCTTTCTGCATGGAACATTTCTTAAAGTTAATCTGTTTTACAACTCCACAATCTTTGTCAGATGAGCCTCACTTAATTAATGCTGTCAGAGCCATAGTTTCTGTGCAGAACTGGTACACATTCAGATTCATACTACCACATAGAAAAGTAAACACAACAGTCTTGGGTTTTGATTTTTATTGACAGGTACTGACACTTTCAATTATATATATCCTGTATGTCACTATTACTCTGCTAATGTCTCATTTATTCAGTACAGGCAATGTACATTTCTAACTACCGGCAGCATTTCTATTTATTTTCCCTGACTACTACAAGCTAGATTTGTATTCACCAGCCTCGCGATGCAGACTTAGCAGCCTGCTGGTGTGAGCGCCCACATTCCCAGCCCTCTCATCTGCAGCTGTACAGGAGATAGTGAAACATTTATGCATACCTATCCATCTCATACATACGCTTGACTTTGTTATACAATGATTGATACTGATACTTACTGCTGGGACATTCTGTGCCCAAGCATCTTTGATACACTGGTCCAAGAGGTCTGTCTTTCTATTCTTCAGGTCAGCATAATGGTGCCAGACCTGCTCACCAGTCCAAGGGATACCAGTAGCACTGGTGAGGTCACATGCGAGATGGTCCCAGGCCTCTGCTTTGCACTGAGAGCCCTGGTACTGGTCTTGAAGCAGTCTCCCTTCATGGTGTTTTACAAGGAGTCCAACCATGACCCTATACTCCTGAATGCCTGAACACTGCGCCTGAAAGCGCACACTTTCACCAACACCAGCCATAGTGCCTGCAGTGATCAGCTACAAGTGGTTATGGTTGTATTCCCACATGCAGGATTTAAATAGGGATGGATTCCTACCCTTTTCCCTGATTGGCCAATTTTGAATATGCTGTGCTAAGCTAAGTGACAGGCAAACCCACTTAGCACAGATGCGCATTGCTTAAAGGGGTAGATGATAAGCATTGCTTACCAGTGTGTAAAGCTGCTTAGCTACACTAATTATTCAAATTTAAGCAATGTTTACAGCAGCTAAGCATCGCTGAGCACAAATTAACGTTGTTCAGCTTTCATTTTATGGGCTTTCAGGACTGTGGAGTTGACTCCTTCTTAATGACATCTTAGTATATGTATGTTTCCCTTCCATAACATCCCCCTATGTGCTTTCATTACATTATATTCTTTTGTGGCTATACTGTATGAGACACTTGCATTTATATGGGGTTTCACATCTGTACTACACTGACACCTCACATCTGGACCTGCTACACTACCCTGCCTAACAAATATATATTATTCACTACCTATTTATGAAAAAAGATACATACTTTTAGTGCTGTTTTCACATATAAAAATTAATGGACTGTATTTGGGCTTGAACCATGAATGACTGCATGCTAAGTAAAAGCTGTAATCACTACACTACTTCACTTTCAGTACTCAGGCTGTATATTTCTATTTAGCTCCTTTGGATGTTTAAGCTATGCTATACACAGCTGCGCGATGCGCACACCCACAGAGCTATGCTTAAACTTTAGTGGGACAGGAAAAAATTAATTATCTGTTTAATTTTTATTACTTTAAGGATGTACACATAGCTAACAGTCATACCTCTCCACCTCTGAGAGCATACAAATCGACGAGGCCTAACATGATGGGTGGAGAAAGAGGACAGATTATAAATATTGCTCTTACAAACTTGGGAAGTTGATGACTAATAGGTTTTGCATTAGAATGACTTACTTGGAGGATGTGGGGTCTTACACTCATATGTTTGTCATTATTTAATGATTTTGAGCCTCAGCTCTTTGCCAGGACACAAATCTGGCCATGCTGCAGATATCCGTTCAGTTGGGGGTTTGCTGACAGTGTCCCAGACACTGTTTTTCTTTTCAAAGTGCCATATAGCACTTCCTGAGTGCAGGGAGCATGTTTACTGTGTGAGCAATGCTCGGACATGCTCCCTGCACTTGTTCATGGATCGTGCATGTGCAGGTGATACAGCAGAAGATCTTCATGAATATGCAAGGCATGCTGCTGTGCTGCACTGGCACGATCCATTCCATGCAGGAATAGCACTATTCCTGCACAGAGTTTAATGAATCCCAGGGACTGTTTAAATACAATTCTAAAAGGTCATATGGCAACTTTTTTAAAAATCATGTGATCAGCTTTAAATCATATGGCAGTTGGATCCTCTGAACAAATCATGCATTAAGGCAGCATATTAAACTTCCAATATAAGTTGGAAGAATGTGAGTTATATTGCCAGCTCACACTTAATACAAGTTTTTCACCAAGTATTAATGACCAGATTTCTATTAGCTGTCTTTTAAAACTAAGAGCTTTAGATATACATGGCTACCTTTTTATCAGACAGAATTTCTCAGTATTTACTATTTAATGATTACTCTTACATTCAACTGTTTATGATTGCATGTTAAAAGTAAGTTTTATAGATTGATGTATTCAGGTACTCACCCTTTGATTTTTGTTTACTTCAGTTTTCGACTTACTGAATATGCTACCTTAATGGATACAATGTTTATCTTGTTCCCTCTTTACTTCAAACTGTTTTACTTTCAGAATTTGTGTATCCTTTGCACTGATATATATTGTAACTTTGTTTCTTATTGAGCTTTTCTCCCTGGGCCTCCACTAAGAATGCCAATAAATAAATAAATACCTGAACATCAGTGTTTCATCTGTGTACTAATGTACATATGGCTTGTCATGACCCAAGTTATGGTCAAATACTGCCATGCTGCCTAGGCCTGCACTTGGAGTCACACCCTTCATTGCCTACACCTGTGTCTTCTGCCCTCCACATCCTCCTACTCCTCCTCTGATACCTGTGGGATGTCCTCTTCAGACAATTGTGGTTCTATGAAAAGTTCACCTACACATGCAGCCAGAACACCGCCATGACTCTAGTCAGCATGTTGTGCAGCATGGCATGCACTATCAGGTGTGTATTGCAGTGCACTCCAGATGTGTCCAGAGATCTGAATCTAGCTTTCCGTACACTAAACACATGCTCTCTGCTACTTCTGGTTGTTGCATGTGCTCTGATGTAGGCCTCCTGTACAGGCCTAGATGGTTCACAGTGTGGGGTCATTAGCCACAGCTCAAGTGGATAACCACCGTCACCTGTTGTGGGGAATGAAAATACATTTGGTCAGAATGGATATTGTTGTGAAGGGTATCCTTGGCTTATATACTATCTGTATTTTGTACTTACCTACTAGTGGTCCCTCAGATATTTTACCTTCCTGGAATGCAGCCATCAGTCCACTTTCCCTCCATATTGCAGGATCATGGACATGTCCAGGGTGTGTTGCCATGATGTTTGATATGCTGCAGTCTGCTGCACACACCCCTTGGCAGTTGATAGATGGCCAGCTCTTTCTGTTTATGTATTGGTCTGCTTCTGGACGTACCGGTATCTTGATATGTATGTATGTGCAGTCTATTGCACTGAATGGATGGGGGAAATTTGCAATGCTGTAAAATCTGTGCATTACAGTTCTACATTTGATGAGGGTGGATGTAAAGTGTATGTAGTCATCCACATTGCTGCACATTGTTTCCAGGAATTTTGTCAGGATACAGCTGGCAGGTGTCTGTGATACTCCCACAGCATCCCCCATGTGTCTCTGGAATGTCCCAGATGCAAGTACCCCAAGCTAAGACACTCTTTGTTTTCAAAGGGGATGAGGCTTCCTCGCAGAGTCTGCTCAAACATGTGTGGGGCACACATTGCAGACAGCTTGCACCAGTTGTCTGTCCAGCTGACACCTATCAATTATTTGCTGGTCTGACAAATGGTTTAGTTGCAGCCTTGCTCTGACTCTAGCTGGCTGCCTTCTAGGGCTCAGAGCCACAGCCTCATTTATGGCTTGTATCACTGCAGCCAGTTACAGTTCATTAACTGCAAGTTGCATCGTTATGTATTTGTTGTTGTTTGGCTTGTATCACTGCAGCCTGTTACAGTTCATTAACAGCAGGTTGCATCGTTATGTATTTGTTGTTGTTTGGCTTGTATCACTGCAGCCTGTTACAGTTCATTAACTGCAGGTTGCATCATTATGTATTTGTTGTTGTTTGGCTTGTATCACTGCAGCCTGTTACAGTTCATTAACTGCAGGTTGCATCGTTATGTATTTGTTGTTGTTTGGCTTGTATCACTGCGGCTTGTTACAGTTCATTAACTGCAGGTTGCATCGTTATGTATTTGTTGTTTGGCTTGTATCACTGTGGCCTGTCACAGTTCATTAACTGCAAGTTACATCTTTATGTATTTGTTGTTGTTTGGCTTGTATCATTGCGGCCTGTTACAGTTCATTAACTGCAGGTTGCATCGTTATGTATTTGTTGTTGTTTGGCTTGTATCACTGTGGTCTGTTACAGTTCATTAACTGCAGGTTGCATCATTATGTATTTGTTGTTGTTTGGCTTGTATCACTGCGGCCTGTTACAGTTCATTAACTGCAGGTTGCATCGTTATGTATTTGTTGTTGTTTGGCTTGTATCACTGCAGCCTGTTACAGTTCATTAACTGCAGGTTGCATCGTTATGTATTTGTTGTTGTTTGGCTTGTATCACTGCGGCTTGTTACAGTTCATTAACTGCAGGTTGCATCGTTATGTATTTGTTGTTGTTTGGCTTGTATCACTGCGGCTTGTTACAGTTCATTAACTGCAGATTGCATCGTTATGTATTTGTTGTTGTTTGGCTTGTATCACTGCGGCCTGTTACAGTTCATTAACTGCAGGTTGCATCGTTATGTATTTGTTGTTGTTTGGCTTGTATCACTGCGGCCTGTTACAGTTCATTAACTGCAGGTTGCATCGTTATGTATTTGTTGTTGTTTGGCTTGTATCACTGCGGCCTGTTACAGTTCATTAACTGCAGGTTGCATCGTTATGTATTTGTTGTTGTTCTTTTGCTACACAGTTCAGCAAACTCTATAATATTAGCTTTTATTCCTTAAGGGCCATAAAGCATACACAGAGGATTTCAGAAACAGTGTCAGCATGGCAGTTTGTTGTACTTACGTTGTGTTGTTTGTCTGCAGTGTGATTTGGAATCGTATGGGCATGCATGGAATCTGCAATTACATACTACAAAATAATAAAATAGTAGGTAGTCCACAGCTGAGTTAAAAATGGAATATCCTTTATGGAAACACACAAGCAAGTGATCCTAGCTGAGTATAATGAAAGGCATTAAAGACATTCATAATATATATATATATATATATATATATATAATCAGGTTATTTGGAGCAAGGGAGTGGTTACAGAGGGTGGTTCTGTTAAGAGCAAGAAAACCATTAAACTCATTCCTTTAACCAGGTCCCCTTTCCCCTTAGCACCATATTGTAAAGTGAGACTGTGCTACCTTAGAACTGAGACTAAAAAGCCAAATACTCAATTGTGGACTACCTACTATTTTATTATAATGTAGCACGTATTTTAAAGTTCAATTTTTATTAGTGAACGAGGTGCACAACATATTTCAATGAGAACTTCACATCCTTCACACTGCAAAGTTTCTGCTTGGTTTGTTTTGGACCCAGTATAGGTTGCATACTGGGTTTTCTGAGACTTTGAGGGATACCACGGATTTTTTTTTTAATCTGTAATTATCCTCTGCTGAATAGCTAAGTACTTGGACTGCCTACAGCATGTCTTCTGAAACTGCATACACAGTAAGTGCTCTGAAGTCTTTCTTCGGCATGCTGTGCTGACTCTAAAAAGCTTCCTCAAACTTTATGGAATACGACTCAAAGATTTAGCCCTGAGTAAGGACTACATATATGTGCATCCTGAGCATACACCAACCTGGTTAACAACAGGAAAACAATACTGCTCCTTAAGAGTGAACCTTCAAGCCATCCTAGAAATTATAGACCAATAACTTGACTTCAGATGGCATACAAATTATAGTGGAACTGATGCAGGCAGAGTTTATAGTCATTTACAAGAAAATTTAATCTTGGCAATGGAAAGTCATATCAAACAAAGGATCATTTGTGTTAAATAAAGCCATAATGAAGAACTGTAAATAGTGGAAAATTTTAAGTATGTCATGGATAGATTTGACAGCATCCCACATTGATGGATAAAGGAGTGCTTACACATGTATAAGATACATCATGCACTGATTGATTACATTACAGTGGCAATGAAACAGTGGTAAATCACTTAGCAGCTAAGCCATGACAAAGGACAAATTATTATCCCAGGGATAAAAATGCAAAGGGGTATATTCCAAGGTGACTCTTTGTCACTGCTGGTACTTTTTTTTCTTGTCTTTAACTTAAAGCTGTCTACTTAACAGATGAGGTCATGTTTACAACCTGGTTCCTAGAACACATCCAAGTATAAACACGTTTTCTTTTTGTGGATGACTTAAAACTCTATAGTTCATCAGATAAGGAGTTGAAAGCACAATTGCAAGTGGTTAAAACTTTCTTGGATGATATAAGAATGCCATTTGGTCTTGATAAATGTGTGAAAGCTACAACTCCAAGAAAATATCTGTCTAGGACAGGAATATGATATAAAGGAATTTGAGATGGAAGGAGTGCATAAGTATTTGTGAATTGATAAAGGCTTGACAATAAAATATGAACAAATGTGAGTAAAACTTAGTAGGGAGTATGTCTTCCTGCTCTGGCTTACAGTTTTGGGTGTGATTGACTGGCTCCAAAACGTATTGGATTAGTTGCACTGGAAAACAGGAAAAATGCTTCGCACTTCACACTTATCAAATGACATATTATATATCCCTTGTTCTAAATGAGGTATGGGCCTCCTCAAAACTGACTACATGTATAGATCTGTGATCATGGAACTGCACACCTATCTGCTGACCTCACCAGATTCAAGAATAGTGAAAGGGTAAATATATGAGGAGAAGTCTAAGATGACTTTTCTTCTCAAAAATAGACAAAAATCAGGAAGGAACCGAATGTGAAAAAAAAAACAAAAAACAAAAGAAAGAATATAAGTAGAAGGATCAGATGAGAAGGAAAAAATGTAAAAAAGATATAAATATTGTGGTAAGTACAGAAAACTCCTGGAGCAACCTCACGTTGATCAGGATGTAACGCAGGCATGGTTAAGGAGAGGTGAATGTAAACCAAAGGATGAAAGGTTAATATTGGTGGCCCAGGATAGCGAACTATGTACACTTGATTTACAAAGTCCATTGAGCAAGTGGGAGAAACAGACAAATGCAGGTTCTGTAAAACAGAACTGGAAGAAGTCGCAGATTATTTTGCTGGGTATGATACACTAATGGTGAAAGGTCTGTATACTGAAAGGCATAATAATGTGGCAAGCCTGTTGCACTGGGGATTGTGCAAACATTACAATACTGAAATAGCTGAGAAGCACTGGAAACATGAGCGACAAAGCATTATAGAGAATGATGAAGTTTATATCATATGGGATCAACCATTGCCAACAGTTCAGAAAACAGATGCAAGAAAAACAGATATACTAGTCCATGGAAAGAAGAGAAAAATAGCATTGATCACTGAAATCCCTACACCCAGTGAGTACGGTGTCCACATACAGAGACACAAAGTCATACAATGTCAGGCTTGGCAGGCAGAAATGAGAGCACTGTGGAAGAAAGACACCCAGACAGTCCCAATAGTAGTAAGAACAAAGGATATCACAAATGTCATATTTAGATCACAAATGTCATATTTAGATCACAAATGTCATATTTAGATATGATGCTTCCAATACATGAAACTCTGTAAGAATATCACAAATGTCATATTTAGATATGCTTCCAATACATGACACTCTGTAAGAATATCACAAATGTCATATTTAGATATGCTTCCAATACATGAAACTCTGTAAGAATATCACAAATGTCATATTTAGATATGCTTCCAATACATGACACTCTGTAAGAATATCACAAATGTCATATTTAGATATGCTTCCAATACATGAAACTCTGTATGGATATCACAAATGTCATATTTAGATATGATGCTTCCAGTACATGACACTCTGTATGGATATCACAAATGTCATATTTAGATATGCTTCCAATACATAAAACTCTGTATGAATATCACAAATGTCATATTTATATATGCTTCCAATACATAAAACTCTGTATGAATATCACAAATGTCATATTTAGATATGCTTCCAATACATGAAACTCTGTATGGATTACAAAGGAAGTCATTTGAGAGCACATTATGGGTGCTGTGAAAAGCAATTTTGGCTGATATCAAAAACTGAAACAATACTAATTTCATGAACTGTAATCATACTCTGACTTATGAATGGGGTCCATTCCTGTCATGGTATTAGAAACCCAAAAGACTTGGAGAAATTAAATCATTGCAAAGTTATTCTCAGTAAAGAATTTGATGAGCTCTGAACCTGGGTGGGGAAGGCGTATTATCACTGCATTGGTGCCATGTTAGAGTAATGTTTTTTTTAAGGTAAGGAAGACTTCTAAGGCTACTTTCTTATTAAGGCTTCGCAGTGGTGCCTCACAGCAAGAGGTTGTCCAGTTTGATTCTCGGCTGGAGTGCCTTCTGTGCGGAGTCGGCATGTCTCCAGGTGCTCCATTTTCCTCCCACATTCCAAAGACATGCATCTGGAACATTTCTTCATGGGCCTCTGCTGAAGATGGGGTCTGTCCCAGTTAGACTTTACCAGTAAACGAATGTTAAAAAAAAGTGGTATCACCATTATAATGTCTGGCTTTGTTTGCTTAGCTTGGTAGATGGAGCAGATTTATACTGACTAAAAGGCATTACTAGGGCAGAGAAGGCACTGATAAATATACAGAAGCCATGAGTGAAAAGTACAGGCAATCCCTTGCAGAGCAGGTAGGACAGTCAAAAATTTCCCTCATGTTAACAAAAACTGGATCCCACTAGAATAATAGTGCTATCTGAACAACTGTTAGAGTCAGTCATGTTTTGCCTATAGTGAAGCATCATTACATGTGACGGTAGGATGATATTCAGGAGTAGGTTCATACCAGCCACTAGAATAATAGTGCTATCTGAACAACTGTTAGAGTCAGTCATGTTTTGCCTATAGTGAAGCATCATTACATGTGACGGTAGGATGATATTCGGGAGTAGGTTCATACCAGCCACTAGAATAATAGTGCTATCTGAACAACTGTTAGAGTCAGTCATGTTTTGCATATAGTGAAGCATCATTACATGTGAAGGTAGGATGATATTTGGGAGTAGGTTCATACCAGCCACTAGAATAATAGTGCTATCTGAACAACTGTTAGAGTCAGTCATGTTTTGCCTATAGTGTAGCATCATTACATGTGGAGGTAGGATGATATTTGGGAGTAGGTTCATACCAGCCTTAGATGTAGTGCTGTACGATGCCGTCTTTCATATAATCCAGGGATGTGTACCTCAGGTGATTCCCACCCACATGAACAATTACAGTACATATCGTAGAGGTATCTAGTGTTAAGGGTCTCAAGAGTCTGCTGTTTTTATTTATTTATTACCCTACATCTGATAAATAAGAAGGCAGACTTGTTGAAAGACCATTTTCAGCCAAACCCAGGCCAATAACTGAACAAGAGTAAAAAGACATGCGCTTGTTAACAAATGAAATATTTACGGTATAGACTGACAAACATTTCATGCTAGGATAGTGAATGCTTGTAATTTGCAATCAAGCATTTAACACTTGCTGAATAAATGTTTGCAATACATGTTGAAAAGCACTTATGTATAATATTTACAGCAAACATTTATAAAGAAAATGTTGAAAAGGACTACTTTACAGTATGTACAGTTAACTTTAGGAGACTCCACTGTTAAAACAGATAATATGTCATATTATTGGATCTGACTGCTTGGCTGCATGACTCATAAGGTCCAGGGCTGTACAGTTACATGACTCATAAGGTGCAGTTCTTAGCACTTTTCTCTGTTGCAAGAACAGGTTGAATCTTTCATCAAGTCATCTTTTAGTTTCCTTTTAAATAGGTGTTTTCTTGTCTCAATCATGTAGAAATGTGATTGAAATAGTTGATTCAGGCTTTGAAAACGCCCCTTCCCTATTTCAGTTTTAAGTGGGGGGGGGGGGTTAATAACAGGGTTTCTTCGCTAGTGACAGCCTTTATAAAATAGCTTTCTTGCCTGATATGCATAACTCTTGCCTGATATGCAATTTGCTTTTTATCGAAATGTCAGTGTCACAGTTTGGCAATTTTATGAATCTGTGACGTGAATATCAGTGTTGTGCCTTCACTGACTGGTAGACAGTTAAAGAAATTCTAAGAGCTGGCAGTGGTGAGTTCTTTGATCTGCACATAGGACAAATTTGTATGTTTTGTTAACTACTGTCTGTAGTTGTTAGGAGTTTGTAGAAAATTATTAGAGGGAGTCCATATTCAGTTTTAGGGATCATTCCACTTCTTGCTAAGGCACGATAAGCAGATGGAACATGGCGATGTGTATGCTTACAGTGCACATTTAATTGGCGCAGTCTCTTTTTCAATAAAATTGCAGGTATGCTTAGTTAAACATAATGAGGAATTTATGATTATTACCTGATATCTTTGTTCTGGCACAGATAGCAAAGAATTGCCTTGTGTCTTTGCTATATGCATGCTCGGTAGTTTTGCAAGCTTTTTGCTGTATGGTCACTTATACCTTCCTTCTTAAAGGACAGCTGAATGGACATTCATAAATTTACTCTGATATGACTGCCCTATCACACCTTTAAAAAGGAGGTTACGTCTAGGGGTTGTTACTGGCAGGGCATAAATAGCCACATGGCCCAGTTGCCTCATACATTCTATGATTCTATTCTATGATTGTGGGTTTTGGAACCACACAAAACTTTCCAGAATCCCCAAGCATGTGCATAACTAACACAAAAGGCAATTAACCAGGTCTGTTGCTGCCCCACTTTCGTACAAGAGGATGATTGTTGCCATCCTCCATTCATCCAGCATGAAGCTTGTTTAGAGGTGATACTGAATAACCTTTACAGGGGACATGACAGGGAATTTGTTAGGCTGAACAGGATGCAGCCCAAAGTGTCACCTGGCTCCATAAAAGTAGTGTGCTTGGCCTAGGATAGTACCCTGAGAACGTTTTGGGATTTGAAGGGGAGGTATAAGGGAGGGAAGAAGGGATGAAGTTTGAATTACATTTACCTACTTGTAGACTGTCTAAGTCCTCTGGGTCCAAGTATGCAACACCCTTTACTAATAACTCTGCTCAGTGTTGAGCATTATTTTTGAGATTAGTAACATATCTAAAGAACGTTTAAAACTGCTGGGTAGTGCAGTGGTGCACTAGTTAATGTTACCATTTACAGCAAGAGGTTTTTCAATTTGATTCTTGGCTGGGGTGCCTTCTGTGCAGAGTCGACATGTCCTCCTTGCATTTGTATGGGTTTCCTCCCACATTCCAAAGACATGCATCTGGAGCGTTTCTTCCTGAGTCTGCACTGACAATAGGCTCTGTCCTAGTCATAATTTCCAGGTCAACAAATGTTAAATAAATGAAGAAAGGTCTGTGGTTATATTTCACTTGATGGCTATTTCTATCCCCATATCTGGCATTGGTTGATTTAATTTGATCCGGGTTCAGAGTTACTTGTTAAGTTTACCAACAGTGCTATTTTCATTTTATTTTTGCATGCAGTTAAGTTTCTCCCTTTGTCATAAAGCCTTTTTATATTAAGGTTGTACCACAGGGGGTTATTTTCAAATGTGGTGTCATATTTATTTCCAAGAGGGGCAGTTATGTCTATGCACCTATTTACATGTGCATAGAGTTTGGCTATAAGGATCCTGCATATACAGTGGGGTCATCAGGATGGAAAGAGCTTTGGAATTTAGCCAGGTCATCACTCGATTTTAGCAGGTTAATCGACATAATCTCTGAATATTGACATATTGGAAGATGGAGCAGGCTTGAGTATTAAGGTATATGTGACTGACTGGTGGTCAAATTTAACCAGGGAAGAAGTTACAATTGATGGAGAGCAATGCTGTCTCATATTGGTAAGGACCATCTACAGGTGTTTATCAACCTTCGTTGGAGTGTGGACTAAATGTTGCAGACAGTCTGTACTGATGAAGTCCAAATATTTTTGGGCATTCACGTTTGAGAATGTATAATTCTCCCAGTAAATGGAGGGGTAGTTGAAATCTCCTAGGACAATGGTGTTTCAATTAATACAAAAAGACTCCATGTAGTTAGGTATGAAGTATGGGCTGAGGGGGGCATAGAGGGGGTCCTATAGCTAGCAATGATATTATAAGGGGTTTTGTGAATAATAAATTGGACACAGAGGGGAGGATCCAGGTCATTATCTTCTCCAACAAGTATGAAGGTGAATTTTCTATTAAGAATATGGAGACGCTGCCAACTTCAGTGCCTTCATCTAATGTGATGGGCCTGATGCATGTATGCAACTTCCAGGACATACAGCAAAACTATCTTTGGTAAGCACATAAAACTATGCAAACTGTTCAACAAATATTCAACATAAGGTTTATTTTAAAAAATAGAAAAATTCAGTAGTTATTTGTCTCCATATACAAATGCATTTCAACATGGGTATGGTAAAAAAAAGTCATATTGTTACCAATGAAGTTGAGAAATTGGAAGTGGTTGAGAGGTTGGTAATCATGGTTAGCGTGTTTACCTAAGACATGCATGATACAGGTTTTAATTCTTGCCTTTGAAAGGAAAATTGTCTAGGCGTAAAATGACCCAGAGATGCAGCTAGCCTCACGCTTATGTATAAGTGGTGAAATAAACTACAATATCGATATTTTCAAAAACTCCACAAAGAAGCTATAATAAAATAATCATCAGTTAAGAGGTAGTATACAGGCTGCCAGTTATTATTTCAACTAGCGGAAATCATTAAGAGCAAATGTGTCATAAATTTAAAGTAACAAAACACTGCAGAAAATAAAGTTTACAAGAGAAGAAAAATAAATAGATGAATGCTATCAGAATATTTCAGTTGTTTGTGTGAATACCTCCTAAATGCTTTTTCCCATCCATGGGTCCCTTCAAATTATCTATGGACTAATCCCAGTTATTCTCATTAGGGATAATATATAATTATTAACCATAGAATGGGTAAGGCCAGTCTCTAACCAAATAGGATAGGTTATTTTGAGCACAAAAAAAGGGGAATAGGCTAGTCTTAAAATGGCCCTCAAGGTCATCTAGCCTAGTATTTACCTATGAACCTACAATATTCTAGTAATGCATGTGCATACAGAAAGGGGGGTTTGTCATAAGCACTGAATGTTGTCTACTAACCATGAAAGTGTACGTTCAAAGCATACTGTGTGATACCTTTGCTTTATGATACATTGTTTTTCTGCCTGTACACATAGGAAATGTATACTGATGCATTTTTTCCTAAGTTAAGTTAGATTACCATTTGAAAAACATATCTTGTTAGCAACATGTATGCCTGGTCTATAAAAATGATCCGTCAATAAGCAAATAATAAATTTGTGTAGCTGCCGTGCTGTGCTGCCAAAGTACTATACGAGTGCAGGTCACTTAGAATGTCTGAAGACATGCCAATGGGTACAGATTCACATCACACCTTATAGGCAATAGTGCACACAAAGAAAGAACAGCTGCTTTTGTGGGTCACATACGTGGCCTTTTGTAAACAAACCATATATTTATCTAGGTATTGATGTATCTATCTCTGATATCTATATATGTGGCTATCTTCTATCTCTCCACTTATTTATGTTATTTATTTAAATTTTTACGAGGGTGGAATCCAGCTGTGGGGCTACATTTGTATGCTATAAGCTGATTATGATGATATGTTTTTTTTTTCCAACAGTAGAATACAAAGACCAGGAATGGAGTTCTGATAACAGTGTGCATGGAGTAAGTGGGAATTTAGAGATGCATGGAATAAAACTATTTTCTTACTGTGATTTAGGAGTTAGGTTGGAACACTGAAGGCATCTCTGGCCACCTGGCAGAATCTGCAGATAAAGATTTGAGAAGAGCATCTGGACTTACTTTATGAGAAATGTATCCATTCTCTGCTTGGTGTACAGTTGTATCTCATATAAAAGCACCTGTTCATCTTGAATTAAAATGAATATCATATCTCAGAATACTGAATCCTTGCACAGAGTTGAACAATAAAGCAAAAAATGAAAACAAATCACAGCAGGTGCGTTTGGCCTTCCACATTGCAATCAGTTGGAAAATAACTGAAGAAACATGCTTGCCATAGTGTATCAGAAACTACAAGTAAGGAAAAAACTTGGCGACTATTTGTCTCTTAATTCTGTTACTCATGGTATGCCTTCAAATACCAGCAAAACATGGATCAATCATTTTA
The DNA here is from genome assembly GCF_019279795.1 of Protopterus annectens. NCBI lineage: Eukaryota > Metazoa > Chordata > Ceratodontiformes > Protopteridae > Protopterus > Protopterus annectens. The sequence goes on along the minus strand of NC_056740.1, from coordinate 467,164,677 downwards.
TTAATGATATCAAACCTCTTTTATATGCACAAGTCATTGTTTGCTATTAGCTTAAAATCTTCATTCAGTACGGGAAGCACAATCACTCTGGCATTGTTTGTATATCTGGGCCAGTGCATTTTTCTGCTTTATGACTTCTAAATGTTCCTGTCACTAGCATTATATAAAGCACTCACATTAGTTGACATGTTAGCTCTGATGTGTGATGGTCTTTCGAGCAGCAAATGTAAATCAGGAACATAAAACTTCATTATACAGGAAAATAACACTTCTGCCATGGGCGGTAAATAAAAAAACATTTTTATCATTTGTCTTGTTTTTATAGACGTTACTACTGCATGACATAATACTAAAAGTTGTGATAACTGTTCTCAAACTTTCTTTTCTATAAGGAGTTAATCAGTCATAGCCCAAACTGAAATATGTTTCATTAAACATAGAAGCATGTCACCTCTAAGATGTATAACTCTTTCAACTTTGCATTATAAATTGTCTCTTAAAAATAGACATAATGTATTAGCCCTTTCCTAACAATGCAAAACATGATCAGTGTATGAAAATTTCATTGCCGACCCTCTGCTTTTGTTGGCAAAGTGTAGCTTCTTAAATTATACAATTAGTTAAAGACAAGGAAACAAGAAGGCATGGTTGCTTTTATCCTGAAAATTAAGTACACAAATCAGATTAACAACAAAAACAGCAACGACAATGTAGCTTTAGTTTATTTTTCTGTGACTATATGCAGTGACAGGAAACTAAAGCAAGAAGGTATACTCCTATACCTATAAAATGTTTTCACATAATATTTTGCCATGATTTAGCTACCTCATCTAGGTGCTGTAATACAAGCACTGCAGATAATGCTTGCGAGCTTAATAGCTTCAGATGGTCAACCTAGAATTGGTCTCAGCTGGGTACTCAGTCAGTATGTTTCCTTAAGCCATTCTTCACAATCAAAATTAAATTAAATGCTAGCATTATCCGGAACAGAAGTGCCTTCCAGTCATCTGACATCACCATGGTGCACTATTGACAAGAATACTATCAGCATCCAGCAGGTAACCAAAGTATATTAGTAGCATATTTCTAGTGTCCACAGGATCATCAACTCTTTCTATAAATGTTACAGTCATTATTTCAGGACAGACCCTAGTTTTGTAGGCTGGCACCAATGAAGCAGTCGATGAGCACTGAATACATTTCTCATGAACTAGGTTTGAATTTTGAGTTTAAGTCCAAAGGCTCTGGCTTTAGAATATAGCTCTGAGCAAGCTTTGCTACCTGCTAGCTTGTCCATATCTACAAAACATTATGAGGATGACTCCACAATGGGAGAGCCACCTAGTGGAGTTGTAGAGATAAGCTCCAAGTACTGTCTCCTAGGCATTTACTTTATGCTACACACAGTACAGGTGTATATAAGAGCACACTCAAATGTGTGCATAAACACACAAGTGTTCACACAAACACACACACACACACACACACACACACACACACACACACACACACACACACACACAAAAACACACACCTGTCTAATAGATCCCCGGATTCACTTTCCTTCTGTGCAGGACTAGCTTAATCCTGCACAGAAGTGGTAATTTAGGAGCAGTACGTCAGCGTGCTATGCATATCAATGAAGGCACGCTGTCTGAGCTCCTAAACAGACATGGAGTATGTACAAATCCAGGGGGCATGTCTGAGAGCAGAGCTCTTAGAATACACACGCCCTTGCAATGAAGAACAGCAGTGTATGAATAATAATGAGCGAGACCACTCATAGGTGTTCTCATACCCCCAGCAACATCCCCCCAAGTTTACAAGAGCAATAGTTAAAACATTAAATATAATGAAGTGTTTTCTTTATAAAACAGATTAAATTTAACTGTAGGTGCACAGGTTTGCCCATTGCTTAGCTACTGTTAATGCAGCTTAAATGGCACAAGAGGATAAAAAAGCAAGATACATGCAAATGAAGCAGTACAGCAATAGTGTAGTGGGCAGAGCATTCGCCTTATGAGCAGTCATTCCCAGTTCGAGTCCCACTCCAGTACAGTCCATGTTCCATGTTCCATGTTCCATGTTAAATCACTTTATGATCAATTTATTTTGTTGCATAACCTATGACATAACATATACTTGTGAACTGGAGTACTGTATTAAATGCAGATGTGAAGTGTCATTGACATAATGTTGTAAAGTCCACAGATAATCACAAATGCCCCATACAGTATATGTACACAGGAATCAGGGATATAAATGGAAGGCAAAATGTGTAATGAATGATAAATCCATACAGTTTCCAAATCCACCATCTTCCCAAGAACCATTAGACATTACTGTCTAAATTAGTGTGGTGGTAAGTGGGAGTACACAGTAGTAAGCAAGAGTAGCATATTTAAGCAGTAGTAAGTGGGAGTAAGCATATGTAAGCAGTAGTAAGTGAGTTTAAACCAGTTTGCGTGAGGGTAAGCAATGCACCCACAGGTTAAGCAATATTGAAGTTGACTCTCTGTTAGCATATTTAACCGGAGGTTAGCATTGCTTACCTTCGCGCAACCCTGCACAAAAATTGCTTAAAAGTGCCTTAATCACTCTGTATGCATCAGCTACTATTCTGGCCAGAAACAAAATAAACAGCTTTTGCAAGTCTTGAACCCAGCACTCTGTAAACTATAGTCACAGTAGTTAACCACTAAATGATCACAGAAGTACATATGATTGAGGTATCACCAAACAGATCCTCACTATAGGAAATACAAATTGAACATGTGAAATGAATCTATATACACTTTTATATTGTATAACATACTACAGGATATAAATATGTTAAATGGAGTACTGCATTAAGCCCAGATGTGAGGTGTCATTGTAATAAAGTGTTGAAGTCCCCTAATAAACACAAGGACACCATACAGTGTATGTACACATGAATCATGGATACCAAACACATATATAACATGTAATGAATAATAAATCAATGCCAAAATGCAAATATAATGCAAATTAAATATCAAGCAATGCTAAACATTGCACAGCCCTGCTTAGTAGGTGTAAGCAATGTGTAGGCCAGCTAACTCAGTCTGCCCATTGGTATACCCCTTTAAGCAATGCCAACCTTAGGCAAGCAGGATTGCCCATAGCTTAACATTTTCAAAACCGTCCAATCACGGCAAAGTGTGGGAAACCCATTTAAACCCAACAGGCAGGAATACAGCTCATAACTGGTTGTAGCTTCCCCTAGTAGGTACTATGTCTGGAATAGGAGAGGGTGTGCACTTGTAGGCACGGCGCTGTGGCATCCAGGAGTCCAGAGTCATGGCAGGACTCCTTGTGAAAGACCATGACCAGAAACTGCTGCAGGGCCAGTATCAGGGTTCCCAATACAAAGTGGAAGCCTGGGACCGTCTCGCCCGTGACCTCACCAGTGCCACTGGCATACCCCACACTGGTGAGCAGGTCAGGCATCACTATGCTGACCTAAAGCAGAGAAAGGGGGATCTCTTGGATCAGTGGATCCAAGAGGCTAGGAGGACAGGGGATGTCCCACCCATGTGTAAGTATTAGTCCACTACCTGTTTAATAATTGCCAGCTCATGTATATTATGGTTAGGTATGGCTAAATATTCCTCTTATGTCTTTCACAGTGGCAGGTGAGTGGGCTGTGAACCAGGAAGCCCATGGCTGTAGACTGCAGCGGTTGTGACACGAGGCAGGTTAGTAATACTCTTGCATGTACTGTCATAGGAAAAAAATCTATAAAACCTGTATTGTTTAAGGCATGTACGGCATACACCACAGAATAGGGCAGGAAGAGTCTCATATAGGTTGTATGTAAATAAAAGCATAATAGCCTGATGATAAAGGTCTAGTTGCTGGACTGCATGTGTTCACTCTGGTATCACATGGTAATGTAGAATTGCAATCACTTAATAGTACTGCTGTAGTAAGCACTGTTACCCACACTGTGCTACATAAATAAAATGCATAGGAATGTCTGTATATGACTGCTGTAATCCCAAGAGGTCAAATAGTACAAATGAGAGAAACTTAGACAGAAAACAATGAAAAGACAGAAAACAAAATTCAAATAGCACACTCAACTGTGATGTAAACTGTTGTATTTTTTGCACACACAACCATGGTTCAAATCCTGGGAGTGGTAGTAGCCTGTATGCAGAATCATACCCCACAACTGTACAGATATGTCCAGAATGTCCAGCAAATCAGCCCATAGCTGCTGCCTGTCACCCTGTCCCCCCCGGCAAATCAGTGTGATGATCCCAGACATTTAGGCAGCAAACAAGACATACAACTGATTGTCAGACATCTATAAGAACAAATCTGTCACTCTAGTGACTCCCCAAAATGCTATGAGAGTAATTAGCCAAGCATGTCCCATCTCCACCCCCATGTTGTCAAGCTGTGACCAGAGTGTGTACAGTAACAGAGTGAGATGTATGTGCATAATAATAATGTGGAATCTGGTAATTTGTGTGGCAACATTCAGGTAGTGCTAACAAACATTGCTCCCATAGGTCTGTCAGATGCAAACACTGTACCTTTAAATAAAAGATTGATATCCTGTACTGGTACTGGTACTGTTTACTCTGGTATTGCATGGAATTGCTAGTGTTGCAGTGGCTCTGAATAATAATGTATTACTCATCACTGTCACCCACACTGTGCTACATAATAAAACTGTCTAGGAAATCCTGTATAATGTAAAAACCACAGGAGAATTATAGACAGAAATGAGACTAGAGATACACAGCAATATCTATATATCACACTCAACTGTGATGGACAGTGTTTTATTTTTAGCAGACACAGCCATGGTTCGAATCCTGGGAGTGGTAGTAAGCTGTATGCAGAATCACACCCCACAAGTGCACAGAAATGTCCAGAATGTCCAGTTATTTGGCCCATATCTGCAAGCTGTTACCCATCCCCCTGCCATATCAGTGTGCTACATTCTGACATGTAGGCAGCATTTCATGTCATATAACTGACTGTCAGACCTGTACATATTTGGAAAATGTCAAATAAAACAAATCTGTCATTGTACAAGTCACTAAAGGTTTAAGAGGGCAATAGTCAAAATATGTCCGGTTCACCTGCATATGGTGAAGACATGCCCAGAGTTTGTGCAAAAAGAGATGGACAGGTATGTGCATAATATCAACCTGGAATCTGAGAGTATGTGTAGAAGCAGTTAAGTAGTGTTAACAAACAATACCTCCACAGGTATACCAGGTAAGACGTGTATACTGCAGGTTAAACTCAGTTCATGTATATAGTTGTCAACAGCCATACCACTGTACAAACTAAGGCAATAGGGTAGTGTACTAATACCTGTAAGGTACAGATCACAGCACTGACTAGGAAAGTAATGCAAACTACAGGAATATACTAGTTGTTAATTGGCACCTTTCTCTCCCCCCAACCCTATCTGCAACAATAAATTAAATGCACAACTCAATGGGTATGTGTACAATTAAATCTACTGTTGGGACATATGTCCTATTGTTTGATAAATATTGAAATTTGTGTCTATGCATGTGTCATGTTGAAATACTCCCACATTGGTGGCATGCTGCCATCAATGTACCTGCATGCTGTTGTAATGACCACTGTGGTCCCATATATGCATGTGTTCTGTTTGCTATGCAACTGTTCCATATCTGGTGTTTGGGTTAATGGGAATATCCATGAATGCTGTTATACGTAATCCTGGAATGTGTTGACTATTACTAACCCACGTATAATGATAAAATTTAAACACCATAGCATGTTTGGGAAAGCCGGTCCCGGCGGACCCACCTGTCCCACCTCAGCTGGCTGCAGCACCAGGCACCAGCATGTCTGGTGCCCAACCTGGGACCTCCTGGTCCATTAGTCCTGCACCAACTTCAGGTGGAACTGCCTCATGGGATAGGGAGCAGGCACAGAGAGGAATCTGTCACCCATCACCAGGTCTGGGTCATGGTGCATAGCGAGCTCTGCAGGGAGGTCGGAGATCTGCTACGCCAGCTTGAGGGCCATGTTTTGCAACTAGTAGGTCGGCATGGCCCTCCTACTCAGTCCCCAGCACAGCCACCTTTGGGGGCTGTGAAGGTGCAGTGGTGACTGCCCATGTGTGGGGACCTCAGTCCCACTGTTTCCACTATGGGGCCCATGGGCTTCCGATTTCCAAACACACCTCCCCATCAAGGTATTTACCCCCCCCACATGTGTCATATGCCCTTGTATGCATCTTGTTTGTCTTGTCTGTTAACCTACCCAACCTACCTCCCCAAATATACCTACTATCCCTTCCCAACATCCCACTCTCACCTAAAAAAAAGGGCAATCTGTTTCCAAAAAAAATCTCGCCCCATACATAGCTGTCCATTTCTCACACATGTCCACTGGACACATGTAATCTGGGCTAACTGGCTTAACAACATATTATTGTTGTCCTCACCCCTCTCTCAGGGGGATGAGTGTCCAAATCTATCTCCAAATTCAGTCTATATGCACAGCTGTTGCTGTAGAAGAAATGGGCAGCTATGGACCTTCCCTACACCCATCCTGCACATCCCTAGCTATTTTCCCTACTGTCTTTCCCACTTCATGCCCCTTTTTCACCACTTTCCTATCAACCCTTTTTCATTTCTTTTAAAGAAATTAGCACGGGGGTAAGTGGCAGTAAGCACATTTAAGCACCAGTAAGCAGGTTTAAGCTTGTTTGCGAGGGGGTAAGCAATGCTTACACAGATTAAGCAATTAAGAAGCTAAACCAGTATAAGAAACTGCAACCAGAAGTTAGCATTGCTTACCTCCATGCAAACCCATGGAAACCCATTAACAACTGCTTAAAAGTGCCTTAATCACTCTGCATCCAACAGCCCTTGTTCTGCCCAGCAACAAAATAAACAGCCTCTGCAAAGATCGAGCCCAGGACCCTACACACCATAGCCAAAGTGATTTACCACTAAGCCATATCAGATATGCATAACCCTGATGTTTTCACAAACATATCATCCAGCACAGTCATTCAACAGTACAGGAAATGTATTTAAACATGTAGATGTATATGCGTAACAGTTAAAACAAACACACCCACCAAAGCAAATGTCTCTCCGCTGTCTTGACAAAAAAATGTAATAAATCCAAAAACGATAACCAACGATAGACAACCAGTCAGCCCAATAGAATAATCCAGTCTGCGTTGTAAAAATATAATGTTTTTTTTATTATGTGCACAGGTAAGCACTTTCACCAAAGCTTCTTCAGACCTTAAAAACTTCCCACCAAACAAACATTTCCTTTTATACTGATCATATGATCAAATATCAATTAATCAGTTAACTTTCTTAAAAAAACATTCATCACTTATCCCTACTAAAACTAAAACCAGAAATATTCAAGCATTAATACATTTTTTAAAAGGACTTTAAACTATAAAATTTATAACACTTTTTGCATGTAAGTTCTAATTCATGCTTTTAAATATTCAGCGCAAAGCATTTCACTTCATAGATGTATTAGATGCTGCTCCAGAATTTAACAGCATCAACTATCCTGTTGTCAATAACTGAATAAACAGAGCATTTTATTATTTCATCTGAACTTTCCAAACAACGGTATTGCCTAGGATAGCTACTAATGCAACATTTCGCATCAGCTGTCATATTCGATGCTATAATAATGTTTCACTCTACATCTATTCACGAGTGTGTAAATATTCAGTTATTTTAAAACATAGTTGAGAAGTATTTTACTCTACTAAGTGATCTGTGCACTGAAAAATAAATTGAGAAACAATATATGTGTGTTATCTATTTTTTATATATGACATGCCATTTTTTATTATATATTTACCCTCCGATAGGCACTAATTCCACCTATATCAACAATGCACCCCACCTTCCATAATCCGAAACTGTCTCTCAAAGGGTAAGACACCACACATTCCATGGGAATACACCATCCATCCATCTCCAACAAGCCCATGTATAACCTTTACAAAGGCGACTAGCTAGAAAACGGACTAATAAACACTAGGAATAGATCTCTCGATGGAAGCACTGCATCCTATCTCATAAGTCTTCTCGAACTCACTACTCTGCTATAAATTCTAGCATAAAAAGGCAAACTAACTATACATGTTAAAAAATATAATATAAGTAACTGACCCAGGAAGGTAATAGAAGCCCAAAGTGCCACTAATTGTCTAAATGGCTATTTCCAGAAAAAACACTGCATATTATCAATATTATATAACCATAGACATCGGCATGTGATAAAGTCTATAGAAATATTGGATTGATATATAAAAATATATATGTATGTTTTAACCTTATAGTCTGATTCATAGGTGGAGACTAAAAGCAGCAATTATTAATATAAATTGTAATCTCTTTAAATAGACTGACGTCAATATTTACTAACATTATGTTCTAATTATACTACTAGCTTAAAAAATAATAAATAAGGCTTGATGGTCTCTAAATTTCTAAATAGCTATTTTTAATACACAAACTGAAGAATAAATATTCCATATGCCAGTGATATATCCGACACAAGAACTGTGTGGTGGACAGATGAAAAATAACAGGCACACCTCTGACCATCAAGTGGATAGGCCCACAGTTGAGAACTATGCAGACAGACTGCATTCCATGTTAAACTAGTATGTACACACAAACTCTGTAACACTGATGCTATACAATGCATACAACAACCATACAAACACTCTGTCTGTAGTTCTGGAACCTCATAAAATATGTAGCTGGCCTGACTGTTCAAGTTCTCTTGTAAGACATATTGCTACCTGCTGTCTGTAACACTGCTGCCTACACACAGGAAGCAAGTCCACCATACAGGAAAGGTAAAGGGGCCACACCCACATGATGTAGGGATTTATAGTAGTGGGTTGCCATGACAGTGGTAAATGGAAGTACTAAACAGCATGCTGCATGCAGATAGCAAGTGGAGGACACTGATTGGTGCAGAGGCCATCACCTGATCATGTGCATCACCTACAAAAGCCATGCTGCAATCTATTGCAAGCAGCTCAATCTATTTACTGGAGAGAGACAGAGGGAGAGAGAGAGAAACCAAAACCGAAACAGAAATAAAAACAAAGAAAGCAGGCTAAGACTAAAGACAAGGAGAAAGAAATCCTCCTACAAGGAAACCATCCAAAACAGATCTCATTTCCCCAACAGGTATGTGAAGTATATATGCATGTAATTGACTGTAGTACTTCATCCATAATACTGGGATAGATTATGTGAAATTATATATATGTGCTATCAGATGTTGTTGTTGCTGTTGTAATGATGTTCAGCTGAACAACTGCTATGGACAATACAGTCTGTCCCTGTGGGTAGTGGGCCATACCCGTCAACTGTGCAGAGCAGCACTGACTGACAAGATGTAAGCCAACATAGTGTGTGTTGTGTAATGGAAAGGATATATATTACTGTGGCCAATAGCTGGTGGTGGAAGTAATGCCATAATGATGGACACGTGGGTTCCAAAACCCACCACTTGCAGGACACTCAGGTTAACATGTATTGTAGCATGCTGAAATGCCATAGGTGTGTAATAGGCTTACCTGCAATCTGGACATATATATATATATATATATATATATATATATATATATATATATATATATATATATATATATATATATATATATATATATATATATATATATATATACCCCCTAATGTTAGGCTGTGTCCATATGTGGCACCTGTCAGTGTTGTAGCAAGGTAGAACAGTGCAGCTGTGCAGATTGTGGACCTGATATCTGAATGTACCACATATATATAGGTATGTATATGTATATATATATATATATATATATATATATATATATATATATATATATTTATACATGTATGTCTACAGATATACAGACATCCATATGTAGATATATATATATATATATATATATATATATATATATATATATATATATATATATATATATATATATTTATTTATTTATATATATATATATATATATATATATATATATATATATATATATGTGTGTGTGTGTGTGTATCTACATATATACAAACACACACACACACACACGTATGCAAATACATGTCCCCTATATTACCACCACAGTGCTAGCATACTATGTGTGAGGGAACATCACACACAACAATATACACCAATATCTACAGCTGTAAGTGTATGCAACATGGATGGTTATGTCACATGTGAACCCTTTGTTGGGACCACGTTGGCCTTGTCTGTGAAGGTGAGAATGGGAAATTGGGGAAGGATAGCAGGTATATTTGTAGAGGTGGTTCGGGTTGGTAGATATAAAGGATAGCCTACAGGGGTGGTATATGGCCCATGTGGTGAGTAAACACACTGGATGGTGTGTGTGGTCTGTGATGTAGAAACCCCTTGAGCCCACATATGGAAGCAATGGGAACAAGACCCACACCCATTGTTAGTCACAACAGCAGTTTCATGGCCCTGAAGGTGCCTGGCCTGGAGGCTGAGCAGGGGGAGCATGTGGACCCTGTGATTGTGTACTGGGGGCCTCAAGGTGCTGTAGCACATACCACAAGTTTCTGTGGAGCCTCCTATGGAACTGACCCTGGACCTGACCTCGGGTGACAGGATCAGGTCTGTATGTGCCCCCAGGGAGGGAACACCATCATGTAGTTCCACCTGAAGGTAGTGCTGGACCAGTAGATGAGGCTGCCCCAGGGTGGGTCACACATGTGATGTGGCCTGGTAACATGTCCAGATGAGGTGGGAGAGGTGGTTCTGCTGGCAACTATTCCCTAAACATGCTATTGTGTCACTGTTACAGAACATATGTGGGTAGTAATTGCCTACACAATCCCGTCCAACAGCATGCACAGATATCCCCAATAACACAGACTGTCAGATGTGCAGCAATCATATAGCAAGCATACCACATGCATATGTGGAACCATAGTGGCCCTGACAATGGCATGCAGGTGAAATAGTCCATAACAGGCCAGCAATGATAGTGTCCCCACAGGGAACATGACTACAAACACATAGCACAAAGCATGGCACAATACACTATATATCCCAGTGGTAGCTAAGCTGTAGCCATACTTATTGAGTTGTGTGAACAGCAAGTGATATGGTGGGGGGAAGACAGAGATGTGTATTAAGAACTATTGCAGCCTTGCTGTCTGAGCTGCTCAGAACTTTTTCCATCATTGTGGCTTACAGGCAAGATGTCCCACGGCCGTTTACCAGTGTATTCAGGGCCAGAAAATGAGGTCATACTGAACCACCTGATACAGCAGTACCAGGTTCTCTTTGGCAGGAAAGCCTATGAGTGGCAGGAGTGGCCCACCCTGTGGAACGATCTAGTTCACAGGATCAATTATGTCAACCTGCATAACCACAGTTATGACCAGGTCCGGCATCATTGTAGTGACCTGCTTCGCAATGCACATCAGTGTGCTGCTGCTGCAGTCTGGGGGATCACCTCACAATGGGGGGGGGGGTCATGCCATCCACCCCCTGACACGTGTTGAGGAGCTCCTTGCCAGCCTCATGGCACCTAGCCACCCACAAACCCAACAACTGGCAGAGACCATTGTGGAGGTGGTTGCTACCCACACACCAGCTGATGAGCATGCAGGTAAGGCCAAAGGGCACACCAGTAGACCACTGTTGCATATGCATTTGCATCTGTACAGGTAGATCATGCATATGTGAGATGTCATATATATAGACTGTTGCTGCATAGTAGTAATAAACAGATGTGCATAAGCTGTAGTATTGTGGATTTGTACTGTCAATGTACTGTAATGCTGCACCCACCCTGTAGCAATGCCACAGCTGTGGCCACTGATATCACATCTCTCACACTCTTATGTAGGTCCCTGTGGTATACCACCAAGGCAGCAGCCTGTAGCTGGTGAGTATGGCATATGTTCATGCTTGTCAATACACCAAACATGTAGTGGCTATGGTATATTCCATGCACACATCTAACACACCTACGTATAATGCATGCCATACATGTTCATGTACTGTTGCTGTTAAATGCACTGCATCACAGTGGTGACCATGATGGGGTATCTGAAGGGTATGTCAGACACCTGCAAGATAACTAACATCCTGTCATTGTGAAATGTGTCCACAGGGATAAACATAATGGTGGGACACATGGCCTACAGTAGGGACATGTGTGAAACATCACCCTTATACAGTGCTAAAACAGTGTATATACCAGTATTACAATGGCAACTGTTACAGATCTATGCTATGGAATAACATAATACTGTGGTCCACAACCCTTAACATCTGCAATGTGGTCCCATCATGAGCACTGAGTGTGTAATACGGAACCATAGGTTAGGACAGCAAACATGGAGAATAGATATCTTCATAAACACTGGAAGCATATGTGTGCACACACACCAGAGAAAATATAGTGGAGGCAGCTGTTGAGGTACTGCCTGCATGCATTTGTCATGGAAATGCACCATTCAGCAAGTACACATCCCAAATGTCACATCACAAAGTGGTCAGCTGTCCAAGATGTTTGGTCATCAAATCTTCACAGTTACCTGCAACAGAGGCAGGTGTGGCTTGCAAACATTTTACATGACATGGTATGTGCCCCATACCCAACAGGTAGCACCCATGAGCTGCACATGTAGACATACCTCACCATTGCATATGCCATGGCAAACAATGCAGACAGTCAGGAATGTGGCAAGGATGTATGGGACAGGAATGATGTAGGACACAAACAGATGGCAACCCAAGACAAATTCACATGTAGCAAACTGTTCATGCTGGCTGCCCACTAACATGCCACAACACAGAGGGGGTAGCAGGAATATCCAGCAAGTACTGGCTGTGCAGTACCCGTGTCAGCAATTGCCTGGACTCTGCAAGCATGTGGCCTATGGGTTAGGGTAAACAGATGTGACAGTTGTACCACAGGAAACATCACCAGGCCTCTCTACAGGTAGTGTATGCATAAAAGAAGAGGTCCTCAACAGTCATGCATTGCAATGTGTACTGGTGTACCATGACCACATTGGAAACCTACAGACAGTATTATGTAAGATACAGGTGCTGCACAACCAATGCCTCACCCCACCTCAGGCCCCCACCATCCCCATCTGTACTGTGCCGGTGCCATTGTACAAATGTATGTTTGCCAGTCATTAGCTGGGACTGGTCTGTTACACATGGTGTTCAGTGTTTGGGACACTGCAAACTGACACACATGTGTAGGCCATAGTTGTCATGCAGCTGCAAAAAGGCTGAAGGTGGGGAGGATGTGTCATCATGACACACCAGTGCACTGCAGCAGGGATCCTAAGGATGCTAAGAATAGCTGTATCTGCATGCTAGTATACCGCTGCCAGGAATAGTGACTGCTGTAGTACACATAACAGTAGGTGCAACAAACCACCATGATAAGGGTGTGCACACATACGCACCCACAGAGCGTATGCATTGGGGTCAGCATCTGCACACCTAACATATTTCTTAGACACTGCAATTGAATGTACAGGACAAATGTCACATATCAGGCTCATGTAATGTTAATATATGTGGTGATGTGGTCCCATGACATATCATGGAAGGTGTCTACTTGAAAACACTGACACGCCAAAACACAGACAACGAGAACACCGAGACCGGAAGATCGACAACTGAGATGACCGACAGTTTAAAAACACAAAACTTCGCATGCCCGACAAACCACAATCTCCAGAATCAACAAAACAAATACCTTTTCCAAAAAACACACACACAACACAAGCACGCCAAAAACCTTACAAACCTACAATAAACCTTACATACACAACTATCTATGCACTAACCTTAACCCAAACCCTAACCCTAAGGCCCGTCACTATCGCACACTCACCTAACCCGCGCCCTAACCCTAAAGTCTGTCACTATCGCACACTTACCTTACCTGCACCCTAACTCTAACTCACTTAACCCACCCCTAACCCCAAAGTCTGTCACTATCGCACACTTACCTTAACATGTCGGTGTTCTCAGCATCGGGCTTTTAAACTGTCAGTCATCTCCTTTGTCGATCTTCTGGTCTCGGTGTTCTCGTCGTCGTTGGTGTTTTGGCGTGTCAGTATCTTCAAGTAGATCCCATGGAAGAATACATCATATCACTAAGGGTGTGACACTCCCCATAGCCACAGTAAGGTCTGATGGTTGTCAGTGTAATAGTATTGTATTGGTCATATATGCACCGCTGATGTTGAGATCTGTAAACCAAACATCAGGCATTCACAAATGACATCTGTCCACATATCATCCCAGGTATGTGTCGCTCAAACACATAGGGGCTGTGAGCATTAGAGCAGACATAACTGACACAGTAATACACATTCAGCAATGGTTTGTACACCTGTGAGGTTTGGTGCACAGTACATGCCAGGGTGCAGAACAGGTGCACAGCAATACTGTGTACATGGGTGCATTGTTTTCCAGGGGAAGGGGCATCACCTACAACACAGCCCATGCATCACACACATGTATACTGTTGCTAGCATGGATTGACTATAGCTGCACTGCATGCTGTTGAGTACCATATGTTATGCATGCTGACAGATGAGCAATGGGAAGACTGTGTGTACTATCTTTGTGCAACCTCACCTGTAGGTGTGTGTGTGTGTGTGTGTGTGTGGGGGGGGGATTATTTTGTCTGTAAGTGCAATCTGGTGAAGTGGAGGGGGTAGATGCATGTAGGAAGTGTGTGCATGTGTGTGTGTGAGTGTGAGTGTGTGTGTGTGTGTGTGTGTCAGTGTGTGTGTGTGTGTGTGTGTGTGTGTGTGTGTGTGTGTGTGTGTGTGTGTGTGTGTCCAAGTATGCACATGTGTGATTGTGGGGTTGTTCATACAGCAGTATTTCCCTTTAGGACCGTGCAGTACATGGACATGGACTGACACATGAGACACCAGGAATACGTGTCTAATATGTAATCACAGGACAGCTGATAGTATAATAAGGTCTGTAGCATGGAACATCTATTGGGAAGGAAAGTAGACACCAGGCATACCCTTAATATTGCAATCAGCAGAAAGCTGAATGACTACCCACATATGCAGCACTACAGATGCATTGGAGAATTACTAGACAACACCAGGAAGTGAATCCATACATTACTGTTGTCCACATGATACGTTGATTGAGCAGCAGATCTGGCATATACTGAGCAATAGTTACATATGACACTCCAGTCCGTGACATTATGGAGTAAATGCAGTAGCCCCTAACATATAGGGGCCATAATCACGATGTCTGGACATACCCAGGGTGAACACTGGATGACAGCAGTGAGGCCACGTAAAACCTACTCCACTCAATTCAAAGAGATAATGGAGTAACAGGTCTTGTGTTGTGATCACTCATCTAGGCATTTAGAGGAATGATACATTAATGAGTGGTATTAATGAGTGTATGTTACCAAGTGTGATGCAGGATGGGGAACTTATGTGAATAAATGTGGGACTATCTGTAAACTCAGGGACAGATAGGTATTATGGTGGAATTTTAGTGTGTTTTGTGTGTGTGTGTGTGTGTGTGTGTGTGTGTGTGTGTGTGTGTGTGTGTGTGTGTGTGTGTGTGTGTGTGTGTGTGCGTGTGTGTGTGTGTGTGTGTGTGTGTGTGTGTGTGTGTGTGTGTGTGTGTGTGTCTGTTTACTGTTATGCAATTCTGTACAGGTCTTAAAGTGCATTTCTTGTTTTCCCCCACAGGTGGTGAGATGGGTCAGGGTCCCTCCTGCATGCACTCTGATGTTGGTGTCCATACAGACACCGAAGATGATGATAATACTGTTGTGGCACAGGCGGGGTTGTCAAAGATAGAAACTGCACCATCATTTGACATCTCCCTCTTAGCCACCCCAACCATGCACACAGTTACATTGCCTATACATACCCCATCATCAGTGGCCATAGCAGAGGGGCAGCTGGCAGTTCGTGGCAGTGCAAAGGAGAGTGTGGTATCTATGCCTACTGTGTCTGGTCACAGCAGGCATAGCCGAATGTCTGGCAGGGCTCCACATAGGCAGATTTGCCAGGGTGCTCGTGGTAGGGCCACTGGTCATCATGCCCCTGGCAGAAGTGCCACAACTGGTACCACCAGGCACATGTTTCAGACTGTCATAGGTGCGCAGGCACATATGGAACTGTACACCAGACAGGGCCTGAGGCTGCAGAGAGCTGCTTTCACATCTGTAAGCGACAACTTCCATGAACTTGCTGGTGCCCTCCGTGATTATACCGAGGTCATGGCTAGATGGTTGGGTGAGATGGTGGGTCTCATAAACCATGGTTTGTCTGTGCTTGAACATGTGGTGGGAGTGGGGCAACAGCCACATGGACATAGATCAGCAACATCAACAGCTGGCAGTCGATGTGGATGTGCTAGGACACCAAGATGCTCGAGTAGTGGCAGTACCAGCCCCAGCACTGCAGGGGGGGGGGCGCTGTCCACATCACACCACAGCAGGCCACGTGCATGTGGCCCTGGCCAATCCCAGGAGGGACCTGGTTCCAGCAGACATCTGTCATCGGGGGAGAGTAGCACATCAAGGCCTGTACCTGGATGTGCCCATGGAACCCCTGGCAGGCACAGTCTGCGTGTCCGTGGCTGGAGGTGGTGAACTGCACACCCTGTCAGGTATGGTCTGCAGCTGTCCAAGAAACACCTGTATAGGGCAGCCACATGTCAGAACTGTGTGCATGCATACCCACACACTATACAAACACACCTAGGGCAACCCCATACCTACACACACACCACAACACCATGCCCAATTCAGCTAATTACACCCCACACCCACACACATGGTGTCAAACATATGGCCCACCCTCGGTCTCTGGCAAACCAACAACACACTCTGGGCATATGATGATACCTGTGCCACATACCTGTCATCCATAACATCGATGCAGGGACAGGCTAATATGGTTCTGATGCACACAGTGACTGTACTACTGTGTACCAATGGACTGCTGTATAACATGTTGTCAGGAGTAATGTTTATTGCATACATGTCAGGTAGTGTAGCTGTCCAGCCATGATGCCTTATAGCTGTTAGTAACACTGAGTGATTGTGGTCTCCATAATGTTATCCATTTGTGTTGTAGGTGCACATGTGTCAGCAGGAGGATGGTCTGCAGTCATATTCCACAAGGTGTATGACACTGTGGTGACACCATGGCTGTGACATATCCTGGGTACAGTTGAGCTCATGTCACAGGTTTGTATAACAGTTACTGCATGTGCCACATAGACAGGTGACCCACTGGGACATGTATAATAAGCAACCTGATGTAGTTCCATCCACATACACACACATTCTTACTTGGCAACACTGGGACTAGACCCTTACCTAGGTATGTAGTGCTACTGAAGTGTGTTGCTTTCATTGTACACACCACACAGCATTTAGGGTAAGGTGTGTTACAGTTTACATGTTACATGCAGAACATCCCCAGACATGTACAGTATGGTAATGGGGAATGTAATGGTTGTATATGGACAATACATAGTGTGACATACCATCATATACACATTAACAGACACATAACAGGCAGACACACATCTGAAAGACCTGGGCCTACTGGTGCTAAATAACTTGTCAGTGTGTCCAATGTGTTACAGGTAGGCTGCACACAGCACATGCATAACTGGGCTGGATTGTGTTTTCAGTTACCTGTATGGTTGATGGTGACAGTGGTCACCATACAGTGGTACATGGGAGACATACTGGGTGTACTATGGTGTACACAGCACCCACATCCCACAGTGAATATTGCACTCACTGGAACCCATGATAACACTCTGACATGCCTACCATCACACATTGCCCACAACTGTGATACAACCCATTGTACATCTCAACAGTGGTACTACAGGGATATACATCTAATGCACATGCCACAGGCATATTAGGGTGCTGCATTGTCATGCCTCACTTATGGGCAGCAACAACACTATCCATATTACTGTGTGGCAATGTGTATTGTAATAGGAGTATGTGGCCTCGGAATGCTGTACTCTACAGATATACAGACATGCACACATACACACACTTGCCAGAACTCAATGGGTATCCCATGCCTATTGACCCATTTGTACAACACTGTTGTGCTGGTACTGCAAGGCTCATGTAGCTGTTAGGGAGAGGAGCGTAACAGGGTACATGTAATGTCCTGTACAGCAGCAGCCACATCTTACTATGGCAATGGGTGCTGCTGTGGGTGTGAAGGCCCTCATGGTATTCCCAACTACAGGTGTACTAACACACAGACACTGCTATCCTCAGCAATGCACACATACACATTTGTCAGTACTGGGGTGCATCGCTGCAGGTGGTCATAGGTCCATACCTGGTTATTGTCCATGGAGAGATGGGAAGTGTAGGAGATGTGTGTACAGTGGTATCATGCCACCTGCCATGTGCCAGCAGGCATTCTATCAACAGATATCGCTATGGTGACCCTCAGGGTGAGAGTGACATGCATTAGCCAATTCTCTGGGTGCCTCCAGCAAATGACCACTAAGGTGACTCAGATGACATGTATGCAACATGTATTACAACACATGGTTAGTGTCTGTGATGGAGATCTGTACCCAAGCATGTTCTGTTGACTGGGTTAGTGTAGTGGAGGTACCCATGGCATGTGGTGCATACAGGGTGTTGTCTCCTATATGTGCCAGTTATAACACAGCTGGGCAGATATGTCAGTGTCAGGCAAGCATAGGTTGCCTGTACATATCCAAGCTGGATACCTGCCATTAGCACATCTATACAGGAACTGATAGACATCATATTGGCAAGTTGCTATGAAGTAGGATGAATGTGTCAACAGATAGACGTCTGACACCAATATGTATGCCATTACTACATGTTGGAAGCCTTCACTGACATGTGCTGTACAGACAGTAGTCTACAGTTACTTTCCACATGTCAGATCATTATCCATTAGGGGATATATACTGTGAAACAGCTCACACACCAGGTACATGACAGTGAGGCCTCAGAGTCCAGCTATGCCTGCAGGGGTGCTTGTTGTCAGTACTACATTTAGCAATCTACTCTTGCCTGGGAAAGCACTGTCAACAGTAGTACCACATGATACATTACATGCCAGTGTGACAGCACATAACCTGGGTTACTAGCCATGTATGTATCACATTCACATGGATAAGAGTGCTGTATAGGTCTTATATACTTCAGTGTCACAGACATGATACTCACACCCCTTGCTATTGTAATGACAGCACATAGATGCATGTTATGTACATGGCATTACATACACTTATTACAGATATCATTACCCTGCTATGTTACCAGACTGGGATGTGAGCACTGGTTACCAGGGCTGTGCCATGCTTAGCAGGTTTCAGCATTGCTGCAATGTTACAGCTAAGCACATTTGTGCACTGGTAAGCAAAGCCTACACAGTGTAAGCACCTGTATTTAACCGTACCTTAGCATAGCTTCACGCAAACCCACGTAAATGTACTTAAAGCTGCTCAAAACTACAGTAACCACTTTGTATCCAACAGCCCTTGTTCTTCCCAGCAACAAAATACACAGTGCTTGCTGGTCTTGAACCCAGGACCCTGTACATTATAGTCACAACAGTTAACCCCGACACCCTGACAGCTGTGAAGACAGTGGTTGTTTTTCCAATATATCTGTCAGTACACATATTGAATAGTATTGCACAATTGCTTTGACTTCCACAATTGTGTAGTACTTGTTATTGATATTACTGTTGAATTACATATGTTGTATCTAAATATGCACATATCAGATACATATGGTGAGATATATCGGGAAAGGTATACACAACTGTGATGTTTACACATGACAAGCATATGGATATATACATATGCATATGTAGATATATGTCTACATATACATATATATATATATATATATATATATATATATATATATATATATATATATATATGAATTTCTACACATCTGTATAGTACATCATATATATGGTCATTTTTAGATCATTCTGTATATCGATATATATATATATATATATATATATATATATATATATATATATATATATATATACATATATGTATATATCTGTATATATGTTGAAACACAGGTGCCCAGTAGGAAGGTAGCTGGAATAAAGAAGCTGAACCACAACAATAGTAAAATCTTTTTTAATACAAAATGGTGAGCGCTTTTGCAATGGTAACCATTGCTTCTTCAGACAGTTCATTCAAACAGCAACAGCTTAATTCATTACTAAAACAACCAATCCTACCACTCAAGTTAATTCAGCACTCAGAAATCAATTAATTACTATGGTTACGTTTTGCACTTAGTTAATTGCTGAGGTCATAAAAATTCTCTCCAGGATTCATAAAGCTTGCACCAGGTGCAGGTGTAGCATCGGCATTCTAACACCAAATATGGCCACCGAGCGATTCAGGTATGAGCTGTTTCCACATGCACTATCTGCGTATGATACTCCCGCACAACTCCTGAGTCTTGTATGCTAATTACCCCATGTGCAGCAGTGTAGCATGCAAGTGAAGGTATGTAGCAATTCAGGAAGTGGTGCAGGTGTAGTGTAAGCATGCAGAAATGTAAACCATAGAAAATGGTTTACATTTTTGCAAAAATAAAATCGGAGTCATGACAGCCGACCAAACACATGTATTATATTGTTAATATATGCCAATGGCTAAATATATAGCCATTGGCATAAAAAAAAAATGTACAAAATATAAAATTTACATTTAATATATATAGTTGCACTATTGCAACGTTGAAGCGCTGGGAAGCGGTGCGCAAAGTCGTACCATGTGGGTTCTGTGTGTAATCCCGTTAGCAACCCAACCTGTGTTGTATGGGTGTATGTACAGGCTGGTGTGTTTATCAATAATACCTGAGTGAGGCATGGTGTCAAAAGCCTTGGCAAGGTCCAGGTAGTATGTGTGAACACCTCCCCCATTATCTGACATCTTGGTGACTGTATGTAAGATATCAAACTATTCAGTAGGCATGAACTGCACTCAACCAAGCTGACCTGGGTTGGGTTATGTGTTCGGAGGTTACCAATGTCTTTGTTAATGAGTGCTATAAGGATGGGAACCATACCATTGCAGACCAGGCTAGTCAAGCTTATGGGGTGGTAGTTACCATGGTCAGTTTGGAATAACCATTGCCACGTGCCATTGTATGGGCATGTAGCCTGTGGAGAGGCTGAGGTAGGAAAGCTTAATTAGGTGGGGGCAGGTTGTCTTGTACAGTTTGCAAGATGCAGTCTGGGACATCATCTGCCTCCACTGACACTGTGTCCTGCTGTTAGAGAGGGCCATTTCCACCTGTGTGTCTCTGAGGTGTGGGATACTGTACCTTTTGAGTAGTGTTGTGGGCGCTTTAGGGGGTGAAGTATGCACTAAATGTATCCGCAAGGATGTTGGCGATATCAGTAGGGTCAGCATATTTTGTGCTATATTTCACCTGCACAGTGCAAATCTGTGTGTCACCACGTAGATCCTTCACATAGCCAAAAAAGGCTTTGTGGTTATCTTTAGAATCCTTGCATATTCTCCTGCTGATGTTAGCCTTGGATGATGTCATGAGGGACCTACCTATCATACTAATAGTGGTCACGGATGTCTGTTCTTCGTAGGATTTGCTGTTTGTCTGGAACACTGTCCTACTTCTGTAGTATAGCCTGTTTACTGCAGAGGTCCACTAGACTGATGTCCTTGTCTAGGTGGAGTGAGTCTTGGTTTACCAGTGATGGCACGATCCTTACATCTCTGTAGGTGCTTATAGACTGCATTTGTAAATCTGTCTGTATTTTGAGCAGTGCTTCCCCTTAGCATGGGGACTGTGAAACCCCCCACCCTTGTCAATAGTAGTGAAAATGTAGCTGCAGGAAATGTATACACTGTGGTATCCATGGGTGGGGGAGATGCTTGGTTGTGGAAACAGTGAATAGTTCATGATCAGGTCTAACCAGTGACCGGTAAACCTCTGCTGTGGTGCACCTGTTGCCCATGTTGGTAATGACCACTTCTAGTAGTTTCCTTCCCACTTTAGGGAGTTTACCACCTGATACAGGGCATATGAGGTGATAAATTTCAGGAAGCGCTGGGCTTGGAAGTGAGTACTGGAGTACGTTTCCCAGTTAATGGTATGTTAGTTGACATCGACCAATGTCAGGGTGTGCGTTAGGACTGTCAGGTTCTCCACTGTCTCCAGGTAGGTGGAGTGGCGGTCCTGGATCATGCAGGGTGATCCGTAGCAGGCAACAGTTTACATTGCAGTTGTGGCTGATGTTAGCTTCACATGGATGATCTCAGAGGTATCATGCTGCCCCACTAACTTGGAAATGTAGGTATCCCTGATAAATATGGATACAGCCCTCCATGTCTGTCATTCCATGTTCTGTGGCTGAAATGTGTGGTATGGGTTGTAGTCTGGTAGTGCTGGTGTGCTCTCAGGAGCCTTAAGACAGATCTCAGTTACTGCACAGATGTTGATGTTGTCCATCCTGAGGAATGCTGTGAGTGCATGCATGTTGTGATCACAATCCCTGGTGTTGAGTAGCATAACCCTCATTGAAACTGCTATTATGCTGTTTATGGAGTTGGTATTCACTTTTGAAACTCTACAAAATAAGGCACCATGGGGGTGCCAATAGCCTTGGCCAGTATTCCAAAGCTTAAGGCTGACACATAGGCCGGTATGGTATCGTTGCATGCATGTTCCCCATCTGTGCTTGTTTTTCATCTCTCCTGTATACTGGTAAGCAATAGAAAGCCTTAAACTTATACAAGTCTTATAGCTTCCAAGATAGGCTTTTGGAGTGACTAAGTATCAGTGTTCTGTATGTTCTTGCTGTACTTGTTTCCTGACTACATGGTGATTTCCCACTGTATATTGTGATCTGAAGGTCTGTTCATTCACATATTATGGCTGTGATGGCTTGCACGTTAAAGGTTCACAGATAGCCTACTACCTATCTGCCCAAGGGCAATTAGAAGCATAGCTACAGTGTGTCGGCTTTCCCCACACCATTGATGAAGTAACTGAGCCTCTGTCAAGCTAAGCCAATGAAGCAATTCCAGGCAGAGATTCTGGAAGCTGTTGAAGACTGGGGTTGTGGAGGGTGATAGGGGCACTTAGTGATTTAAAGAGGGCATGTTAATGTGACAATTCAACACCATTCAATTCCCCCAACAGGTCTTGCAGCTATCAAACTGGACAGGCTCCCCCACCCCCTGGCTGTATGGTTCTGGGACACATGATCCCAGGGGTGTATAGTCTGTTACCCATTCACACAACAAGGTTTCCCTTGAAGTGTGTCAGTGAGGGGCTATGCCTAATGTAGTTAGGAATGTAATGTATTGTCTCACAGTACATTTGCTATATGTTGTTATTTCAAGAGTATGTGAAGCTCAGTTAATTTGGGGGCCTCCGCCCTTTGCTTAACCTACCTTACACATAGAAATCATCTAAATAGGAAATAGGCAAAAGCAGCGATAATGTCAACAGTGTAATGGTTACAGCATCTGCATAGTATCTGTGCATTCGAGGTTACAATTCTGATAAAGGCAGGGATGTTTATCATGTTCAAAGTATACCTTAACCACAGCTTGCATATATAGGTAGTAAATAATAAACATTCAAAACACCTATATTAACCAATGTGTGCTGGAGAGTACAGTCAACAGAGAATGTAATGTTATGTCAGCACATAGTGAGATGTTACTTCACTGACATGTATATATACTGAGTAGTTAGCGGATGTAGCCGTGTTTGCGTGCACAGGTTATACGTTACAATGTTTGTTTAACTGTGTTTAACTGCTGATATAATGTCACACAAACACTTTTAAACATGCTTACAACTGCTTAAATTAGGCTTATTCTGGAGTAAAAAACATTTGCAAAACATTGCAGGTGTTGAACCCTGGACCATGCACACCATAGTCATGGGACTTACCACTAAGCCATCAGAGGTACATACATGTTTCATGGTCTTGAGACTACACCTTATACCATGTGCATTTCACTGTAATGATCACAAATGGGACAGTCACTTTGTGTACATATGTACAGTACATTGTAATGTACTTTAGTTTGTGAACCAAGACATTCCAGTCTACATATGTATTACTGTTACAAATTAATATGAAAAAATAAATAAATATATATATATATATATATATATATATATATATATATATATATATATATATGCCAGTGATGTATGCACATATATATATATTATACAGTTACATCAACAGCCATATATATAAACATCTATGAACACACTTCTTGACACAGAGGCACTCCAAAGGAATTGGAGTGTACACAAAACACATGCAGCTCTGGTATTATAACAATTAATATTAACCTAATTCACCATAGAAAGTGGTGGTTGTTGTGTATGTGAAGATTGGGGTGGGGAGGAATGATGGGTAATGCAATCATGCATCAAGGAGGGCCTGGGTTAGATGTCCAATAAGTGAACTGGAGGGGTATACATGGAGTAAGGGAACAATATAAAAAGGACACAAAGCAAGAACCCTTCTTGTTCATAATACACCCTGTCATGTCACATTGCAGCACCTACTTTCACAAACATATGAACATTAACATGTAGCAGACATATGTACACCAACTGACTGTCACATTTGTTTTCAGTAGTGAGGAATGTCTGTAGTACAATGTATATTCTAAACACGATAACATTTGTACATATCTCAGATGCCTTAGTGGTAAAGTCAGTGACTGTGGTGTTCATGGTTCCAGGTTCAAGGGCTGTTAGGTTATTCTGAGGGCCAGAATAAGGGCTGTTGGATGCAGGTGGATAAAAGCACTCTTAAGCAGTTGTAGGTGGGTTTGCGTGATGGTAAGTGGCACTGAAACATGGTAAACAGAGAAGTGCTTCACAGGTTTAACCTTTGCTTAACGTCACGCAGACCACTGGCAAACCTGCTTACAACAGCATAAATGTGCATTATTCACACTTTCCCTACCAGTCCCTACTCTGAGAGGTAAAATAATAACACCTTCCAGGAGTAGAACCCACAACCATGTACTCCAGCCTCAGAGTAACCTAACACAAAACTACCTGGGATGTACCTATCCCAGTTGGGTATGCAGACAGGTTAAAACACAAAACGGAAGAATGTGTTGAAATAGGACAACCAGCCATGTACCCAATTAAAGGTGTATGCTCACATATATATATATATATATATATATATATATATATATATATATATATATATATATATATATATATATATATATATATATATATATATATATATATATATATATATATATATAGAGAGAGAGAGAGAGAGATACATAGAGACATGTCGATATAAACAGGTCTACATATATATGTAGATATATTGATAGGTTAAAAACATCTACACATCTATGGAGGTACAGATAAACATATGCAATAATATATATATATATATATATATATATATATATATATATATATATATATGTATACACACACACACACACACACACACACACACACACACACACATATATATATATATATATATATATATATATATATATATATATATATATATATATATATATACACACACACACACACACACACACACACACACACACACATATATATATATACATATATATGTATACATACATGTCTGTAGACAGCATCCAAAGTGTCCATATCTGAGTATAACATGGACCATAGAAATCACACATTCCTCCCCCCCAAACAGTATGAACATAACATATGAAGAGTATATGCCAATACACTATTACAAATATGTTCTATGGACACAGTCACCAACACAACTGCAATGACTGCAAACATCCATGACAGAAATACACAGACAGCTTTCATTTTGCAAAACTTTATTATATTCTGATGTATTTCCAAAAGGATTCAAGGACTAACAGTACCTGCATGCTATACAGGAAGCACTTAATAGTGCCATAGTGAATCAGCCTGAAATTACCATATCATTAATACACTAAGGGATAGGTGTTCACATAGGGCAAGAACACCCACACACATACAGACATTGTATAAAAGGGGTTCCAACACACATGTACTATGTACACCCACCAACATCTACCCCACAACCAAAATAATTACATCAATACATACTGTCATACCATAACCAATTATTCAACTACTGTACAACATCTGCTGAAACCTAAACATACCTGGACACCGACACACTAATTTGGCCCTATGTGAAATAGTTGCTGTTATACAATTGAACAGCTGCTGATGTAACAGGGTTTGTATGAACTAATCCCGTTTCAGAGGGTTGAAAGGTTCGTACACTAGGAAGTGTTACTGAGTATTGATTATCAGCACAGTATTATACACAGTAACACCAAACTAAATATGTCTGGTAAGCACACTGTAAACACCCTAACATTATATGCATAGCTATGCAGCCTTCAGCTGGTCAACCGACCTGGCCAGACTGAAACATATGCAGAAGTATTAGGTACAGACACACCCTGCACAAGTAGCAATGTTCAGAAATATAACAGTAGTGCTCACATTTAGACCAAATTCTCTAGGCATTACACACAATATATTACTGTTCGTCTCCATACAGCTGTTGCAATAGATTCCAAGCAACACTTCCACACTGTCTTCCTCACAAGTAAAGCAAAGGGACAATGCCCAAGTGGAGTACTCAATTATACTCCACTGTAACCATGGTATTGGCTAAGGCAGTAGCAGTGCAGCTGATGTGCATGTAATTAGCTACTTAGGAACACCAATTGGTCATCAAGATAGCACGTTACTGATCTGTAACTATAAAAGGTTGCCTTGTCACACATTCAAACCATCTGTATCTACCTGTAGGACATTACAAAACACTGAAAGACAAACGAAAAATGAGTATTATACTAGTCAATAACACCTCCGATTACTAAGAAGGTATGTATAACATGTAGTATGTGTGTGTATGTAATACCTGCACTGTAAGAATTACAGTGTAATCAATGCATATAGTGGACATAGCTATCTTGTACAATGTATTCTTGAGCAGTAGTAAAGCTTGTAGTATTCTATGTGTGTACTGCTGTAGGTCACATGGCAACTCCGCATACACCACAAGGGATGATATCGGCTTGGAACCAACCAATTCGCTTCCAGCCACTGTCAGTGTCAGGATTGGTCCAACAAGTATGTGCTATAACGGGATAGTATATGTTGATATATTGTAACAGTCGACATATGTATGGGTGTATAAGTAAGATGAACATGGTAAAGGTAGGCTTACCATGCAAATATGCTGTGCATTGTGGGATATTGTGACAATAACTGTGTAATGTACAGTATTCTAGGCAGATCTGTATTCTATTCTACATAGCAGTTCTGTTATGTTATGCAAACAGTAGTTGTGTCTATTGGTAATTACAATACTCAGTAACAGGATACATATCATTTGTACTCATCTGACAGTTTAGCAGCATGATAGCAAAGATAATTGGAAGATCCAGATAACTATCCATGCACATAACACATGTGATATCCACCTCTCTAGTATCGTTTGCAAGCAGTAACAGCTGTGCATGTGTAGATGTTTATGCGAATGTGTAGTGACCCATGTTACAGGGCTGGACCTCTCTAGTATTGTTTGCAAACAATAACAGCTGTGCATGTGTACATCTTACGCAAAAGTGTAGTGACCCTTGTTACAGGGCTGGATCTCTATAGTATCGTTTGCAAGGAATAACAGCTGTGCATGAGTACATGTTATGCAAATATGTAGTGACCCTTGTTACAGGGCTGGGCCAAATGGCTATGTGCACATCTACATAGAGTGGATATTGAGAGCAGAGACACACTGGTTGAACTACCAGGTTTGTGTAGCCCAACCTCTCATTGCCAACCTAACAGCTGCTTGCACATACTGTATGTAAGGCAGTGCACAGCACTGGTAATGAAACAGGTTGCATATCATCTTTAACTCCAGTGTAACTTCTGCAGTAGGAGTGTAAGATGTAAGAGACAGCTGCCCATGTGTAATAGCCGCTTCATAGGTGATGGCTCACACTATTTGATTATATCCTGATCACACTGATAGTGGCATCAGAGTCTATTGACAGATGACTCTGTTTGGAGAGTGAGTGTCTGTGCCCAACAGATCTCATGGTCCTGGTGGATATGTGAGTATATACCCAGAGAAGGAAACAGACCTGTAGAAACTTGCATCATCTGTAATCAACTATCAGGATGTGATGTGCTCCTCAGAGGAGGATTGCTGCTAAAGGTAGCTACAATGTTTCTGTAATAGCCAGTGTTGTCACGTCCATAACACAATTATTTAAATGTGAGCATCACTGTCTAAAACATCTTCATAAGTAATATGTAAACTAAATACAGTACTTGGTACTTGTAGTACTGAATGCTCATACAGGCATGTCCACTAGTCAGCTACTGGTGTTTACTAATGTCATAGGTTCATAGGTTCATAGGTATGTACTAGGCTACTGTCCCTAGGGCCTATACAAGCCTAGCCAAAAATGTACCCTGGCTTTCGCCACCCAAGAAAATTATTTTCCTGTGCCCCTGTCAAGCAGAACCACAGAAGTGATCCCCTGGGTGAATTTCCTATTACCCATCCAATTATCAAGATTTTTCTTGAAGAGTGCTAATGAGGAGCTCTGTTTGACATAGATAGGTAGTCTGTTCCAGAGTATGGGAAGCCTTTGGGACAGGAATCTATCCCTCCAGCATGTTGTGTTTATTGTGGTGACAAGGTTTAGGTCCCTAGAGCATGTAGCTCAGAGGGATTGGGATTTCTTTAAGTGGAGCATGTCCAACAGCTCTGGGTTTGACATAGCTTTATATGTTAGGCAGAGATCGCCTCTGAGTAGGTGATATGCGACGGAGTAAAGCTGGAGTTTTTTGAGACGGTCTGTATAAGGCATCTGTTTGAGGCCAGTAATCCTCTTTGTGATGTATTTTTGCGGCCTTTCCAGTTGTTGTAGATGTCTGGTGAGGTACATACCAAAAGGGGCGTTGTACTCTATAATGGGTCTAATGAGTGATGAGTAGAGGGGAACAATGTCCTCTTTTTTTCTGGATGAGAAACCTTTTGTGATGAGGTGTGCCATGTAGAAGGATTTCCTGAGCACTTTGGCGATGTGATTATCAAAGGAGAGACTACTGTCCACCTGTGTCCCAAGGTCTCTTATCACACTTTCCATGTTAAGTAGACTACCAGCTATGTGGTAGTTTATGGGTACAGAATTTTTACCAAAGGGGATGACAATGCATTTTTTGGCATTGAGCTTGAGACCATGTCTTTGACACCAGGCATCTGTCTCAGTGAGGCCCTTTTGTAGGATATCCACATCGGTAGGAGTTTCAATTATGGCTTCTAGTTTGCAGTCATCTCTGAATTTAGTTAGCTAAAGACCTTCTGTGTTAGCCTGTACTTTGGAGAAGTAGATACCAAACAGGAGAGGACCCAGGACTGAATCCTGTGGTACTCCACTTGTCCCTGGTCTGAAGTCTGATTTAGAGTCTGCTACTTTCACAGTGTGGGTTCTTTCAGTAAGCCAGTTGGCAACCCATCTTGTGACATAGGGATTTATACCTAGTTTAGTGAATTTATCTATAATTCCAGAGTGGAGGATGGTGTTGAACGGCTTGGCAAGATCTAGATAGGCTGTGTGAACCACCTTACCCTCATCCATGGCCTTGGTGACTACTTCAAAGAAGTCTATCAGGTTTAGGAGACATGATCTGCCTTTTACAAACCCAAACTGTGTGGGGTCCAGAGTTTGGAGATCGCCAATGTCTTTGTTTATGAGTTCCATGATGATACGTTCCATAGCCTTGCAGACGAGGCTTGTCAGGCTAATGGGGCGGTAGTTCCCGGGATCTGTTGTGCCCCTCCCGCTTTTGTGGATTGGGATAACTGTCACAGTGTGCCATTCAATGGGCACAAAGCCTGAGGTGAGGTTATGATTGAACATGGTACTTAGGTGGGGTGCCAGTTCATTCTGTAGTTCATGTAGAAGACAGCCTGGGATGTTGTCAGGTCCCATGGATGCTGTGTTCTTGGCTTTGGAGAGTGAAGTTTTTACCTCTGCAGCCGTGATTACAGGAATGTTGCATTATTCCGGTATAAAGATGGGCCCTTTAGGGGGTGAGAGGGGGGTAAAGTTAGCACTGAACCTATCTGCCAGGATGTTGGCAATATCAGTTGGTTTTGTATATTTAGTGTCATTGTGCTGCAACTTAGAGCAGATCTGAGTGTTGCCATTGAGATTTTTAACATAGTTATAGAATGCTTTGTGGTTGTCTTTAGAATCAGTGGCAATTTTGTTTTCATAAGTAGCTTTGGAGGATTTTATGAGGGATCTCAACTTCTTACTGAGGCTGACCAGGGAGTTCCTCCAATTGTGGGATTTTACTCTTTTTTTGCAACCGTTTCTTTCTTCTGTTGTAGAGTTTGTTTATGGCAGAAGACCACCAGATTGGCTTCCTTTTTTTGGAGGATAGCATCTTGGTTCTGTTAGGCATAGCACGATCCATGCAAGTGCTTATAAAGTGCATTTGTGTAGGATTCAGCAGTCGTACCTCTATTGTCCATCTGCGTGGGTGTCATGAAGTTTGACACTTCTGTCTTAAGAAGCATGAAGTTGGCTTTGGAGAAATTTTTTACAGTTGTTTTCCTAATGGGGGTTGGGAGCGGGATGTGGATGTCTAGGGTGATTAGCTTGTGGTCGGATCTGACCAACGAGGAGCTGACCTTTGGTGTGGAACACTGGTCACCCATGTTGGTGATGACCAGGTCTAGTATATTGCTGCCTCTGGTGGGGGTGTGGATAAGTTGATCCAAAGCATTGGAATTGATGATTTCCAGAAAACATTGAGCAAAAGAGTTGGTACATGAGTAGTTTTCCCAGTTAATGGTAGGGTAGTTGAAATCACCCATTATTAGAGTGTTGGGTTGTACCTTAATATTTTCCAGTGTATCAAGAAAAGAGGAGTGGGAATCCTGGGGCATTGTGGGGGGGTCTGTAGCAAGCTACAATCTGGATTGTGGTTTTGCCCAGAGTTAGTTGAACTTGGATAATCTCGGATGCATTATACTGAGAAACTAGCTTGGAGGTGTGGATATCCTTAATGAATATGGACATGCCTCCACCTTTAGTGTTTCGGTCCGGGTTTGGTGGCCGAAAGGTGTGGTATGAATTATAGCCTGGTAATGCAGGGGTGCTCTCTGGAGCTTTGAACCAGGTCTCTGTCACTGCACAGATGTCAATGTTCTCCATTTTAAGGAGTGCCTCGAGTGAGTGCATTTTGAGGTTTAGACTTCTAGCATTGAGTAGCATTACCCTCAGATTTTGCTTGCTTGTACCTGTTACGGTGGTGAATTTGGCACTTGAACCTTGCCAAAAAAGGCACTATAGGGGTGGCAAGAGCCTTTACCAGTATCCGGAATCCCAAGGGTGACAGGTGCAAGCCATCTCTGGCAAAGCAGCGTGGTCTGTCGATCATGTCATCCCAGGCAGACAGATACTGGATTCCCTTAGAATTACACCAGAAGCTTAGCCAATTGTTAAAGTCAATCATTTTGTCCTTGCACTGTGGTGTCATTCTGGGTGATGGCAGGATGCTACTCAGGGCTGGGGTCATACCGGCCTGGGCTACAAGATCAGAGTGCTCCTCCATGTCTCTTTTCATGTAGTCCAGGGAGGTATGTCTCAGGTCATTCACACCAACATGGACAATGACAGAGTCATATTTGTACTTGTTGTGGAGTGACCTGAGTGCGTGCATTATGTGGTGGATCCTGGCACCTGACAGGCAGCTGACAGTAACTTTTTCCTTGTTTAGCCTGGTGAGTGGAACATCAGTGTGCCTAACTATAGAGTCACCTATGACTAGAGTGTTGGGTACATTATGCCTTATGGGCTGTAGTTGAGTGGCACACTGAGTATGTGGACTATGTGTCATTTGGGTTGTGTTGGGGGGTGGAGGTTGCTTGCATTTCTGCTTTGGAGGTCTCTGTTGTTTGGGCAGATTAGTACAGAGAGCCTCCGCAAATGTAGGTGTGTGTTTTGTGGTTCTGTGTGTGTGTTTTGGTGGTGTAGGTTTTGAGGGACTATGTGATGAGTGTGGTGCGGTGCAAGTGTTTACCTTCTCCTCTTGACTGTCTAGGCCTGTCTTTGGTAAAGAGAGCTTTGCTTCCAGTTTGGCTATATAAGTGCATCTCTAACAGGTCGTAGTGTTGGGTGGTAGGAGGAGAGGGTTGTCTGTGTACATGAGGCAATTTCTGCATTGTCTCAAGATGCCCAGATTTATCAGGTAGACAGGAGAAAACACCGGGAGCTGACCTTTAGACATGCCTGAATAGGTGCTTATTTATTAAGTACTAAAAATTGTTTTCCTCTAGACAAGTGAGGAAAGTTGAGTGCTGTAGTAATTTGTAACTTATTTAGTGCTTACAATGAGTTCTGAACAAGTGCTGAGATCAAAGAAACAGATGAGTGGTAAAACTAAAAAGCTGGCTAGTTGCAAGGGAAATTTTGAAAAAAAACAGACTTTATGGCGCCAGGAATAGTTTAACCCCAGTTAAGTGGGGTGGGGGGCTTAGGAGCTCACAAACAGTCCTGGACACAGCAAATCCATATCTGACCTGCCACAGGAAAGGGGGAAGCAAGCTTAGAATTTTTTTTTCTTTTAAAGTGGAAATGGAGAAAGCTGGAACAGAAGTTAATTCAACATTAAGAATCTGAGTGGGTTGGCCTTCACAAATGTTCTCTATTAGATTGAGTGAACTAATGACACTAGACTGGGAGCAGTGTCACAGATCAAATATACAGTATGGGCGGGCAACTACAAAGCCACCATGTATAAAAACACACAACACTAGGGAGGGTGGGTGGGTAGGGAAAAAATTACAGTTCCTAGCAGTAGCCACTAAATGAAAGTTTTAAACAGATCAAGGAGCAGACTAGAGAATGCTTTTAACAGACAAAAATGCACATAAAGGTTCGGATAGAGCAATCACAAACAGAAAATACAACTCTCAGTATGAAAAAGCAATTTACAGTTAAGTAATGTTAAAACAGTTTAAAACAGTATATAATGAAACAATAAAAAAGCTTTATAACAATGCAAAAATATAGTAGATCAACTGTATAGCACAACTATAAGCGTTTCAGAAGTGCAATTCAGTGAAATAAGTGTAAGAAATAACTTAGCCTGCTCTTGGATCCTTAAGGAATTTCCACTTATGCAATGCAATCCAGAGCCTGACAATACAAGCTTGTGTATGTGGCCAACCTGGGGGAATGTAATCTCTATGCCATGTACACTGCCAGACCCACCTAATGCCACACCCCACACATTGTTTGGTATGCAGCTACAGGGGTAAGCTGGAAGGCAGCCCAGTCTACAGCCATGACTGGACTGGACAGTCATGAGGTGTATGTTAACACATGCAGCTCATCAACACAACCAACACATACCCTTACCAGAACAAAGTAAGGACACCCACACACATTATCAGAAATCACACACATTCACAGACACGTCTAAGTATCTGGCCAAAGAAGTGATCCCCCAAGCAGGCAGAGACAGACACCAAAATACACAAACTGTATGACATAGTTTGCATAATTGTGCCACACCTATGAACACATGACTAGAAACATGCCCAACAGTACTCATTTGTGAATGCAAACACTAGCATTATGTTACACACCAACCTATACGAAGGCATACATACTGTCACCTGCCTGTCTGCCATGATTAGCCACATACTCATACACTCAGACCACCTTTTGAACTATACACATGGCTCTGGCATATTCCATGTTGTTGTGCAGGACCTGTGATGCAGTAGCCTGGACTGCATGGAAACACTTGTAAGAACTGTCAGGTCTTGTAGCCCATGCAGGTATGTCCCAAGGCCTGGGAAGCATTCTGCTATTGGCCAGAATGATACTGCAGTACAGAGACAAAAGGATTGTATTCCACAAAAATGTCTAGTGTTGTGGTGCAAGTCAAAGGGTATCGAGTATCTGTCTGCCTGGGATAACATGGTTGATAGACCATGATGCTTTGCCAGACAGGGCCTGCACCTGTCACCCCTGGGAATCTGGATTCTGCCTAGGGCTCATGCTTCCCCTATAGTGCCTTCATCATGCACGGTTCAAGTGAAGGTCCACTGCTGTTACAGGGACAGCCAGGCAATAAACTGTGGGTCTCGCTACGCAATGATACATGTCAGAAACACTATATGGATAAACATATGTCAATCCCTAACATGGAGAGCATATCTGTGCCATGGCTGAGACTACTCTACAAAAGGGCCTTACAGAAACAGATGCCTGGTGCCAGAGCCATGGGCTCAAGCTCAATGCCAAGAAAGGTATAGTTATCCCCTTTGGGAAAAAACATGTACCCATGAATTACCATATAGGTGGCAGTACACTAAACACCAAAAGTGTGATAAGAGACTTAGCGACACAGGTGGACAGTGGTCTCACCATCGAAAACCACATTGCCACAACAGTCAGGAAATCCTTCTATGTGGCACACCTCATCACTAAGGACTTTTCATCCAGAAAAAAGGAGGCCATCATCCCACTGTACTCATCCCTCATTAGACCCATTATAGAATACAATGCCCCATTTGGTATGTACCTCTCAAGACATCTGCAACAACTGGAAAGGCCGCAAAAATACCTCACTAAAAAAATCATAGGCCTAAAGCAGATGCCCTATGCTAACCGCCTTAAAAAACTCAAGCTATACTCTGTCGCATATCGTCTACTCAGAGGCGATCTCTGCTTAACATACAAGGCCATGTCAAACCCAGAGATTTTGGACATGCTACACTTAAAGAAATCCCAATCCCTCAGAGCCACACACTCCAGGGATCTAAACCTTGTCATCACAATAAACAAAACATGCTGGAGGGATAGGTTCCTGACCCACAGACTCCCCAAACTCTGGAATAGATTGCCCATACATGTCAAGCAGAGTGCCTCTTTGGCCCTCTTCAAAATGAACCTTGATGATTGGATGGGAGAAAAAAAATTCACCCCAGGGATCACGTCAGTTGCCCTGCTAGACAGGGGTCCAGGGAAGTAAATAATGTGGGAAGAAATATCCAGGGAATTGTTATGGCTGGGCTTGTATAGGCCCTAGGCTGATAGCCTAGTACCAGCCTATGAACCTATGAACATGTTTCAATGCTCTGCAATGCACACCTGCATGACAATGTTATAACACATACCTCACCTCTTGCCCATTATCCTTTATTGGAACACATGGGCTGCAGGTGTGTCCATATTCCTGAAGGATATGTACACCCCCATGCCGGAGAGCACACCTGCATGACTATGTTATAACACATACCTCACCTCTTGCCCATTATCCTTTATTGGAACACACGGGCTGCAGGTGTGTCCATATTCCTGAAGGATATGTACACCCCCACACTAGTTGCACTTGCATAACTTGAGATGCATTATGCTGAGCAGCTACCTTTGTGCCAAAGTGGATTTCAAAATGCACCTTGAGACAGATCACCCACCAGGCCGCGGATTTCCCAACTGTCATAATGTGCCGTAATGGGGAAGATTAGGTCTGAGACAGAACCATAATAATGGCTACTCTCAACTATTCCATTATGAACTGGGAAGACTCCTCATGTACCAACACCTGCGCTCAATGCATTTTGGATTCCTTCGACCCCACTGACCTGGATCACAGTAGTCACACAAACAGGGCTAATAATATGCTACACATAGTTAATCTCCAATGCCAATGTTATGTTTCCTAAGAGCAGAGCAGTGGCTGTCATGGCACCCATGCAGATGGACAATGCATGTGCAAATGCTGAATCCTACACAAATGAACCTTAAGCAGTCACATATGTGCAGTGATTGTGCCATTGAAACAGAACCAGGATTCAACCCAAGACAAACAATAAGGCAAACTGGTGGTACCATGCTTTAAACTGTACCACAGAAGGCAGTAACTGCTGCAAGAGTGAACACACATGAGTGTAGGTGATCCCTGGTTAGCCTCAGTAAGATGCAGATACACAATATAAAACAACACAAAGCTACTGTGAAACTAATCAGCCACACATTATGAGGCCAACCACAGAGCATTCTATAGCTGTGTCATTAATCGCAAAGGCAACGACAAGACCTGCCATGCTGCACAGCACTATGGCATGGAAAGTACTGCACCTACAGAAATAGCACCTGTTCATCCAGATAGGGTCATGGAGAACCTAAACCCACTCCCACCCCCCCAACAGGTACACTTAGTAATATATCCATGAACACTACAAGGCCCCTGTAATAACAACTATGCAGGTACAAGCTGCACTCTCTAAAGCCATACATACAGCTTTCATGGGACCTGTCAACATCCCAGGGTGTATCCTACACAAATGTAAGAACATTCAGCTATCCACATACACATCATGTTCAATCATAGCTCCATGTCAGGCTGTGTACACAAAATGGTGCACAGCAACAGTTATCACACCCCACAAAGGGGGAGATACCATTGATAATGGGATATAGTGCACAACTACCCTGCTGAGTCTGGTCTCTAAGGCCATGAACCGTGATCAATGTATTTGATGTACTCGGTACTAATGTAGATGACAGTAGGGTTAATTCACACTGCATATCATGAACTTGCCAGGTCGTGGGACACCGTCACCCATACTGTGTTCCAGCTACACTCAGTAAACTAGGTGTATATTCCTATGTCACAGGAGTGGTTGGCAATTGGACTGCTGGCAGAACCAACACTACAGAAGGTGTCTGACTAATACACGCACATCAAACCAGTTCCAGCCACAGTAATACAGGGTTCATTCCTGGTACTCCCCCTCTTTGTTATCTATACCACACAGACTAACACAGAAGGCATCAGCCTCCTGATGTCTGCAAATGACTGTGAACTAGGAGCAATAGTCGACTCAATGTGTGCTGCGTTCAACATACAGAAGGCCTTAGTGTGTCAGATGTGTGGTGTGTGATGTATGGCCACAATCTGACAGCTAAGTATTGCATTGTCATCCCCTATGTTACAACCCCTGTACCCATGAACCACCACCTAGGCAGCGGTCAAGATAATGGCAACTGTGTGTATGAGATGCAGCTGGACAGTACTCTTTCCTTTGATAGTTACTTCACCACACCAGACAGGTAGTCATAAATGGCACACCTAATTA
Source organism: Protopterus annectens (assembly GCF_019279795.1). Taxonomy (NCBI): domain Eukaryota; kingdom Metazoa; phylum Chordata; order Ceratodontiformes; family Protopteridae; genus Protopterus; species Protopterus annectens. The sequence continues at coordinate 467,127,382 of NC_056740.1, read as the reverse complement.
TGACAGGGTGCCATCTAGGAATATAGAGATAATTGCTCAGCCATACTCAACACCCATGTGACCCATAATAGATCACATATTTCCTTTAAGGGTTATTGCCCATGTGTAGATGGCCTACACTGCCCTTCCCAGTCCCTAGCTGCACTATGTAGCATGCAGCCTACCCTGAATAAAGCCATGTCCAACCAAGAGGTGTTGGACATGCTACACTTAACAAATCCTGATACCAAATAAACACATACTTCATGGACATCCACCTTTCTAGTACAAGGATCACAACATGCATGACAGATCACTGTCCCATACACTTAACATACTCTTGCCATACTATGCATCCCTGTCCAATGAAGCTGCACATCACCCCTCTCTGTGACATGGTGTGATGTCAGCATGTCAGCTATATCAGTAGCCCTGTGGATCAATTCTGTGGCACTGTTTGAACTGTCCACTGAAACTTACCTGTCTGCCTAGGGTCATAAGTGGCCCATGGCATATAGCCTACTAGATCACTATGACCATACATGCCATAGTTGAATCCAACCCTGCAAATACCATCAGGCTAGCTATTGTCCCATGTGTTACACATGTGCAACACAGGCAATACCTGGCAGGATGCTACACAGCTGTACAGTGCCATGTAGATATATATATATGGCAAAACGCATACATACTTGCAAGTCTGCAGGGTCACAGGTCATGTCCCTAACAGCTATGTATGACTATATATGTGACATATACACAGCATTAAGGTCGATTGCATTAATATGAACACATCCAGGGATGTGCTGATAGGTAAAGACACCAGTACAGGCAAACAGACATGCCCACATCAAGACAACATCCACATGGTGTATGAGCAATGTCATCACATGACACACACATATATGGTGATAACATCACATCACCAGTAAGTGTCAAATGTGTGTGACTTATACATGTCAGTGGTGTTAGTGTCATGCAGATTTGCAAAGACGTATTTGTAATTTTAATAAATGTGATACACATGTATGTTCAGCTGTACTGCTGTACTTCTCTGTGAGTTACTGTGACCTGTCTCCATCATTATGTCTTCTAGGTATACCATGTAGCAGACTGCTCTTGTACAGCCGCTTGGAGGATGAGGTCCTCATCCCATACCTCCTCGACAACCACACAACACTCTTCAGCCATGTGCCACAGGATGCACAGCAGCGGGGTGCCCTATGGGAGGAACTCTGCAGGAGGGTAAATCATGTTGGCGGTCACAATCACACCTATCATCATGTGTGCTGACTCTGCATTGACCTCATAAGATGGGCAAAACAGCATGCTAATGCAATCGCCAGGGAACAAGGTGCAACAGGTTGGGGGCCACTCACCCAGCCCCACTCACAACTACCGAGGAGCTATCGGCCTACCTGGGGACACATGCAGACATCCATCCACAAGCTTTAGCTGGTATTGTGGAGGTGGGAGTCTCTCAACCATCGAGCCTGGAGTTGCCTGGTAAGTCACTACTGCACATATAACACAACTATACTGTACAATATGTAATGTAGCATCATATGCAAGGCATGTATGCGCACACACCACATACTATAGTCTGCTACCGTATGTATGCACAGATGTGCATACTTCATAGTATAGTGTATTGTACTGGCTTATGTGCTAACATGGACATTGCACCCTGTAGCTATCACACAGGTGTGGATAATGATCTTACTGCTGTGACACTCCTGTTTAGGTACCTCTGGCATTTTGCAGTGACAGCAGCCTGTGTCAGGTGAGATTGTTATTATTTATCAGGCTTGATAATGCATGGAGCATATTAATTGCATGCTATCTTCCATAACACACGTACACATAATGTATAGTGGTCCTGTTAATGGACACTGGTCAGACTTGCAATGCATCACAGTGTTTACCCATGTGAAACAATTGAAGACTATATGAAAGACCTACAATAAACCTTCCAAACTGTCATTGCCAGATGTGTGGACAACAGTGAGTACAATGGTGGAGGTTTCTTCCACTGTAGGGACAGGTACTATATATCAGCATTACACATGTTGGGAATACGAACAGTACTGTACAGAGAGCATATGTGTGCACACACTCTAAATTTGTTGTAGCTGGAGTATGACCAGCTCACAGGATACACCCTTATGGATTATACCCTTGCTATGAATGTCACACAATGTCATGTGCTATCTGACATGTCCATGACATGTAGTGGGCTGACTGCAACACTGCTCAACTATCCTGCAAAACATGTCTCACATCCCATACATACCACCCTTTGTCTGCATAACCCTGTCCGAGGTGGAGCATATGACATCTATGGGTGTATGTCATATGGGATAACACTGACATGTGAAATAAGATGGCCATCACAACCATTGGACAGAACATGTGTACACATGGCCATGGAGGATGGCCAGAGACATAAAGCAACACACACAGTAGAAGTGATGTGCATGTGTGTCCACCCTGTTGTACATTGGCTCCACACAATACAACTATGGCCTTTGTGTAATGGTGATATTGCAGATGTGAAACACTAAACATCATACAGGCCTGTGCACATCTTGTGTAGGCATAACATGAAACCACCACATAACATGTCTTGAACATCTTGAGTGTGTCACGACATGACAGCATTCACATATACAGTATCCAAATGCATACATGTGTTGCACAACATGCACATACAACCACTTCAGGCTACAGATACAATACCTTCACCTTGCTGGTGTTAGACATCACTGTCATGCCTGCTCCTTATGTGTGTGAGGTACACAGATGGCATGTGGGACACAGAGTACTGCTAAGTTAGCCATGTATGGGCATAGTTGCCAGGTATCAGTAATAGGTTGCAGAAGTGCAGGGGTGTCATCCATATACCCTTTTGTGGCCTGTGCCATACATTCCACATTAGGGTTTAGTGTGTATACACCTCAGTCATGTGGGTCACATTTCACATTAGATATGTATTGTATGTGAACATAGTCATGGCTATGAACTGTGTCAGTAGCTCACACTGTATAGCAATTGTGAAGCCACATGATGCCCTGCAATGGCTATGCACATCAGGTCAATGTGCAGTATGTCCCTGAATATTTGTAGGGTGGACAGACATTGCATCAGCTAAAGGCCCATGTTAGTAGAACACGTCCCTGCATTGGGACACCATTACCATACTGTAGATTGGAAAGGACACCATTGTGTTACACATGTATGCATGTAATTCAACACATCAGCAGAAGACATGTCATACTACATGTGATTGGCAAGGTCATACGCCACACAGCAGGCCGGTGTACTGTAAGCCTGTGCTGGTCTGTGGCACTATTGCAAAGTAGGGACAGCCATGTCAGACATGTGTGTACAGCCACATGCACAATGTCTAGACTCAGCTAAGGGGTAAGCAGAATAATGTTGAACAGACATGCACTGCTTTGGGGGAGATATGCAAGCTAGAGCTCAGGCAAACATAGTATGCAGTCAACATACCCTACTGCTTATGTCCTCACACATAGGGGCAGTAGCCAACACAAAGCATCAGTGGCAGATGTACAAAGGTCAGAGATGGTCTGTTAACATAGTGGTGTATGTTGCACACACCATGGCAGTGCAGTGCAACAGTGCAAAGTGCATGCATTGTGTTGCAGGTATGGGGCATAGGCTACTAACACAAATGGTGCAATACAGGTATGTATGTTAACCACCACTATAATTGTGTAAGGTGCATGCCGTCTGCTATAACACATGCATGCTGTTATGTGCAACTCAGGGATGTATGATAACTACCACTATAATTGTCTAAGCTGAAACTATAATTGTCTAAGCTAAATACCATCTGGCATATCACCGGCATGTAATGTGTGTGTCTGTGTTTCTGTGTCTGTGTGTCTGTGTGTGTCTGTGTGCATCTGTGCATGTGTGTGCATGCGTGTGTGTGTGTGTGTGTGTGTGTGTGTGTGTGTGTGTGTGTGTGTGTGTGTGTGTGTTGTGTGTGTGTGGGTGTCCGTGTGTCTGTGTGCATCTGTGTGTGTGTGTGTGCATGTGTGTGTGTGTGTGTGTGTGTGTGTGTGTGTGTGTGTGTGTGTGTGTGTGTGTGTGTGTGTGTGCATGTGTGCATGTGTGTGCATCTGTGTGTGTGTGTGTGTGTGTGTGTGTGTGTGTGTGTGTGTGTGTGTGTGTGTGTGTGTGTGTGTGTGTGTGTGTTTGTGTGTGTCTGTGTGTATGTGTGTCTGGTATAACTTGTAATGTACAGTTCTTGTCTTCCACTCACAGGTGTTGATATAGGTGTGTTTCTCTCCTGTGGTCCACCTGATGTTAGTGTCCCCACAGACTCTAGCAGTGATGATGATAGTATGATTGAGGCACAGGCAGGGTTGTTAGGGGCTGAATCGATGCCATTGGTTGCCATTCCACTTGTCTCCCCCCTCATCCTCGCACACAGTTCCCCTGCCTACACATTCCCCATCACCACTGGCCATAGAGGAAGGAAAGTTGGCAGTTGGTAGCATGGAACAGGCAAGTGTGGAGACTATGGAAGGTGTTCTTGCACACCATGCTCCCAGTCAACTGACTGGTGATGTCCCACACAGGCATGTGCCCAGCGCTGCTCGCAGGAGGACCACTAGCCGACATGCCCCTGCGAGACAAAGCACATCAGCTGGAGTCACCAGACGCATGTTTCAGGCTGTAATGGAGGTGCAGCCATGTGCTGAACAGCACAACAGAAAAGGTCTGAGGCTTCAGAGGGCTGCTGTCCGTTCATTAACTGACAACATCCAGGCACTTGCTAATGCTCTCCATCATCTTGCAGATGTTTTGGACTGACGATTGGGTGACATGATGGGAGTCCTTGACAGTGGCATGTCAATGCTCAAGCATGGAATGTCTGTGCTGGAACATCTGGTGGGAGTGAGACATCGGGCGCATGGACATAGGACAGCTAAATCACCTTTTAAAGGTCTACATGAACATGTTACTGCACATGCCTGCTCCCATAGTGGCATTAGCAGCAACAGTGCAGCTGGTGCTGTGCAGTCCACACCAGGACACAGCAGGCCACGTGCACATGGTCCTGGATGGTCCCAACAGGGACATGATTCCAGTGGACATGTGTCATCAAACAGTACCCATTCTGGACCTCTGCTTGGTAGTGCCTGTGCAATCCCTGGCAGGTGCAGGTCACATGGCCATGGCCAGACACCATGAACTGTGAAATCTGCCTTGTACAGTCTGCAGCTGTCAATAATAACCCTGTGTAGGCCAGCCACATGCCAGACCTGTGTGCATGCATACACACACACACACCAGAAACAAATGTAGGGCACCTCAACACGCACACGCATAACATCCACACACGCCCAATGATATCACAGGCCCTAACACACATACATGATGTCATCCAATGGCACAGCCTAGGCCTCTGGCAAACATTATTACCTTGTGCATATGATGATGCCTGTGCCGCATCCCTGTCATCCACACCATTGGTGCAGAGACAAGTTCGTATGATCTGATGGACAGGGTGAACATACTAGGTAGACAATTGTAGATTAATATTGTTGAGTAGTGTTGACAGGCAGCAGACATACCACATATTACAGTTTTAGAATGCATTTTGTACATTTGACAGTATGTATCATGTGTAACAACACTAACAGCATGTTGATCTTTACATTCTGCCTTCCTCTTTCAGGTGTAGTTGCATGTGCCAGAGGATGTCGGTGTTTGCGGATAGTCTCCCATATGTACAAATTGACTACCCACAGGTCAGTATGACAATACCTGCATGCACTTTGTAGCTTTCACATCACAGTTATATTCTCCCATGTTTCAATTATAGGTTCATAGGTTCATAGGTTAGTACTAAGCTAACGGCCCTTGCGAGCCATTGTAAGCCTAGCCAATTATCCCTTGTGAGACTCAAACCCTGCACCTTGTGTTTGTAAGGCAAACATTTTAACCATTAGGCCACCCTCCCAACCCTGTTATGTTTACTGTTCTAATGAACAAGAGCATGATAGCTGTGTGGTAAGCTACTGTGTTTAGAGCTGTCACATCCACAGTTGGTGACATCACAGGTATCGTTACCTGGTGTGGGGAGGAAGTAAAAGAGTGGTATGCCGGATGACAAGGGTAAATGCCAGTGGAAATAGTGGCTTCTCATTGGGAAGCAGTAATACCCACTGCCATGACAGCATGCAAACACAGACACATCCACACACTCAGGGATTCACAGACACAGTAACATATACTCTGACACACACACACACACACACACACACACACACACACACACACACACACACACACACACACAGTTGCCAGTGTTTGGATGAGAACCCCCGCCTATGTGCATACCATCATTATAGTATTACACAATTACAAGACGCGCCACAGAGATTACACATGTACAGGTAGTTGGAATGGCCTAAGATCGAAGACATCGACAGGGATACTACAGTGCAGTGAATGTATGTGGGGAGGGGGGTCCATCAGTAGGTTATGTAACAACAGGTCACAGCCCAGGGTGTACATGTTAACAGGCAGGTAGAATGCCCGTCTACGATTGATGATATCAACAGGGATGCTAGATTGCATTGAGTGGATGGGGGAGGGGGCATTAACATTTTACTATGGTAAAATACAGCCTCACTCCAGGGACCGGACAGCCATACACACACACACACAGGTTCATAGTTCATAGTTTAGTATTAAACTAACTGCCCTTGCGAGCCATTTTAAGCCTAGCCAATTATCCCTTGTGAGACTCAAATCCTGCACCTTGTGTTTGTAAGGCAAACACCTTAGCCATTAAGCCACCCTCCCAAAGGGTCACAAAGACATACACCTATGTCACACACATACATACACTTTACATGTGTGAGGTTCAACCACCTGCCTATGCCTTTCTTTCTACACTTCACTCTGTACTGGTGTCAACAACAGTGTTCAGGAGAGTGATAACAAGTGAGATGTATTCCCAACCATATGTGACATATATGGACACACACACACCCACACATGCCAGTACTGTGAATCAAACACCTGCCTATCTCATGATAGGTATTGCAGAAGTACAGCACTATTGCATCTGGTACAAAGCTTACTGACTCTTTCCTTTGCCAACTGTGCTGATATATGCACAATATATGCACATGGGAGGTATTACTGTTACAGTGTCATGAGGTTTGCCTTCAGTGTCACCCTTACAGCATTCTACATTGTCTGTTGTCCACTTCAATTAACAAAACTTGACCTTGGCAGTTACACAGGTTATTGTAGGACTGGTTATAACACACCAGTCAGCTGTCCTCAGTAATCATTCATCTGCAAAGAAGCTCCACCACTTAGTAGTCATGTCCAAACATCTGTCCATACCTCATGTATGGCTTACTGTACTTAAAGCATATCACCATATACAGTTGGCAATGTTGAGGCTGTATTGCCACAGCATGATGTACTAAGACAACAGTCACCTTCAGACATCAGACACTGCACACACATGGAATCTACACAAACATCAATACATGTACACATATGCAGTCTACATCAGTAAGTGCACTAGCAGGTCAAGAAGATACATTCCACACCTTCCCTACACCATGTGTGAAACATGGCCGAGCATTACACCATAATCAATGCTGTATTCATGTACTGGTAGTACACCACCACCTTCACTGAGTAGCAAAGTGTACATATATGACAACAGCACATATCAGCGAGACACACACAGCATTATTCCATGCTATGCTCCTACAAACTGTTACTTGACAGTGCCATGGTGAAGCAAGGGCACTGTAATCGTCAACAGTGAGCACATCATATTTGCCACACACACCTCATGTTTACTGGAAGAGTGCCAGCAATGTGCTCTGTTAGAGCTAGACAGTACACTCATTCAAGCATGTGCAAGGTCTGTGGCTTGTAAACATTACACCCCAGCATGTACTGTCTATTGTGGTACTAAGGCTAATGTCCAGACAGCACACAGCATGCATGGCTTGCAATTGTTGACATGGGGTATATGTAGGAGCTGTGTCCACACATGGCTGTACATGTCATGAACATATCACCTGTGACTACTCAGGAACATGCAGAGCAGAATTGGATTTCCCTGAGTCTGTCAATACAGGCCTTGTGTAGGTCCTATGATCCTGTTATTTGGGTATGTTTGTAGGCATTGCATTAGGTGGACATGTATAAAGACATACATGCCACATGGGGTGTTGTATGATATGATAGGTGTCATGGGTGACCAGTAGGGAGGGAATATTACCTCTGTTAATATAGATATCAAACCTTATGTACTGTTAGCATGCTATCTGCCATGTGCATGTGAGTAATGACTGTAGCCACCTATATGTAGCAAGGATAATGGATGCTATGGTAATGTCATTTATGTTGTATGAGTGTGAGATGAACATATCCAGGGCAGGTACAGTTAGGTCATAGCCAACCATGAGGGTGTTGTTTACTGGTGTACAGCAACAGTTGACCGTGCTAATGCTGACAACATCTGAGGGACCCTGGGATGTGTACAACTGAGCTGGTTACAATCAGTGGTATTATTGCATTGCATAACACATTATGCAGCTGTGTCTGTACATGGGTACTTTGCACAGTTGATATAGGCCTAGGTACAGTCCTCAAATCGAGAGTTATCTGGTGGTCTACGATACTATGTCATACAACATATGGATGTGTGTTGGTTGTCTGGGGACAAGGTGGTGGATGTATATGAGGCTACAACCTAGAATGCAGCATTTGCCACTGTCACCTGTACCTGACTCATCTGTGATGCGTTATGTCGGAGTAGTGGGCTTTACATGTGAGTAGCCTTTATGAATATGTGTACACCACCACCTGGAATGGTCCATACCACTGTTATGGCCCACATGTCTGGATCTGAGTTATATGGTGGTAGTGCAGTTTTGCTCTACAGAGCCTTCAGCCAGGTGTTCCTCACTGCACAGATGTCAGTATTCCTCATTGTAGGTTCTACATTGAGCAAATGGATTACTAAAGCCACACATCTAGCACTGGTTAGCATAAGCATCCAATGCAATTGTCTTGTAGTTGTCATGGTGTTACTTCTGGGTGTAGGACATTTGCCTTTGAATGCAGCTATATGGGTAAATGTGACCTAGGTATTATCCACACACACATGAAACATGGATGTATGTGCTCTGTGTTGATGGATTGTTGTTCAGTCATGACAGCCTGGAATGACACTGGACAACCTCATAATAACAGCAGGACATTGGCGCATTGTTTCAGTCTAGCAGTTGCCACTCATACCATGGCATCACTGCAAGTGGCAGTAATGTGCTTGGCAGCAAATGCCTCATGTAAGGTGATGGACAGCAGCAGACATTGTGTATATGACCAATCTGAGATATACTTAGGGTAACAGTCCTGCTAATATTGACAACTACTGACACAGCCGGGAGAGGTCATCTTGACACCTGCACCTCAGTACCATTACACAATGTGGCTCACACATTATTCTTGCACATGCCACTGTTACACGTATAATGCCACTGTCCACAACCTGCTATCAATGTATGCCTTTCAGGGCAGCAAGTTGTGTGACACATGCTGTAGGCAGCATCTGCCTTTGTGACCCAGGTAACCTATTGCCTGTCATGTCCACACATGCATGAATGTGTATACGTAACATATATATGCCAGTACTTCTTGTACATGTATGAATGTGTATCACACAGCACAGATACAGATATATCATTAACGGGCCACATACAGGTATCAGGTAGTAAACCAGTATGATGTGCATATATACTGACAGGTAAGATGTACATAGCTGTAAACCTGTGTGTTTACAATAGGAGTCCATTACACCATGTTCTGTACATGTAAGTGTATGAGCATGCACACTGTGGCCTTCTGTGGTTAGAATCGGAGTGCATCCCAAACAGCCCTGTGCTACTAAGTGTATGAGCGTACCCACTGCCACCTTGTGTAATTTGAGTCAGTGCATCTAACAAGCCTTTTGTTACTAAGTGTATGAGCATGCCCAGTATAACATTGTGTAGTTGTAGTCATAGCACATCCCAAATGGCCCTGTGCTACTAAGTGTATGAGCATGCCCACTGCAACCCAATATAGTGATAGTAGTTGTCCATTCCACAGATGGCCAAACTCCAGTTCAGGTTCCTGTTCTGCTACAACTATACCTCTCAGGCCTACCTGCAGATAATGTGTCTTGTTTGTGCATACAAATTGTAATGGACCCCTACTTTAAACACACAGGTTTACAGCTATGTACTTTGTGACCATCAGTCTCCCTGTTGTTGTTCTCAATCTTAGAAGGGCAGTCTGACTGCCTTGGAATGTGTCATCTCTGTGGCACATCTCATAACTGTGTAGGACTGTAATAGGGATCTGTAGATAGGCAGGAGTGTTTATCCCACCACTGGCAACTGTGTGCGTGTGTTTGTGTGTGTGACAGCAAATGCCTGAGTGTGTGTGTTAGCAAATGGCTGAGTGTGTGTGTGTGTGTGTGTGTGTGTGTGTGGGTGGCAGCAAGTGGTTGTGTGTGTATATTTGTGTCTGCATCCTGTCATGACAGTGGGTTTTGCTGCATTCCAAAGAGATACCTTCTTTTGCACTGACCTTTATCCTTTTCAACTGCTAAACCTCTCTCTTTCCCCTTTCCCACTGCAAGTAATCAGTCCTGTGATGTCACCCAGCTCAGAAGTGGAATCAGAGTAAGTGTAACTGTATGTGTTCTGTGGCACATACCCCAACTGCATATCACTGTACTAGTTACCATTACATAGGTAAGACGTGTATGCACAATACTGGCAAATGTGTGCATGTTTGTGTGTGTGACTACCCTGTAGCCAGGCATACACGTGGGTAATGTCTTTTAACACACCATGGTAGCCATCTGTGGTGATCGGTGTCTACATAATATTACATAGTTAGGAATGGTAAAGAATACACAGTCAAGCATGACTACAGTTGGGTATGTTATTTTCCTGTGCCACTGTCGAGAAGTGACACAGAAGTGGTCACTAGTGTGTAAGTCCATTCCCATTATTCCCCCACCCTAACCCACAATCCCCGGGGTAGATTACATCAGCCATCATTCTCCACCCCAAACTCCACATACACAACAATCATCCCTTCTCTGGTGAACTGCTTAAGATTTAAATGTTATAACACAAGAGATGCCTCTGTTTTGTGTACACGTCAGTTTCTTTGGAACCCTTCTGTGTCATAAAGGGTGTTCAAACATGTATATATATATATATATATATATATATATATATATATATATATATATATGGCTATAGCTATGTCTGTGTATATGTATATATATATATATATATATATATATATATATATATATATATATGTGTGTGTGTGTGTGTGTGTGTGTGTGTACATCCTGTAGTTGTGTATATATGTATATATATATATATATATATATATATATATATATATATATATATATATATATATATATGTGTGTAGTAATGACAGCTGTACAGATGTAGACTTGTCTTTGTTTCACAGAGTACAGTACATTCTAGGCTACTGTACATATGTACACAAAGTGACTGTCCCATTTGTGTTCAGTACTGTGGAATACCTGTAGTAAGATGTGCATTATAGACTGCATGCAACATGTATACAACCCAGATGGCTTAGTAGTACGTCCAGTGACCTCAGTGTGCATGGCCCCGGGTGTAAGACCTGTAAGCCTTGTTGATACTGTCAATTAAGACTGCAGAAGGCAGGTGTAAATGTGTTTTCATGACAGTAAGCAGCGGGTACATGCAGATAACAGACATGTACAACTCACAGTACACTTGAAATGCCCTTCTTTAGCAATCCTGCTGATGTCACCCACCTACGAATACACCTCTGGGACAGCTATAATCCAATAATCCCCATGGTGCATGCTGTAACTGCGTAATGCTATAGTTTGCTAAACTAGTTTGGTGGGTGTTCTAATCCCAGGCAGATCAAGTGTGTGTCTGTCTACCTACCTACCTGAGAAAGAAACAATGCTTTTAGAGTATGCACACTCTTTGTAATTCACATAACTACTTTTGGCAATCCTGCTGATGTCACCCACCTAGAAATACACCTCTGGGACTTTTGTAACCCAGTAATCTTTGTAGCGCGTGCTGTAACCGCATTATGCGGTAGTGTGCTAAACTAGTTAGTTAGAGGTTCTATTCCATGACAGACCAACTGTGTCTGTGTGTGTCTCTGTCTGCCTGAGAAAGGAACAATGCTTTTTAGAGTATGCACACTCTTTACAATTCACATAACCACCTTTGGCAATCCTGCTGTTGTCACCCACCTAGTAATACACCTCTGGGACAGCTGTCATCCAGTAATCTGCGTAGCATATGCTGTAACTGCATAATGCTGTAGTGTGAAACACTAGTTAGGTATGGGTTCTATTTCAAGACATGGCAGGTTTGTGTTTGACAGTCAGAGCCTGTGTGGAGGTGGATGTGAATGTCTAACCACTAGATATGTTGGGGAGTGAATTTTGTAATTTTCCTATATAGTGTCTGTATTATATGTCACAATGTCCACCTCACGAGAAATACAGATGTCAGTCAACCAAGGCACTGTGTTGGCACCATACCCCTACATCTGGCAAAAGGCCTGGTGAACAAAGTATGCAACCCTACTATTACCCGGAATACGTTCTGAACCCATGTGTCATACACAAACACACTTGCCTAGAATATCCCGCTATGTTGCTAGTACCCTACACATTGATGACAGATAGTAGGCATGGTGTGATTGCAGTGGGCTGCAGAGGGCATGGCACCCTGTACAGTAGTACAATAGGTACATAATTGCAGACAATGTGCCTTCGCTATGTTCCTCACTGGATGCCTGCAACATATGTGGTGCATCAAATGTGATCCACAGAGGCCATACAATGCCTTACACATGTGTCCTGTATGGACCGATGCCACTGACACCATGAAATACCTGTATTATGATATCAATGCAGGTGCAGGGTCAACCTGCTGTCTATAAGCAGGTCCTGGCACACCAGGCCAGTATTGGCAAATCTGAGTATAACAGTCTGTGTACACAACATGTACCTGCCAAACCAGGTACACTTGTACATGTCACTGTACATTATTGTGGGACATGCACATCCTAGGCAATGTCCATGTCAACGACTATCAAACACAGACATGGCATGCATTGCAAAGCTATGGCCATAAACAATGGTAACCAGGATGTCAGGGCAGTTCATACAATACACATCTGTGTGGGAAATTGCAGACTCTGTACCACACTGCACACCATTGTTGGGTGGTGTGATGCCAAGGATTACCCATCACCCAGCCTTGTGCAGCCAGCTTGCACAGCCAACCATTACACATCCATGAAGCAATGCACACATGCATGTCAGTACTGGCACCTTGTGTCTGCATTTGGGGTATGATGCTCCCAACCACAGTCACACCCAGTATAACTCCCATTGGCATACCGACTGATGTCAGACACGTTCACATGCCTTAGCCCATAGAACCTCCGGATATCCCCTGTAGTGCATGTAGTACCTGTGCATTACTGCAGTGTGGCAAACTAAGTAGTTAGGAAGTGTATTTGTGAGCCTGTAAAAGTGGGCCAATGTTTCTGAGTCCCTTAGAGAGTGTGGTTGTTTTGGCAATGACATCCGGTCATGTGGACAGCCATATGTGCTACACCTAATGTATGTCTACTATATCTCTGTTGCAGACATAATGTGAGTCCCTTAGAGAGTGTGGCTGTGTTGACAATGACATATGTTTATGTGGACAGCCATGTGTGCTACACCTAATGTATGTCTACTATATCTCTGTTGCAGATGTAATGTGAGTCCCTTAGAGAGTGTGGTTGTGTTGAAAATGACATCTGTTCATGTGGACAGCCATGTGTGCTACACCTAATGTATGTCTACTATATCTCTGTTGTAGATGTAATGTGAGTCCCTTAGAGTGTGGTTGTGTTGACAGTGACATCCGTTCATGTGGACAGCCATGTGTGCTACACCTAATGTATGACTACTATATCTCTGTTGTAGATGTAATGTGAGTCCCTTAGAGAGTGTGGTTTTGTTGACAATGACATCTGTCCATGTGGACAGCCATGTGTGCTACACCTAATGTATGTCTACTATATCTCTGTTGCAGATGTAATGTGAGTCCTTTAGAGAGTGTGGTTGTGTTGACAATGACATCCGTTCATGTGGACAGCCATGTGTGCTACACCTAATGTATGCCTACTATATCTCTGTTGTAGATGTAATGTGAGTCCATTAGAGAGTGTGGTTGTGTTGACAATGACATCCGTTCATGTGGACAGCCATGTGTGCTACACCTAACGTATGTCTACTATATCTCTATTGTAGATGTAATGTGAGTCCATTAGAGAGTGTGGTTGTGTTGCCAATAACATTCATTCGTGTGGACAGCCATGTGTGCTACACCTAATGTATGACTACTATATCTCTGTTGCAGATGTAATGTGAGTCCCTTAGAGAGTGTGGTTGTGTTGACAATGACATCTGTTCATGTGGACAGCCATGTGTGCTACACCTAATGTATGACTACTATATCTCTGTTGCAGATGTCGCTCACCAGCACACATATATGTTCTTACAGCACACCAACATGTCAGCTATGTGGCACATGGAGTAACTGCATGCACATTTCTGAAGAAGTTCACTCTGTATTAAATGTGAATGAAAGCGCTAACACAACTTGTTGGTGTCTCATATTTGGCTGCTGTTTGGGCTGGAAGCGTTTGGTGGTGTTTTTTACTTTGTTTGGTTCTATAACTACTATATCTCTGTTGTAGATGTAATGTGAGTCCCTTAGAGAGTGTGGTTGTGTTGACAATGACATCCGTTCATGTGGACAGCCATGTGTGCTACACCTAATGTATGTCTACTATATCTCTGTTGTAGATGTAATGTGAGTCCCTTAGAGAGTGTGGTTGTGTTGACAGTGACATCCGTTCATGTGGACAGCCATGTGTGCTACACCTAATGTATGCCTACTATATCTCTGTTGTAGATGTAATGTAAGTCCCTTAGAGAGTGTGGTTGTGTTGATAATGACATCCGCTCATGTGGACAGCCATGTGTGCTACACCTAATGTATGTCTACTATATCTCTGTTGTAGATGTAATGTGAGTCCCTTAGAGAGTGTGGTTGTGTTGACAGTGACATCCGTTCATGTGGACAGCCATGTGTACTACACCTAATGTATGTCTACTATATCTCTGTTGCAGATGTAATGTGAGTCCCTTAGAGAGTGTGGTTGTGTTGACAATGACATCTGTTCATGTGGACAGCCATGTGTGCTACACCTAATGTATGACTACTATATCTCTGTTGCAGATGTCGCTCACCAGCACACATATATGTTCTTACAGCACACCAACATGTCAGCTATGTGGCACATGGAGTAACTGCATGCACTTGTAATAGTAATGACTAGTCAGTCAGGGGTTTGAACCCCTGTACTGGTAGGTGTGTGACAGACGATGATTAGGTTTTAGTCTCCAAGCCCTTCTCTGATGTACTTTTCCTCTGTCTGTCCCTCCCACACACACTGGTGGATGTGGAGTTGTACACCTGCTCAGCAGCAGCTTGTGTTTTGTAAGTGATGGTCATGATCAGGTGATGGCCTCTGCACATATTGCAGTCCTCCTCTAGCTGATTGCATGTGGAACAGCTGTGATGATGTTCCCATAGCCAATCGCATGGAAACACAGTACAATATCTAGGAACATCATGTTGGTGTTTGCCCATAACAGTCGCTGTGCATGGTACTTGGATCTGGTGTTTGGTAAACGGCATCACAGATGATATCTGGATGTTCCTCAAACAACATACACAATGGGAAATAGCATAAAGACAGGAGGGTGATCAGCGTGTAAGTGTAGCTATGCTTCATTGAGACTACTGCCAGTTTAACAAGTTGTGTGTGGTAATGGCTATTCTGCATGTTTTAAAACTGACAAGACAGTGGTCTGTTTGTGAGGGAACCCCATCTGTAGAGCCATCTGTGGACTGGTCAGTGTGTGGAACCATTTGTTCCCTGTGTTACTCACTCAACACACATCTGTGAACTGCAGGAGCATAGTGTGAGGATTGCAGCCAGTACATGGTGTTAGTGATGAGTTACTGCCATTGCATCCCTGACTGGACATATGTCACATGAAACAGTGGTATGACAGACTGTCTGAGGTTCTCAGTGACATGCCAATAATGGGCCACTGTTCATAGCTGCAGTCACAAGTCTTCTACACTTTCTACAGATGTCATGCAGTATATATGCATGTGTTGTGCTCCCTGTGCAAATGTATACCATCTGTTGTGTTTGGTTGATGGTCATATCTATGCATGCTGTTGTAAGCAATCCTGAATGCTGTTGACTATTACTATGCCATATATGTGTTTAAACTGCAACACCATAGGCTGTATGGGTTTGGAGGTCCTGGCAGAACCTCCTGTCCCACTTCAGCTGGCCATGGCACCGGGCACCAGCACATCTGAAGCCCAGCCTTGGACCTCCACTTCTGTTGGCTCCGCACCAACCTCTGGTGAAACTGCCACTGAAGATGGGGCTTGTCCACTCTGGGAGAAGGTCCAGACAGGAACACGTCCACTGTTGTACAGTCCCGGATGTGTTGCATAGGGGGCTCAATAAGGGGTTTCGAGGCCAGATATGCCAGCTCGCAGGTAGATTATCACATTTACAGGGTGAGCCTGCCCTTCTAGACAGCCCCCAGCACTGCCACTTTTGCGGCTGTTTTGGTGCAGTGGTGGCTGCCCATGGATGGGGACCTCCATCCCACTGTTTCCATCTGGGGGCTCATGGGCTTGTGACTGCCGAACACCCCTCCCCGTCCAAGGTGTATCCCCCCACATGTGTAATATACCGACCCTGTATGCTGTTTTGTCTGTCATCCTACCCATCCTATCCTCCATGAGCATACCTACTCTCCTTCCCCCACATCCCACTCTCACCCTACAGAAACAAAAGGCCAATCTGTGCCTAGAACAACATTTGCCCCATACATAGCTGTCCATTTCACACATGTGTCCACTGGACACATTTAACCCTTTTAATATGCATCACAACATACTCCTAAAGGTTCCAGGTACACGTGATGCAGATGACCCCATTGTACACACAACACTACCGGTCCCTCTATAGTTACGCCATTTACCTTTTTCATGATGATTATGTCACACAGCACCTTGCAAGAGTACTGTTCTCACATAATGATTGGACAGGAACTCTTTGTGTTAATGTAAATAAAATGCACAGAGTGATGTATTTGGCCAATGTACAAATGTTTGCGTGTATTAATGACACATGTCTGTCTGAGACAGTCTTGATATTACATAGGACAACATCACTACATAATACAGGCATTGCTGGTATTTCCCTTTTCATTCCTTTGTAATGTTTTGATGTCACATGGGATGTTCTTGATATATCTATATATATGTATGTATCTATATTTGGACATAAACACACACACATACATCTAGATGATGGAATACTTTTCCTATACTGTTGAATGACTGCGCTTGAAAATATGTTTGTGATGAGATCCAATGTCTGTATATCTGCCATGGCTTAGTGGTAAATCACAATAGCTGTGTGTGCAGGGTCCTGGTTTCGATCCTTGCAGAGGCCATTTATTTTGTTGCTGGGCAGAACAAGGCCATTGGATACGGAGTGATTAAGGCACATTAAAGCAGTTGTGAGCGGGTGTGCATGGGTTTGCACGGAGCTAAGCAATGCTAACCTCCGGTTACAGTTTCTTATGCTCAGTTAGCCTCTACATTGCTTCACCAGTATAATACTCGCATGCTGTCGGCCAAACAGACTTACATCTGCTTGTGCCCGCACTTGCAAATGCACTGCATTTGGTGTTTGCATCTGATACTCACACCCCTAGGTGGGAGTGAGGACTACGATATTACCTTGTGATGCCTATTACATCAGATTACATGCCTACAGTATCAGGAATGGCTGCCCATTAGGCAAAAGCATGCCGTTCAACTGTAAGGAATCCGCAGCCTGTCCAGAGTTTGATTCATATTATTGGTGTGTTCCATTTGCACCTGTCTGGCTAATACATGGGAACTGACACTCTTCAATACAAACAAGTAATTGGGTTTTGGAACCCACATCCTTCAGCCGAGTCATGCTACTGCATACCTAATATTCTATCATAGGTTATTACTAGACTAATTGCCCTTATGGGTCATTTTAAGCCTAGCCAATTACCCCCTGTGAAAATCAAACCCTGTACCTTGTGTCTGTAAGGCAAACACCTTAACCATTATGCCAACCTCCCACCTAAGGTTATCAGTGGAATATGTGATTTCTGTCCCTATCAGACCTCTCATACGATTGGGGAAAAATACCAACTGAATCAGGGACACGTCATAACAACATCAGGGACAAATTTAAATTATCATTGCTATTAACCTGACACATTGACAGACTCAGAGCATATGAATTCATACACATTTTCTGAGGTAAATGATGTTTATAACTCAATTGTTATCATTTATTTTATTTATTTTACATTTGTTGACCGGGCTAGTCCAACTGGATCATTGTCCATTTTCAGTGGAGGCCCGAGGAGAAAAGCTCCACAGATTAAAGCATGTTTATAGAAATACATGTAAAAAAACACTTGTGATATAGGCAAAGAGCAATAATACAAGGAAATTAGTTCAGGTCAGGTGATGCTATTCTAATAACAAATAGATAATACTAACTATGTAATACAAATTATGTAATTAAAAAAAATGAAAATAAAAATAATAATTTTTTTTTTTTTTTTTTTTTTTTCAGTAACAGTAGAATCATAATGTTATTTATGATTTGAGAGAGAGATTTAGAGTGTTAAATAAAATGCAAATATAGTTGAAAGATGAAAGTAGGTTAGTCTGGATCGGTACAAGAGCAGAGCCAGAAGTTATTCAGATGTGAAAGAAGTTGCTTTTTAAAGCAAGGAAAAGTGGCTAGAGAGGAGATATGTAAGGGAAGGTTATTCCATATTTTGCCAACTGAGTTGGAGAAAAGGCAGTTCCCTGCAGAGTTTGAAATTCTGGTCATGTTAACTTGTAGCTTTTGGGAGGAGCGTAGTTGTTTTAAATTATTATAGGAGTCAAGAGGTTGCTAAGAGCGGGTGTTTTGAGGGTTGATATAAAATTTTATGTGCTATTAAGAGTTGTTGATAGATAATCTTGTTAGGAAGTTCCAGCCAGTGTAGAAGTTTTAAGTTTATGCAGTGGTGAGTTCTATATTGAGATGCAGTGGCAAATCGAGCTATGTTGTGGTAGGATATAGACAGTTTCCTAAGGTTACCTTTAGATAGATTAGTGTAGATCGAGGATGCATACAGAAGGGTAGAGATAAGATGTGATTGTGCTAAAGTAGTCCGTGCCTTAGGTGTAAGGAAGGGTTTTATTCTGTATAGTGAACCAATCTTTTTATTAACTGTTTTTATTGTGTTATTAATGTGGTGGTCAAAGCTAAGATTATTATCAATAGTAACACCAAGCAGTTTTGTAGTGGAGTCAGGAGTAATGTGAGAGTTATCACTTGCAGTGATAGTAAAATGTAGTTGAGTAGATTTGTGTGTAGGTGAAAAAAGTAATAGTTTTGTTTTCTTGGGGTTAAGGAGAAGACATCTTTTAGAGAACCATTGTTCAACGGTTGAAAAGGTAGCTTGTGTAAGGGATTGGAGTTCTGGTTGAGAGGAGGCTGTACATATTAAAGTGGAATCATCTGCATATTGTATGCAGGTAGTGTTTTGGATAGATGATTGGAGATCATTAATAAAGATGGAGAATAAAAGAGGGCCTAGTATAGATCCCTGTGGTACTCCTAATGAGATAGGTAATAGAGTAGACAAAGAATTTTTCCAGAGTACTGCTTGATGTCGATCTTCTAGATATGATGAGAACCAGGTTAAAGAAGAGTCATTCAAGGCAAGGGATTTCAGTATGTGGAGAAGAAGTGTATGATTTACCATATCGAAGGCTTTTGACAGGTCTAGAAATAGAGAAGAGGTTAGTTTGTTGTTATTACGGTTACAGTTGATGGTATTGGTGAAAGAGAGTAGTGCAGTGGTAGTACTATGTGAAGGCCTAAATCCATGTTGGGTGTCAGCTAGTAGGTTGTTAAGGAGGAGATGGTTTAGTAGTTGTTTATGTATACATTTTTCCATAATTTTTGCAAGAGGAGATAACAGTGCAATTGGGCGAAAGTTAGAAAGGTCGGTAGATTTGCCTCCTTTGTGTAAGGGTATGATGTGTGATATTTTCCAAATTGCTGGGAAAGCACTTTCTTTTATGGATCTGTTTATTAGAATAGAGACAGGATAGGCAATAGCTTTAGCTGCTACTTGCAGGAATTCAGCAGGAAGCTTGTCTGCTGAGGGGGTAGTGGGTTTAAGTTTGTGTAATAGAGATTGTATATAAGAGGTGGGTATGGGTTGTAGTTGAAGAAGAGGAAGAGAGTCATTGAAGCTACTTAAGAGCAGTTGAGAGGTATCAGGAGATAGGTGGTTAGCAAGACTTTGTATGGATGAAGTAAAGAAAGTATTGAAATTATTGGCTATTAAAGTAGAGTCTTCGGGGTCTAAGTCCTGGGGATTGGGTGTGATTAATTTGCCTGGGGTAATTAGATTGTTATTCATTACATGTAATTCTCCACTTTTCCCCCAAATGTCACTAGTTTTAGGAGGGATTAAGTGGGACAGAGTCAGAAATTGAGTAGAAATCAGGGACATCCCTGGAAATCGGTGACAGTTCAGAGGTATGGTCCCTATTTGTTCCCCCAATGGTTTATGTCCTGTCCAGTGGATTTGCTCTTAGGGGTTGAGAGGTATGGGCATCAGCTATGCCCATTTCGGAGTATTACTTACATCCCCGGTGCGGTCCTAATATGACTGTGCCAGCCAACACATGCACGCCTAGGCATATAATTGCACACCCATAGTTCCTCCACCTGCCAGTCCTCTAGAACATTCATCCTTACTGTGGGAGCTCGTGGGGTATAAACACACCACTACACACTGCCCACTCTCCGCGTGTCAGGGCACATGTTGTACATTGTGTCGACCCATGGGTTATCAGGCTTGCACAACCTACTGGTCCATGTACATCTACAGCTTGGTTTGATGAATCATTATTGGGACTGACTCCGATGATCATTAGTTTTTGGGTGTCCCACAAGGGACATTGATGTCTATGTTTCAAGATTAGAACTGGCAGTTCTCTCCCACTGGTAGTATCCTGCCGGTTGACTGGGAAGCAGTGGTGTATTTACTTTTATTGTGTGTCTATATGTCTCATTGGCCTAGCTGGGGGGGGGGGGGTTGATGCTACGTGTTACACATTTGTTTATTGGACTCCTCACCCCCATATGCACGGCCTGTAAAAATATGTAACTCGTAACTGCTGTATCATATCCTAGCTATATACATGTGTATATTTACAGTCACATATATATATATATGTATATATATATATATATATAAATATATAGTTAGAAATATGTGTATATATATATATATATATATATATATATATATATATATATATATATATATATATATACATTACTATATACAGATATATCTGTATATGAATGCATATGTGTATATATATTTATATATTGCTGTCTATGTGTGTATATATATATATATATATATATATATATATATATATATATATATATATATATATATATATATATATATATATATATATATATAAAACAACATATGGGTCTATGGGTGTCTGCATATGTATATATCTATATGCGGGTATGTATATGTTTTCTGTCTCTGTATGTATACATTTGTACTACAGAGAGGGAGAGGCTTATCTCTATGTCACTATGGGTAGATATACATACACATACCTCTACATATATACATATACATCTGGTTATTCCATGCCTTGCCATATAGATTATACTTTCCTGCAGTGGGACTCGTAGTGGGTGTGGCTGCTCGTTGGGCAGCACCTCTGCCCAATGAACACATTTGCTTACATCCCTGGGGCTGTCCATATAGGCCCACATCAGCCAACAACTGCTCACCTAGACCCATAAGTAGCTACCCATAGTTCTCCCACTCACACCTCCTTTAGAGCACCCATCCTTACTTTGGGTCCTGGTTGGTTCTGGACACACCAATACATGCTGCCCACTCTCCACTTCATGGGACCCATTTCATACAATTGTCTTGACCCATGGGTCATCAGGATTTCCCACCCTTGTATTCTGGGTATGTATACGCCCCAGCCAGAATGTTCGGTTTATCACCTTCTTTTGGTCTTGCCAATTTTTGGGGTGTCCCAGGATTAGAATTCACGGGTATACTGTGCCCCCCCAGTTGTATCCTGCCTGTGGTCTGGGGATCAGTGGACTCTTTACATTGTTTGTGTGTATGTTTCCCTTGTCCGGCTGGGGGGGGGGTGTAAGGTCATACTACGTGTTTCATGTTTCCTGCTTGGGCCCCTCACTTCCATTGGCATAGCCTGTGAACATATGTCATTCTTGTGTGCTGTTTCTTATCATAGCTGTATATCTGTGTATATCTACGCACACACCACACACACACACACACACACACACACACACACACACACACACACACACACACACATATATATATATATATATATATATATATATATATATATATATATATATATATATATATATATATATATATATATATATATATACATATATATATATATATATATATATATATATATATATATATATATATATATATATGTGTGTGTGTGTGTGTGTGTATATATATATATATGTGTGTGTGTGTGTGTGTGTGTGTGTGTGTGTCTGTAAAGCAATGCATACCACGTGCAAATGCACTTACACATGCTTACTGGTGTTGATATATGTTTAAACCCACTTACTAGTGCCTTATTCATTATGACACTGACACTTCGCTCCAGTTAACTTTTATTTGTTATTTTGCAGGTTATATAATGGACAGATGTCGCAATATGTTCATGTACAGATTACTGATGGTAAATTGTATGTGCTGCAGTGGGATTCGGAACAGGAATGTCTGTTCGTTAGGGGTTGCTTTAACCAATACACTATTGCTGTGCTGCTTCATTTGCATATATACCCATATACCCATGGCTCCTGGTTCCCCAAACACCCACCCCAATGCCTTCCTAACACTGCAGTCATTCATTCTCCAGTTAGATTCACAATGTATACACACCACTACACACTGGCCACTCCCTACTCCTATAGACCCATCCCTTCGGTTGACTCACTCCACGTATCCTCAAAACTCCCAAACTTTTAGTCCACAAACATTTGTGACATGAGTGACCAAAAGGACCCTATTCACAATTTTTGGGTTGACCCACATGGGATACGCATGTGTTTATGTCAAGATTAGACTCTATACTTCATTACATCCTTACTCCCGTTAACATGACACCACAATAAATTAATAAGTATGACTATGTGGTAACACACACGTTACAGATGAGAACCTAACTATGTACATGTTCATCATATTTCTTTTACAAATAGACCAGTTTAGTAATTGGCGTTGCCATAGCAGACAGATCACAGGAATGATTCCATGTGTGGGAAAGTCCTCACATTTGATTTTTTTCTTCACAGCACTGACTTCAGCCATTGTACACACTTTTGCATTTTAGCAGTTTCGTCCCTTCCCTCTTATGCACAACCTATTATTCTATCTACTGTTAAGGTTTGTAAGGGCACATTCATGTTATTTACGTCTGAAAATGGAATGAATGTGTTACAGAGTATGTACTTCTACATATTGATGTCTGCATGTGTGTATGCATATATACTTATAACGAACTCACTGACCTCCACGGGGCGGTCCAATTAGAACCAGCCCATCCAACTCTGGCATGCTTGGCTCCATAATTTCATACCCATAGTTCCTCCACCCCACCCGAGTTCAACATACATGCATACCATCCATTGCCCAGTTGTTATCGCAGCCATGACACACCTCCACACTTTGCCCTCTCCCGAGCATTAGGGGCCCTACACGTATGTTGTCCCACCCATGTATTCTCAGGCTCTCCCACCATTTAGTCCTTGAACATACCTGCCCTTGCTTGTGTAATGGTCAGATGGACAAATGGTCTATCAATTTTTGATTAGTTCCACCAGGGACTACCTTCTGTGTGTAAAGGCGACTTAGCAGATCCGCAATGTTACTCCCACTGGTAAAACCCTGCCTGTGGTGTGAGTAGCAGTGCTTTGCTCACTCCTGCCCAGCTTAATATGACATACGCTGACAGCACTATATAATACTGGGGTTGCTGTTGATTCCCTTCTCATTCCTTTTGTATGCTTTATTGTTACATCATTCTTTCTTCATATCTAGATATATATATATATATATATATATATATATATATATATATATATATATATATATATATATATAGGTCTACTACTAATGACCGAAGCGACGATTTCCCGACAGAAAACTCACCGACGCCAGA
The DNA here is from genome assembly GCF_019279795.1 of Protopterus annectens. Lineage (NCBI taxonomy): Eukaryota > Metazoa > Chordata > Ceratodontiformes > Protopteridae > Protopterus > Protopterus annectens. Next base: position 467,102,792 of record NC_056740.1, on the reverse strand, counting down.
TGACGCCGACAGGTAAGTGTACCGACAGGGTGATTTGCCAACAGCGGAAAGACCGACAAGGGAATGTGCGATCGCGACGCGGTAAGTGTGCGATAGTGACGGAGTTAGGAGCGGTCAGGTAAGTGCTCGAGATTGTGGGATGCTGGGTTAGGCTGTGTGTGTTCGTGTCGGAGGTATGGTTCGGGTAAGGTAAGTGTGTGCTAGTGAGGGACTGTAGTTTAGGGACGGGTAAAGTGAGTTAGGGTTAGGGTGCAGGTAGGTGATGTGTGCGTTAGTGTCGGAGCTTGGGCTAGGGGTGGGTTAAGTGAGTTAGGGTTAGGGTGCAGGTAGGTGATGTGTGCGTTAGTGTCGGAGCTTGGGCTAGGGGTGAGTTAAGTGAGTTAGGGTTAGGGTGCAGGTAGGTGATGTGTGCGTTAGTGTCGGAGCTTGGGCTAGGGGTGGGTTAAGTGAGTTAGGGTTAGGGTGCAGGTAGGTGAAGTGTGCGATAGTGTCGGACCTTAGGGTTAGGGTTTGGGTCAGGGCTAGTGTGTATGCTATGTAGTGTCGCGTGTTGTTTACGTTCCGTGTGTCGGTGTAATGGTGTTCGGTGTTTTGCGTTGTCAGGTTTGTGTCGGGTTTGTGTGTTGTCGGTTATTTGGCGTCGGTGAGTTTTGTGTCGGGGAATCGTCGTGCCGGTGTTTAGTAGTAGACCCATATATATATATATATATATATATATATATATATATTTATATAATATATCTGTACATACTTATATACATTTCCTATGCTGGGCACTGCTTAGACCCGCGCAAGCGCACTCAGATTTGCTTACTGGTACTTATATATGTTTACTGTTCCTTATTTGTGCTTACACCTGCTTACTAGTGCCTTATTCATTATGGCACTCATTACACATGGAAAATGATATGTGCTATTGTTGGGGTCAAACCGTGAATGCCTGTTCATTAGGCAGATGCTCTAAACACTACACTATTGACATTTATGTTCATTCTGCATGTTTTTCTCTATTTGAATGAATTTGATGTGTAAGCTACGCTCGGCGGGGGACAGCGACATGCAAACACGCTGCGCTTTGCTTACACCTTCGATATTGCAGCAATTCAAATGTATAATAGGGACATGGGGAATCTAATTGTGAAAGTTCTAGGGACAGGGCTCAACATTCCAGTACGTGCTTGTGTGTTTACTACTTCAGTTTTATTTCACTGTTCGTGGACACTCTTGTATGCTTAGCATACATTTCAGTATCCACGGACACCGAATTACTGACTTTCTATTAGAGGCTGGCTCTACTAGTAGGCATAGTAGGTTTTGCAACTGTTGGGGAATGTTTACTCCTCCGTAGAGCTCTTGTACACGCTCCCTGCACTTGCACACATTTCCTGTGCACGTGGAGGGTGCAGCGGCACGCCCTCATACATATTCATATGGCGCTGCTGCACCATCTGTTGTGAGGACACTCAGTGCAAGGCGAAAACTGTCCTTGCGCCGAGCTTCTTGAATCCCGGTGTCTGTTTAAAAACCACATGCACAAAATGTAAAGACAAGAACATGTGGATAAATATAAATAAAATACATAAAATGTCAATGAATAAATACATATACTCATGTTCCCCATTTAGTAACTACTTATGTGCATGGGTATAAGCATAACAATATATATAAATGTATAAGCAGTACACACTTAACAACTTAATACATATATTCTGCCTAATAAATGCACGTTGTCCACCTAGTAAATACATATGCTTTAATACATGCATCTCAACAAATGCTTGTCTTTAGTGATGTCTATGCTAGAAGCAGCTCAAGAAATACTGTCATATTGACCCAAAGTCCTGCTTGTCTTTATGTGGTCTTCTCTTTTTAAAATAGTGTTATTATTTTTAATTTTATTTAAACCTGCTAGATTTTAGCACTGGCTTCAATGGTACACTATCATTAAAACCCTAACTTGACCCTTGAAATTGTCTCAGGTTTTACACATTCAGAATGTCAGCAATAGGAAGGGGGACATAGTCACTACTACTGAAGATATGGAAGTAAAATGGATATTTACTAGGTGGACAACATGTGCATTTATCAGGCAGAATATAAGTTGTTGAGTGTGCGCTGCTTATACTTTTATATATATTTTTATGCTTATACCCATGCAGGTAAGTAGTTACTAAATGGGGAACATGAGTATAGGTGTTTATTCATTGACTTTTTATGTATTTTATTTATATTAATCCACATGTTCTTGTCTTTACATTTTGTGCATGTGGTTTTTAAACAGAGTTTTTCTGACTTCAGCAATTAACTAAGGGCAAAACATAACCATGGTAATTAATTGATTTCTGGGAACTGAATTGACTTTGAGTGGTATGAGTGGTTGTTTTTGTAATGAATTAAAGTATTTAAGTTCTGTTGCTGTTTGAATGAACTGTCTAATGAAGCAATGGTTACCATTGCGAAAGCGCTATATATATATATATATATATATATATATATATATATATATATATATATATAGATATATATATATATATAGATATATATAGATATATATGTATGCACATCCTACGTGTACAGATAAACCTATTTGTGTCGATATATATGTAGATATCTATAACTGTATGTGCATACATATCTAATCAGATATACCTATTTATGTCGATATATATGTAGATATCCATAACTATGTGTGCATATATATCTATATAGCTGTATATGTGTAGACATATCATCATCATCTTCTTTAGGCTGTTCCCATTAGGGGTCACCACAGCAGATCACCTGTTTCCATTCCTTCCTGTCCTCTGCATCTTGCTCTGTCACACCAACCACCTGCATGTCCTCTCTCACCACATCCATAAACCTTATCTTAGGCCTTCATCTTTTCCTGTTACCTGGTAGCTTCATCCTTAGCATCTTTTTCCCAATGTACTCAGTATCCCTCCTCACCACATATAAATGTGCCTCTCTGGCTTTGTCTCCAAACCTTCCAATCTGTGCTGACCCTCTAATATACTTATTCCTAATCCTGTCCACCCTCGTCACACCTAGTGCAAATCTTAACATCTTTAATTCTGCCACATCAAGCTCAAACTCCTGTCTTTTTGACAATGCCACTGTCTCCAATCCATATAACATAGCTGGTCTCACTACCCTCTTGTAGACCTTCCCTTTCACTTTTACAGGTACTTGTCTGTCACAAATCACTCCTGACACTCTTCTCCACCCACTCCATCCTGCCTGTACTCTCCCCTTCACCGCTTTTCCACACTCACCATTACTCTGAACTATTGACCCCAAGTATTTAAACTCATCCACCTTTGCCACTTATACTCCTTGCATCCTCACCATTCCTCTATCCTCCCTCTCATTCACACACATATATTCTGTCTTAGTCCTGCTGACCTTCATTCCTCTTCTCTATAGAGCATATATCCATCTCTCCAGGGTCTCCTCCACCTGTTCCCTACTCTCACTACAGATCACAATGTCATCTGCAAACATCATAGTCCAAGGGGACTCCTGTCTGATCTCATCTGTCAACCTGTCCATCACCATTGCAAATAAGAAAGGGCTCTGAGCTGATACGTGATGTAACCCCATCTCCACTTTAAACGCATCCGTCACTCCCACCGTAGACCTCACTGCTGTCACACTACCCTTGTACATATCCTGTACCACTCTTACATACTTTTCTGACACTCCTGACTTCCTCATACAATACCACAACTCCTCTCTCGGCACCCTGTCATATGCTTTCTCTAAGTCTACAAAAACACAATGCAACTCCTTCTGACATTTTCTGTACTTCTCCATCAACACTCTCAGAGCAAATATCACATCTGTAGTGCTCTTTCCCGGCATGAAACCATACTGCTGATCATTAATCATCACATCCCTTCTTAACCTTGCTTCCACTACTCTTTCCCATAACTTCATGCTGTGACTGATCAATTTAATCCCTCTGTAGTTACTACAGCTCTGCACATCACCCTTGTTCTTAAAAATCGGTACCAAAACACTTTTTCTCCATTACTCAGGCATCCTCTCACTTTCCAATATTTCATTAAACAATCTGGTTAAAAACTCCACTGCCACTTCACCTAAACACCTCCATGCTTCCACAGGTATGTCATCTGGGCCAACAGCCTTTCCATTCTTCATTCTCTTCATAACTATCCTTACTTCCTCCTTGCTAATCCATTGTACTTCATGATTCCCTATTCCTACATCATCCAACCTTCTCTCCCTCTCATTCTCTTCATTCATCAACCCCTCAAAGTACTCTTTCCATCTCCTCAACACACTCTCCTCACTTGTGAGTATGTTTCCCTCATTATCCTTTATCACCTTTACCTGCTGCACATCTTTCCTAGCTCGGTCCCTCTGTCTAGCCAATCGGTACAGGTACTTTTCTCCCTCCTTAGTGTTCAACCTTTCATACAACTCTTCATATGCCTTATCCTTAGCCTTTGCCACCTCTCTCTTTTCCATGCACCTCATCTCCTTATACTCCTGTCTACTTTCTTCATCTCTCTGACAATCCCACTTCTTCTTTGCCAACCTCTTTCTCTGTATACTCTCCTGTACTTCCTCATTCCATCACCATGTCTCCTTTTCATCCTTCCTCTGTCCAGATGTGGTACCAAGCACCTTTCTAGCCATCTCCCTTACTAGCTCTGCTGTAGTTACCCAGCTATTTTGTAACTCTTTACTACCACCCAGTGCCTGCCTTAACTCATCCCTGAACTCCACCTCACAATTACCCTTTTTCAATTTCCACCATTTGACCCTTGGTGCTGCCCTCACACTCCTCCTCTTACTGATCATCCTACAAACCACCATCCTATGCTGCCTAACTACACTTTCTCCGGTCACCACTTTACAGTCTCCAATCTCCTTCAAACTGGCCCTCCTACATAAGATATAATCCACCTGTGTGCATCTTCCTCCACTCTTGTATGTCACCCTATGCTCCTCCCTCTTGTTAAAATACATATTCACCACAGCCATGTCCATCCTTTTCGCAAAATCCACTACCATCTGACCTTCTGCATTCCTTTGTTTAACACCATACCTACCCATCACTTCCTCATCCCCTCTGTTCCCTTCACCAACATGTCCATTGAAATCTGCTCCAATCACCACTCTCTCACCCTAGGGTACAGTCATCACCACTTCATCCAATTCACTCCAAAATTTTTCTTTCTCATCCATTGCACACCCAACTTGTGGAGCATATGCACTAAAAACATTCATCATTACACCATCAATTTCCAGCTTCATAAACATCACTCTATCCGACACTCTTTTCACCTCCAAAACTCTCTTAGCATAGTGTTCCTTCAGAATAACTCCTACGCCATTTCTCCTCCCATCCACACCATGATAAAAAATTTGAACCCACCTCAGATACACCTAGCCTTACTCACCTTCCATCTGGTCTCTTGTGCACACAATATACCAACCTTCCTTCTGTCCATCATATCAGCTAGCTCTCTCCCTATACCAGTCATACTGCCAACATTCAACGTTCCGACCCTCACTACCACAGTCCTAGCCTTTCTCCTCTCTTCCTGCCTTCGGCCATGTCTTCCTCCTCTTCTCCTCCTTCGGCCAACAGTAGCCCAATTTCCGCCAGCATCCTGTAGGCTAACAGTACTGGTGGCAGTCATTGTTAGCCCAGGCCTTGACCGATCCCATATGAAAATGTTTATTGGTGACTGCACAAAATGATTTGGTGAAGTTTTACACCGGATGCCTTTCCTGACGCAACCCTCCCCATTTATCCGGGCTTGGGACCGGCACAAAGAAATGCACTGGCTTGTGCATCCCCAGTATGTGTAGACATATATAGCTGTGTATATGTATACATTTCAGTTTGTATATGTAGATATATATCTACACACACACACACACACACACACACACAAATATATATATATATATATATATATATATATATATATATATATATATATATATATATATATATATATATATATATATCCATATATGCATGTAGATATGTATATGTGTATATATCTATATAGATATATGGATATACATATATATATATATATATATATATATATATATATATATATATATATATATATACACACACACACACACACACACACACACACACACACACACACACACACACACACACACACACACATATATGTTTACCATATGTCTAGAACATGGACAGGAGTCCTACCTCAGCACCAATAGTCCCAACCTCTTAGTGCAAGGGGATGTCATGTATGTATTGCAGGTATATATGTAGACTGTTGCTACTGTAACAGGGGTTGTCTTAACAGACATATGTGGGGGAGGTCACATCTGCTTTTGACATGTATGCCATTGGCTACTGACAGACATCCTAAGGACATTATAGTACAGTACCACTGCTAGCATAGTAATGATCCTGTGGACTACAGCAGAGATATGACCAATATATGTGGACATTCTGGCACTCTGTGGTCAGTCCGGAGGTGTATACAAATCCCCTTCATGCGAGACATGTGGAACATGCCTGACAATGTGGATGTTAACAGCCATGTACATGGGTATATCACATAAATACTGGACTACATATGCCCACACAGTGTATGCATTCACACATGCCAGTCTGTCCTGACACATAATACCTGGTGGTGCAGAGGTTACATGGCCACATACTACCCAGTAGTTAGTGACATACATCTGTACGGAATCCCACTACTTTGTCAGAAATGCACAACAGTTATGGTGGCCTGGCAGCAGTATGTCTTGCAAATAACTGGACATAACAGTACACTGGGTAATTACACTAAGCAGTTAAGCATGTCACAAAGCACTGTAGAAACTACAGACAGACTGCCACAACACTGGACTACATTTTGCATGGGGGAATACACATGTACCTGCAAATATAGCAGGCTGTACATGTATATCACAGCACAGAGTAACAGACGCCTGTGAGAAAGTGCATACCTAAAACCAATGTGAACAGGGCCACAGCCACAGCCACATATGGTATGCAAGCTTAATATGATACTATATGGACTGTCTGATAAACACCATCCTCATACGTGCCAGTCACACACTGACCCTACATAAACTGGGTCAAGACACAGTGTGGTCCGATGTCTGTCTCTGGTATGGGACACATGTGTTTGGCTCTACAGACATGTGAGCTGATAGGGTACCATACACTGGAGCAGCTTTGTAACATCAGATAGAACAGGACCAAGAACAATGGCATCTACCACAGTCTGTGCACAGCCCAAGGTACATATGCACAATACACATACTTTCGACAATCACCATAAGTACACAGATCCCAGTACTTTACACACAACTGCAGAATGCCCAGGTTATGTCCTCAGACATAACCCCTACTGTACATAACATGTCTAGCAGTCTAATATCTGACTGGCTTATTATCAGGTATGATGTCAATAAATAATGGTGTACAGGATATATGCACCTCTTACTGCAAGACATATGTACAAAGGTTGACAGACTTGTGGCTGGAGCCACAAACACTGGGCCAATATTGGCATGTTGCTGTGATAACCTCATATATTTACTTTCGTACCAGGGTTTATTGTTAACTATGTCCTAGGAGGGATATGAAGTCAGTAACTCTCATGGCTGTCACCATGTACTGACTGTGATCCGCAGACTATGCTTCTGCAGTTCTAAGATAGGTGTTCTGTGAGCAACTCAAGAAACATATGGGTCCACACACTGCCCAGTCTGCAGATAACCCTACAGGTGGGAGTTTCCTCAAACACATAATACTGTCACGACAGGCATTAAATCATGTAGTCCAGCCATATCCACACACAGCCCATTAAACTGACATTACTCCAAATGCAGAAGAGCAACACTTACATTCTGTAGTCATGTCTGGCACATCCCCCTCCTGTCTGTTGGCCTGTCTCCACAGTGCATGTTGTTAGAGGTAAATCCCAATACCATCTGTGATGCTGTTTGCCAAACACCAAATTGAGGTCCTGCTCACAGTGAATGAAAAGGCCCAACACCCACATGATGTTCCTAGATATTGGAGTGTGTTTCCATGCATTTGGCTATGGGAATGTTACCACAGCTGTTCCACATGCAATCAGCTAGAGGGGAACTGCAATTCATGCAGAGGCCATCAGCTGATCATGAGCATCACTTACAAAACACAAATAAGCAAAGCAGGTGTACTTCTCCACATCCACCAGAGAGGGAGTGAGAGAGACAGACAGAGACAAAGTAAGTCAGGGAGGGGGTGGGAGAGTAAAACCTAAGCATCTTTGTGTTACTCACCTACCAGTATGGGGTTTCAAGCCTCTGAGTGACTATGCATTGCTATCACATGTCTATGTAGTTATTGCATGCACCACATAGCTTACATGTTGTAGAGCTATTCAAAGGGATATCTGATGGTGAGTGACATCTGCAACAGTGATATAGGAACGATAAGGTAGGTGTTGAACACGTGCCTGTCCACATGAACAGGTGCCAATGTCAACACCGCCACACTCTCTCAGGAACTCCCGCACATTAACACAGTTGGCAGGGTCAGGGATAGACTTCCTAACTAGCTAGATTGCCACAATACAGTAATACGCAGGTATCACATGCACTACAGGGGTTATCCGGATGATATATGGGCAAAGGGTATGTGAAGGTGTCTGATATCAGATGGCATGCTTCAGTAGGTCAATGGGAGTTGTAGTGAGTGTGAATGGGGTCAGAAGCATCATACTCCACACACACAGACACAGGGTACCAGTACTGACATGCATGGGTGCATTGCTTCACAGGTGTGTACTGTGCCAGAAGGCTGTACAAGGCTAGGTGAAGGGTATACCTTGGCATCAGGCCACATGACAATGGTCTGCAGTGTGGCTCAGAGGTGTAGTGTCTGGATTGGCCCACACAGGTGGGTGTTGTATAAACCATCCAGTCATCTGGGTTACTATTGTGTGTGGCCAGTACTGTGCAATGCTTGCCATGTATGTGTTCTATAGTCCATGACATAGACAGTGTCTGGGATGTGTACACATCCCACATGCATGTTCAGTGACATGTGGAACTGTACCTGAGGTGTCTGACCAATGTTGTGTACACAGATTGTTATCATCAGATGTGCCAGTCCTGGCCTCATATGACGGGGAACTGGTAATGGATATCAGGTTGACCCTGCACCTACATTGATTGCATGATACAGGTATTCCCTGGTGCCAGTGGCATCTATCCATACAGGACATGTGTTTAAGACATGGTATGTCTTTTGTGGGTCACATTTGATGGCACTTGAGTTGTTACAGGTGTCCAGTGGGAAACATAGTGAAGGCGCACTGTCTGCAATTATGTGCCTGTTGTAGTAATGGGACATGGTGCTCTGCCCTCTGTAGTTCACTGCAATCACACCATGGCTACTATCTGTGGGCAATATGCAGGGTACTACCTAGAAAGCGGTTGTTGCCTAGGCAAGTGTGTTTGTGTATGAGACATGGGTTGAGAGTGTTCTCTGGGAATACAAGGGTTGTTTAATTTGTTCACCAGGCCTTAATGTCACATGTAGGGGTATGGATTGGCAACCCCAGCCTCTCGGCTATTTGACATCTGTTATCCTTGTAAGGTGGACATTGTGACATATATTAGGCCTCCCATATAAGAAATTTGCAAAACTCACTCCACACTGAGTCCAACACTCACAGCCACCGCCACACAGGATATGAATGACACACACAGACACACATACACACACCAAGTCTCACAGTTGCTATGTCTATGATTGGAATTCCTACCTAAATAGTTTATCACACTACAGCATTACACAGTTATAGAATGCGCCATGGAGATTACTGGACTAATCCCTCCCCAAAGGTTCATTTCAAAGTGAATGACATCAGCAGACTTGCCAAAGAAGGGCAATGGAGGTTGTAGTGACTGTGAATGGTCTCAAAAGCATTGCACCCTACACAGACAAACAAACACACTTGCCATATCTGGGAATAGAACTCCTACCTAATTAGTTTGGCACACTACAGCATTAGGCAGTTATAGGATGTACCACAGAGATTACTGGGCTACTCCTTTCCCAAAGGTGTATTTCAAAGGGAATGACATCAGCAGGCTTGCCAAAGAAGGGCAATGGAGGTGTAATGACTGTGAATGGCCTCATAAGTATTGTTCCCTACACAGACATACACACAAACATCCACACTTGCCATGTCTGGGAATTGAACTCTGAATGAACTAGTATAGTACACTACAGCATTATGCTGTTATAGGCCACACCATGGAGATTACTGGACTACTCATTCCCCAAAGGTGTATTTCAAAATGAATAGTTTCATAGTTTCATAGTTTAGTATGAATGACAACAGCAGGTTTGCCAAAGAAGGGCAATGCAGGTTGCATTGACTGTGAATGGCCTCAAAAGCTTTGCTCCCTACACAGACAAACAAGCACACACATAACCATCCACAATTGCCATGTCTGGGAATAGAACTCCTACTGAACTACTAGGTCACACTACAGCATTACACTGTTCTAGGACACACCACAATGATTTCTGGGCTACTCCTTCCCCAAAGGTGTATTTCAATGTGAATGACATCAGCAGGCTTGCCAAAGTAGGGCAATGGACATTGTAGTTACTGTGAATGGCCTCAAAAGCATTGCTCCCTACATACACAAACATGTAAATATCCACACTTGCCATGTCTGGGAATAGAACTCCTACTTAACCTCATTACAGCATTACACAGTTACAGGACACACCACAGAGATTACTGGGCTACTCCTTCCCCAAAGGTGTATTTCAAAGTGAATGTCATCAGCAGGCTTGCCAAAGAAGGGCACTGGATGTTGTAGTCACTGTGAATGGCCTCAAAAGCATTGCGCCCCACACAGACAACCATCCACACTTGCCATGTTTGGGAATAGAACTCCTACTTAACTAGTTTATCACACTACAGCATTACACAGTTATAGGACATGCCACAGAGGTTATTGGGCTACTTTTTCCCCAAAGTTGTATTTAAAAGTGAATGACATCAGCAGGCTTATCAAAGAAGGGTATTGGAGGTTGTAGTGACTGTGAATGGCCTCAGTTGCTCCCTATACAGACAAACTAACATACACACAAATATCCACACTTGCTATGTCTGGGAATATAACTCCTACCTAACTAGCCTAATACACTACAACATTAAGCAGTTACAGGACACACCACAGACATTATTGGGCTACTTCATCCCCAAAGGTGTATTTCAAAGTGAATTACATCAGCAGCCATGCCAAAGTAGGGCATTTGAATTGCAGTGAGTGTGACTAGCTTAAAAAGCATTGATCCCTACGCAGACAAACTTGCCACATCTGGGATTAGAGCTCCTACCTAACTAGTTTATCACACTACAGCATTACGCAGTTACAGGATGTGCTACAGAGATTATTCAGCTAGCCCTTACCCAAAGGTGTATTTCAAAGTAACTGACATCAGCAGGCTTGCCATAGTAGGGCAATGTGGAGGGCTCTGTGTGTGCATGGGCCATAGCCCATTCATCTAGAGGCAGACACATCACACTCAGGCACACACAGGTTTATATTCCACAGGTATATGTATACAACTGCTAGATGACTACTGCCTTGTACAGTCTTGTTGTACAGTTAGCACTAGCATCACAGAGTCTATAATGCCGAAGGATTTCAGAGGCAAATGTCTACAGTGAGTGACATTTGCACATGATGTGATTTTAGCCATTTGGCTGTGTGCTGGGTGGAACAGGCCTCATGATGGACGGCTCTTTGTCACTGTCACTCTCTTCCACACATCCATGTATGTGTACTTTTTGCATATTATAGTGTGTTGTCCTTGGATATATGTGTGTATTCCTATCCAATGTGTGTGCAAAGCATGACTGGTGCATACTATGGAGTGTATGCATTAGCATCTACGACTGTCAGATATGTATGGCCCATTGTTGTCAGACATGGGCTTCATTTGTGTGTGAGCATGCCCAGTATGACCTTTCAGTATTTTGTTGTCTAACATTGCCTTCATTTCTCTAAGTGTGGGAGCATGCCCAGTATGACCTTTGGTATTGAATGTGTGAATCCATTCCAGGTAGATTGTATTCCAGTGCAGACTTTTGTGTTGTATACCTACAGCTAGCAAACTGTTTCTGCAGGATATCTGTAGATCTGTTGACAATATGGGGTCAAACCGGGCAAGGGATGGTGGGTACTGTAGGTAATTGTGTCTGTGCTGCTTCTGTTACATTGTCCTGTGTTAGCGGAGATATTCAGATATGTGTACTGTTATACACTGTGATGTTTTATGTCATCAAGTACTGCCAGGTAGACATTTTTGCTTGCAGTGATGTCCTGGGGAACACAGAGTGAATGCAGCTGTGTCCAGTATTGTGGTCAAATGCCTACATATTCTTGGAAACTCATGCCATTCTGGAGGGGGAGCTGCAGATACTTGATGCTGGGTCTGTGTAACTGTTTCAACACCTTGGTATAATGGTGGCAGAGGATCCCATACTTGTACATCCATTAATGTGACAGTATGGCCTTATCTTGCTGTGGCAATACCTCACAGCTGTACAGATTCATACAGGTTACCCAGAGGCAGGGGTCATATGTCAGGCATTACCCCTATTGTGGTGTACGGGCAGGTTTGTAGCTACCCATTTATGTGTTTGCAGCCAGGGATAGTATGTGCACATGGCTGTGTTTTGGACTTCATACACTCCATGCTGCCCATGCTCCCACCCCCTCTCAATTATTCTGCCCTCTTCCATACATCATGCAAACATTCTCTGATACTTTCCATATAGTTATCACCTCATTACAGCAGTATACTGGTGTTGGTCCACAGTTCATGCAGTTGGACATGGTGGACATATTACTGTGGTTTGTCCACATGGCCTTGCATATAGGTTCTGTGGACTGTGTTATGTTGTTATTTGGGAGTCCATGACATAACACACATGGGCAGTACAGGTGAGACACAGGCCTTTGGCAGAGGACTGTAGCCCATTTGGTAGTGATGCAGGCCAGCTGTAGCAGGATGTTACATTTTGTCAGTCCTACAGTCCCAGACTGCAATACAGTATATTCCCCTGGGGTGACAGGGTAGGTGTGCTAGGTATTCATGCCAATACTTTCTGTCAGTATTGATCCAGTGGTGTGGATGTTGGTAGGGTGCTGCTTACAGCTAGGGACCTACCTGCATGGAACACCTGCACTGCATGCTGCATTCTTTTGTCTTGCCATACACAGGTGGCGATCATATTGTACCCATTCCTAACAGCAGGAATAAGACCAGAGAGGTACCTGTGGGTGGTGGTTGGTTCATAGGTTCATAGGTTCATAGATTCATACTAGGCTATCTGCCCTAGGGCATTTATAAGCCTAGCCAGAGTGTGTGTGGCTTTCACCACCCCTTAGGATGAGAATACTATACCCATTAGTTTGATGTGCCTCTGTCCAGCAGTGACACAGAGATGATTCCCGGGGTAAACCTACGATCTCCCATCCACTCGTCAAGATTTCTCTTGAACAGAGTCAGTGAGGGGCTCTGCCTCACATGGACTGGGATTCTGTTCCATAGTGTAGGGAGTCTCTGGGTGATGAATCTGTCCCTCCAGCACGTCCTATTTATATCCGTGTTGAGGTTTAAGTCTCTTGCTCTCGTGGCTCTGGTGGATTTGGATTTTTTGAGGTGGAGCATGTCCATTAATTCCGGGTTGGACATGGCCTTGTATGTCAGGCACAGATCACCTCTGAGCAGACGGTATGCGACGGAATAGAGCTGGAGTTTCTTCAGTCAGGCATTGAATGACATATGTTTGAGCCCCTTTATCCTTTTGTTGAGGAACTTTTGGGGTCTTTCCAACTGCTGCAGGTGTCAGGTAAGGTACATTCCGAATGGGGCGTTGTACTCAATCATTGGTCTGATAAGTGAAGAGTACAGGGGTACAATGACCTCTCCTGATCTGGATGTGAATCCCTTCATGATCAGGTGGGCAATGTAGAAGGTCTTCCTAACCACTTTGGCCATGTGAGTGTCAAAAGAGAGGTTACTATCAACTTGGGTCCCCAGGTCCCTGATAACTTCTTCCGTGTTTAATGGATTACCACCTATGTGGTAATTAGGGGTTGCCTTGTTTTTCCCAAAGGGTATGACTATACATTTTTTGGCATTTAGCTTAAGGCCATGGCTCTGGCACCAGTTATCCATTTCTATGAGACCTCTCTGGAGGATGTCTGTGTCTGATGGAGTGCAAATTATGGTGCCCAGTTTGCAGTCATCTGCAAATTTTGTCAGCCACAATCCCCCTATGTTTGCCTGCACTTCAGAAAAATAAATGCCGAACAAGAGGGGGCCCAGGACTGAGCCCTGTGGGACACTGCTCATGACCGGCTTAGAGTCTGACATGGCACCAGCAACTCTAACCCTGTGTGTTCTGTCCTTGAGCCAGTTTGCAACCCATCTTGTGACATATGGGTTTACATCTAAGCTAGTGAGCTTTTCTATGATGCCCGAGTGGGGTATTGTGTCGAACACTTTTGCTAGGTCAAGGTAGGCTGTGTGAACTGCCTTACCCTCATCAATGGCCTTAGTGACTGTTTTGAAAAAGTTGACCAAGTTCAAGAGGCAGGATCTGCCCTTGACAAAGCCAAATTGGGTAGGATCCAGTGTCTGTAGGTCCCCAATGTCTTTATTTATGAGTTCCATTATGATCCTCTCCATAGCTTTGCAGACAAGGCTCATCAAGCTTGTGGGGCGGTAATTTCCAGGGTCCGTAGAAGCACCGCCTTTGTGGAGTGGGACCACAGTTGCCATACGCCATTCTTTGGGTACGTATCCTGTAGTAAGGCTAAGATTAAACAGCAGCCTTATGTGTGGGTTTAGTTCCTCATTGAGTTCATGTAGCACACAGCCGGGGACACCATCCGGTCCCATTGATGCTGTGTTTTTTGCTTTAGAGAGAGCAGCGCTCACCTGGGCATCTGAGATGTTTGGGAGGCTAGACTCTGGTGGGATAGATATTTCTCCTTTGGGGGGGGGGAGAAATTTGCACTGAACCTGTCTGCCAGTATGTTGGCAATGTCTGTGGGTTCAGTGATTTTTTTATCATTTTGACTAATTCTGAGCATATCTGGGAGTTTCCACCCAGGTTTCTAACATAGCTAAAGAAGGCCTTATGATTGTCTTTTGTGTCATTAGCGATTTTTCTCTCAAAGTTGGCCTTGGATGATTTTATGAGTGATCGTAGTTTTTTGCTAGTATTGATCAGAGATGCCTTCCCTTTTAGGGATTTTGCTCTGTCATGTAGTAGCTTTCTCCTCTTGTTGTAGAGTTTGTTTATGGCTGGGGTCCACCAGACCGTGCGCCTGCCTTTGGTGGAAAGGGTCTTGATTTTATTAGGGATTGCTTGATCCATACATTCCTGGAGGTGCTCATAGAAGGCATTTGTAAGGGTTTCAGCAGCGTGGGTTGTGGTTTCCACTGGCTCGGGAGCCTTGAAGGATACCACTGCAGACTTAAGAAGTGTGAAGTTTGCTTTTGAGAAGTTCTTCACTGTGGTCTTTTTGCTGGGGTGGGGGCGGGATGTGGATCTCCAGTGAGATTAATTTATGGTCTGATCTCACCAATGAGGGATATACTTCCAGTGTGGAGCATTTTGTCCCCATGTTTGTGATGATCAGGTCTAGTATATTTTCTCCTCTTGTGGGAATGGTGACTAGTTGTTCCATAGCATTTGAGTTTATGAACTCCAGGAACCTTTGGGCTAGGGTGCTGGGGCTTGAGTAATGTTCCCAGTCTATGTTTGGGTAGTTGAAGTCACCCAATATGATGGTGTTTGGGGAGACATTCATACTCTCCAGTGTCTTCAGGAAGGCTGTGTGGGTTTCCTGAGTTTGAGAAGGTGGTCTGTAGCATGCTACAAACTGTAGGGCAGTTTTACCTATGGTTAATTGCACCTGGATGGTCTCCGATGCTTTGTGCGTTGCCACTAACCTGGAGGTGTGGGTATCCTTTATGAATATGGATACTCCCCTCCTTTTGTGGTTCGGTCCGGATTTTGGGGCGGCATGATATGAGGTAAAACCTGATAGTGCTGGGGTGCTCTCAGGAGCCTTGAACCAGGTTTCAGTCACAGCACAGACATCGATGTTCTCCATACTGAGGAGGGCTTCGAGGGCGTGCATCTTGAGGTTTAGACTTCTGGCATTGAGCAGTATTACCCTTAGTTTTTCTCCGTTTTTGTTTTCTAGGGCGGTAGGTTTATCATTTGAGCCTTGCCTAAAAAAGGCACTATGTAGGGTGGCAAGAGCCTTTGCCAATATCCGGAAGCCTAGGGGTGACAGGTGCAATGTGAGATGGGTGCTTGTGTGCTATGGACATTACTTGCATCTGACTCACAGATATGCATGGAGCATTCCACTTATTCCCAAAAACAGCAAGCAACCAGGTACCAAAGCACCAAGACCAGTAATCCACACTACCACCTCTGTCAGGCGAAGCAATAAAGCCACAGATAAAATCTTCAGTGAATACTTATTTATTTAGCAGATTCCAACAGTTGCAGAACCACCAGCACTAGCACAAAAGGGAAACTCGAGGTTGACAAGTGGAAATACTAGAAATAACATCAATGAGAGCCCCTTTCCATTGAGAAGGGATATTCCACAGCTGAGTGACTGGCTACGGGCTGCATTTTCCTTTTCTTCGAACCAAACACAGTCCTGAGCTTCTGTGGAAGATGGCCGACATCTAATGATGTATCAAACTAAAATGGAGACTTTAAGACATTTATGTATTTTGTGGTAGTGCTGGTGGTTCTGCAACTGTTGGAATCTGCTAAATATATGAGTGTTCACTGAAGATTTTATCCGTGGCTTTATTGCTTCACCTGACAGAGGTGCTAGTGTGGATTACTGGCATTCCAGTTATGCTGGCTTGTGCAGGGACATCAGCTGTTTCTCAATACATCATTCCTATAACTTTTGTGGTCTGAGAGTGTGGCCAAACGCCATCAATATTCTCTACTACAAGCCCAGATAATGTGCTGCAAACCTGTATGTACAATTCCAAGGGTGTGTCCATTTAATGGCTGCACATTATACAATGTCTGTCTGGGGTACTTTCCCCTGTGTACTGCTTGTATATCTGGCCCAACAGTCATGCTATGTCCATCTTTCAGATGGTGACATATATTGTCTCCATGCATTTACAATGGCTTACTGCTAGAATGTGTTATACTGGGGAGCATTATGTTTGGCAGTCTCACACAATATGAAACACACACCAGCCTAACACACGCATACCTGCATATTGTACAAATGCTACACAATCTATCCTGATACCTTGGCCATCTCAGGTAATCTGTGCTCCACTGGTATTATACCTACACATACATGTTACTACATTTCTACATAGGATTGGGGGGGGACACCTGACTGTTGCTACGTGTCTACATTGGATTGGGGGGGGTACACCAGACTATTCCTATGTGTCTAAATAGGAATGGGGGGCATACCTGACTGTTACTATATTTCTACATAGGATTGGGGGGGCACCTGTGTGTTACTACATGTCTACATAGGACTAGGGGGTGGGCACACCTGACTGTTACTACATTTCTACATCAGATTGGGGGGCACACCAGACTGTTACTACAGTTCTACATGGGAATGGTGGAGGGGTACACCTGACTGTTACTACATTTCTACATAAGATTGGGGGGCACACCTTACTGTTACTACATTTCTACATAGGATTGGGGGGAGCACACCTGACTGTTACTATGTGTCTACATTAGATTGGGGGGCACACCTGACTGTTACTACATTTCTACATAGGATTGGGGGGTACACCTGACACTTGTACACATTTGCTATGACTGTACTGGTATGCCAGGTACTCCATTTCATTCTGTATTCTAACCTATCATGCTGCCAAGAGGCATATCAGTGTACTACAGGTCTTAGATTTGATTGACCTACATATCAGTTTCTGACTTCTTACCCTTCAGAACTAACATCCCACTGCCTGACCTGTTGTAGTCTGTCTGTGTAGGCCTGGGGGGGGATTACCCATAGCCATCATTCAGAGGCCTTAGCACAGCATTTGTCTGTGTTTGCCTACACCTGTCCTGCTAACTGAGACTGTTGTTGGGTATGTGAGCCACCCTGACTGGCATGTGTGTGTCATATGGACACACATGTGGCCCAGCACATTTCCTGCAGTGGGTTTTATCACCATGTGTAGTACTGGCTACTATGGTGACACCAGTATTTGTTGCAGATCTCATGCTGCCACTATAGGTGTCTACTATCTGCTGGCATCCCATTCAGCTACCCAAATCCCTTGCATGCTCACATGCCTACCATAGATACAAGTAACAACACATACTACTCCATTTGGCAATTGGTAGGAAGAGTGACTTACGTTGCGGCTGTGCCAGTATTGAGGATGGTGTTGGAGGGCTGCCTATGTTTGATGCACATAGTACACTCCCTATACATGGTTGAGCACAGGTAGTGTCATGTTTGGCATCCCTTTTACTGTATGTGTGAGTCAGAGAGAGGTGTCATTCCCTGGGTCCTTACTGTGTCAGTGTATGTGATATGTGTTGCCTCTTTGCCAAGGACAGGGTATACTGGGCACACCTCCTTCTGCCTACTGGGGCAGACTCAGGTTGTTTCTCCTCTGAGTCACTCTGTGCCTGTGCAGGCCTTGGCAATGGTGTGGGGCTATGTGGCCCTCTCTCATGTTGTTCCTGCTGCAGCTGTTTCCGCAGGATCATATTGTGTGGCATGGCACATACGATGACAATTTGAGTACATGTAGCTGGTGAGTTCTGCAAGGCTCCACCAGATGTGTCCAGGCACCAGAACCGTGACTTGAGCATCCCAAACACATGCTCTATTATAATTCTGGTCTGTGCATGTGCCTCATTATGGAGTTCTTTTTCAGGTGTGTGTGCATTTCTGATGGGTGTCATCAGCCACGGTTCCAGTGCATAACCAGCATCCTCCACTAGGTGACCATTAGGGATGTCCCCAGTGACAAATCTCTGATACAGCTGCGTCAGATGCCAGATGTTGGAGTCATGATAGCTTCCAGGGTAGCCAGCACACACACATTCATTATAATGCCCTGGGCATCGCACATGACCTGGTAGTTGATGGAGGGGAAGCCCTTGTGGTTGATGTAGATCCTACTCTGCTCACTGGGTGGTGCTTTGATGCATATGTGCGTGCAGTCTATAGCACCTACTATCTCAGGGTATTCTGCTATTTGGTGGATGAGACGCATGTTGCTGGCCAATGCCTCACGGGTGTTGGGAAAATATACGTGCTCACAAACATGTGCTGACATGGCGTCCAGAAACTGGTGGAGTACCCTGGATGCTGATGCCTGTGAGATCCCCATGATATCCCTAGTTGGTCTTTGGAAGGTACCTGGGGCTAGTATTCTTACATCTACACATACCTTTGTATCCACTGGGATGGGTTCCCCTCTGTTAGTTCTGTGTGTCAGGCATGGCAAGCACAGCTCAACAATTTGCTGTAGGAGGTCTCTGTCCACCCTAATAGTGCTCCACTATCTCCAGCTCATGTAGCTCCTGGTAGGTTACCCTGGATCTGTACACTCTTCTCCACCTCTTCACTGTGGGTTGGTCGACACCATTCTCATCCTCACCATCCTCAGCCTCTTCCACATGTGGATGTATGATAGCTGTTGCAGCCCCTATCATTTTGTTGTTTTTGTTTGTTAAGATTTCCCCACTTGTATACAGTGGTGGTGTAGAGTGTGGGAAAAATCAGAGTGGAAGGTGTTTGCATAGTTTATAGTAGTGTTCTGGGCTGGGCTGGGCTGCTGCCTGTGTAATTGGCTGATTCTGATACATTTCACCTGCCAGCTATGCTAGTTCTCCTTGATTACCTTCCTACTACTGTTTTTGCTTCCCATTGCCTTCCTGTTTAAGCCCAGGGGCGCGCCATGCAAACACAGTGCTCAAATGTGCACACTGCTGCTATTTCCTGGTTTACTTTTTTTTTTCCCTTTAAAACCCAGTGCATGGCACGCACACCCACTTAGGAAATGTAAAGAGTGCTAGGCAGCCTCAGACACACACCCTTGCTTAGCTCTACTAAGCTAAGGGCAAACCCGAGCCACAGGGCTCCAATCCGGTTACAGTATGCCTGACACCTCCCAATGATGTCAGCTAACTCCTCGGCTTGAACCATGCTATTCCTGCACTAGAGGGGAAATCTGGGATTCAGTATCATTCCCCTCATTTGCATAGGATTGCCTGCTAATGCATAGGTGCAGGTCCCACACCTAGCCTCCCCCCTTAGTAACTACTAGTCACTGGCCATGTTGTCTTCTGCCTGCCATTGAGTATAATGGCAAAATAGTGATTTTGGTTAGAATTCACTGGTAGTAGTACATTGTTATATTTCTCTGCTGTACTTTGTACATGGGTTGTATCTGAACAGGGACAGTAGATCAAGTCACTTATCCAGTTATCAAAACTGAAATAAATAAATCAGTAGAGTCAATATGAATTAATGTGGGATATCATCTCCAAGTTGCATGAAGAGGCAAATTGTGCGCCTTCTTTAACATTATTTTCAGTCTCATTTAAAATTTCTCAGCAAGACACCTTGAACTTGAATTTGGTATGATGAGAAACTTTCCTGACAAACAGGAGGGGAGAAAGGACTCTTACTGTGTTTAGCTTAGCTTTAGTCTTTCCAGTGGAATGCTGCCTTTGCATTATTCCCAGATGTTTATTAAAGTCTGCGGCAGCTGTGGATGCTGGGTAAAAACAGAGAATGTAACTTGGGAGCCTCGGTCCTAGGGTCTGCCATTGTAGAGATCTATAAAACAGCAAATGTTTCTGTTTTGTCTGCAAAAGATTTTCTTTATTTCTTAAGGATTTGTACTGATAAAGATCTGATGCAGAGCTTGTTAGTTTGTGTCTTTAACTGTCACTCAGTCCATGACTGTTGGAGACTTGTGATGTTTAGCATTAACTCTCATTGTTCAGACATCTTGTAATGTTTAGTTATTTAACAAGGATACCACTATGCTGTCTAAGTATCCCACTACCTCAGTGATCATTTGGGGGTGCATTCACAAGGGCACAGTCAGTAGCCATTGGACAATATCCTATTATTTGGGGTGTGAAAGTCCTTCTGTTTCTTAACACAAAAGGAAGAGAAGATGGGAAAAAAGTGCATACAGTGAGAGCTTTCTTGGGAATAATCATTCATGAACTCAGCCATGATAACGGGCTTTCTCAAGTGGAGCAGCGATAGTTTATATATGGTCTGTAATACTGTATATTTAATTCCTTTTCTTAAACATTTCTATTAATGATATTGCCTCAATAGAAGTGAAAACATTCAGCCATGAATGGATAAAACATAAATAATTTGCATTACTATCAACAAACATATTGTGGATATTTAAACCATGTTTCAGTAATAGAACAGATATCAACATCCTTCTATATTCTACTGAAACTAAAAGTCTTAGATTTATTGATTTTCATTAACAGCAAGTATTACTGTTCAGCTATAGTGCTGGAACGTCCTTCTTTTCCATACCGTCACTTTTAAACTATTGAATGAGATGCATTGCCCCACGCTTACAGCATCTACTTATGACATGCAATACAGTTTATGTCTTACCAAATCATGGCACCTGTCATTTATGCACACCCAGCTCCCAGATTCCACAGAAAAAGTCTTCTATAAGTTTCATCTTGTGTTTTTGAAAAGAAGATTTCTAATGAAGTAAACACTTTAAATAATCATCATAGTTCAGGATAAAATAACTAAAAACTCACATAGCAAAGTAAAAGACATGCAAATGATTTGAGATGATGGCTACATACCAGATGCTATCATAAATCATTGTATGTCATTTTTTTGGTGTGTGTGTGTGTGTGTGTGTGTGTGTGTGTGTGTGTGTGTGTGTGTGTGTGTGTGTGTGTGTGTGTGTTGTTTTTCCTCATACTCTGTGCAATTAACATAATAGAGTGTAAATATGCATTTACTAATGCTCTGGACTGGGAATGCACATGACCACAAAATGTTAGTATCACCCCCCTTCTTGAGAGGGTACAATTTCCTTCCTCTCTCTCTCTCTCTCTTTTTATTTCTTTCATTCTTTCTTTTCTTTCTTTATTTTTCTTTGTTTCTTTCTTTCTTTGTTTTCTTTCTTTCTCTCTTTCTCTCTCTTTCTTTCTTTCATTAAAATTCTCTTTCTCTTCAGGTGAACATTAAGTAAGTTTCTAGTCTTTCAACTTTCTTCCAGGTTACATTGTATCACTACATGGTTAAAGAATACTTTTGCCTTATACTTGTGATGCGATGTGATATTTTGTCATGTATCAGTTAGTAACCATTTATTAGTCTTACCTCCAAAGTATCAGTTTAATGGTATTCCTCATTATTGTTGCTTCATTAGCATGTAATTTTCACATTCTTGTAATTCTTTATTTGCTGTCTATACTATCTTGACTTTTTTTGCTAGCGGGCCAGGTTGTGACTGAAAATGGTCTTAAGGTCAGTTTACTTACCCCATTATCAAATGTAAAATAAATAAATAAAAAGGCCAGCCACATGGCACAGAGAAATAAAACTATTATTGTCCCCAGATGAGACGTGTTCGAGCTCACATGGCTCGCATGGCTGTATCAAGGTGAGAGTGGTTAGGGCACCCCCTCCCCACCTCCCTGCTGCCCCAGAGTCCTCGGCTTCCTCACTGGCCCAGGTGTCAGTTGTGTTTAGCCTGGGGGAAGCTAAGGTACATCCAGTACGCCTAGTGAAGAAGAAAAGGAGTTGGTGGCAGCTGTGGGGGGGTGTAATAAATAAATAAAGCAAATCCTCCAAGCAGAGGAAGGCTTCCAAGGCATCTATTTTATTGCTGAGATTTTGAACATTTAGCATGGATATCTTCACTTCTAATGTTTTATTGTGTCTATGTTTCATTTATTTTTGTCTTGAATTTGTACAAATCTAAGAAAGACACAATGGGAATGAAAACTTTTTTTTTTTCAGCACCTGGACTCTGAAGGGGAGAGGGAGGTGAAGCCAGTCAGACCCAAGGCAGTCTTGATGGTTTCACATCTTGGTCCTGGCTAACAACACTCTAGTGCCCTGTGTACAACATCAGGTCTTTCATAGCTTTTAAAGGAAATTGATCACAAGAATCAGCAGGAATCTAGTCACTGAACATTACTTATTACCCCCGCCCATAAGGGACTAAGACACCCGACTCAGAGGGAGCTTATGGATTCACATTCAATTGTCTAAATTAGGTTTAAAGAGCAGGGAATTTGTTTTGCCTGGTACTGGAGTGGGAGTTTATTCCAAAGGCAGGGGAACCTGTAAAAGAGATATCTGTCTTACCAGCAGATCCTGATAATATTAGAGTGTAGCTTTAGGTTCTTGAAGTATGCATTTGTGGTGCTTGTAGTTTTATGTACATGCTGAATGTCATACAGCTCAAGCTAATATACCACCTTGTATGCCAGAAAGAGATGCCCGAGAAGAGTTTGAAAAGAGGCAGGATAGAGTAACTGATGTACAGGATAGCACCTCTTGAAATGTAAACTAGAGTTTGAATGTATTGGGTTTCGATAAATATTGGAATAGATTCTTTTTTGGTGAGTGTTTAGTTATTTTTTTATATCCAAATAACACATCCTGTTCATTTCACCTTCATGGGTAAATATAAACAATTCTGTAGTAGAATTGATGTATTTCAGAAATTCATCACTGTTATCCTCAGACCCGTTCTAAAGGATGGATACATTGCTAAGGAACCTGCTATAAAAGGGCCATAGTTGAGCATGCGGACTGTTGATAAGAATTTTTTTCTCCCATTGTGCCATCACAAAGTTTGCAAATAGTGGTAAACATGTAGCCCCCATAGCCACTTCTATTTTTTAAATCCAAAAACAGGTTTGAAAAACCAGCAACACAGTCCGAGAAAAGTCAAATAACACTACTGATTCTACTGTTTTAAGCGCTTTTCATCAGCCTGATAGCAAACTTCTTCAGAAACAGTTACAGCAATAAAAAACCTTCCTTATAAGTAAGACAGGTGATCAGCGTTCACCAATTGCCTTACTTTGTTCTACTTAAGCAAACACACTTTAAAATTAAAGTGACAACTGCTGATAACCAGTAATAAAACAACATTAAAGTATATAAACACATTAAAGTATATAAACATGTCTACGACAGTAACCACAATACACAAAGGTAAAAACATTAAAAGTTATTTTGTATAACTCAACCATTGACAGAAATAGTATATGTTTTTAGCAAAATGTGACTCATCTCTGCAAGCTCTTTAGTTTGTGAATGCTACTAACTGAGCATGAATCATTCAACCCAGGAAAATTGTAGGTATTCAGCCTCACTTGCCAGGCTAATTCAAGTTCTTCAAGTTTGAGTGGTCTGGGGACACCCCTACTGTCATACTTGGCTTGATCAATGATAATAAATTTAAAAGCATGTTCTTTATTAGAAATAGTGTGCTTAGCTAGCGCATTCTCCAGTTTACATTTATTCATAGCATATTGGTGTTCATAAATTCTGTCACGGAGCCTCTGCTCCGTCTTTCCTATATAGAAAGCAGGACAGAATGTACACCTAGCCAACTAAACTACAAAAGATGAATTACAGTTGAATCTGCCTTTCAATTTATAAGTTGTACCGTTAACCTTAAATGGATTAGTGACTTCTACAAGTTTACACTAGTTGCAATTTTGACATTTATTCATCCCAGTATTCTGTACTACTGGGGTGTATTGCTGTTCTAAGAGAGTTTTAAGGTTCTTCCCTCTTCTAAATGTCACTCTAGGGGTCTCACCTACTTTAACATAAATGTTAGGGTACATCTTAAACAGGTCCCAATTTTTCTGTAATATGTCCAAACATGAGTAACTATGTGAACTGAATGTAGTGATGAAGGACAATGTGACATCCTTGTCCTCACTAACCAATGCTCTACTAGTGGTGTCTGAGTATTCATCCACTACATTGTGCGCACTAGATGGTGTCAGTAGGGGTTTAGCACTAAGTAAAGGAATGTATACCCTATCCACTCTCTTAGTTGTAACCTCTTGATTAAGGGCATCCAAGAGGGGCTCTGGGTATCCACGGTGCAAAAACATGCTTTTTAAAACAGCACATTCATCAGAAAAGTCTTCGTCCAAACTGGTCATTCTAGAGGCCCTCACTAACTGGACCTTAATGACTGACCTCTTTTGGTGAAAGGGATGGCTATTGGTGAAATGGAGGAACGTATTGGAATACATGTTTTTTCTGAATATCCTTGCTACATAACTATTAATAGTATATTTTTTCACTAGGCAAATATCTAGGTAAGCTATAGTATCAGTGTTAAATGTTGAAGTGAATTGTAGGAAATGCGTAGTGCTGTTGAAATATTCCAGCACATACTATCTCGCTCATCTCCATTGATGAGGATGAAGATGTCATCCAGGTATCTTGTATAGAAAACAAAGGAATCACAACATGTATTGTTGTTAAACATGTATTCCGATTCCCAGTAAGCCATGACCAGATTTGTGGCACTAGCTCCGCACAGTGACCCCATTACTACCCCTACTTTTTGCAGAAAAAAACTGGTCTTGGAACATAAAATAATTGTTAGAGAGTACCATATCAATATGTTCCATGATCAAACTAATTTCAGTGGCTGTAGCATTGAGTTTCTTTAACATAAGTGCTACCCATTCTATAGCTACCTCATGGAGGATACAAGTGTAGAGGTCTCTCACGTCAACAGTGAGAAAATTAAAGTTCTCATTGAAATCTAAGGCCTCAATCTTTTTCAAGAATGACCATGAATCTTTACATATTTGGGTCTCATGGCATAAAAACTTTTGTAAAATGGCATCTGCCACTTTAGCACACGAGTATGTTGGTGAACCTCTGCTATCCACTAGTGGTCTCAAAGGAGGATTCTCAATACACTTATGGATCTTGGGGATGCCAACTATACACGGATATCTAGGGTACAAAGTTGTCAAGTAATTATAGATCTTTTGGTCGATTCTACCTTGAATAAATAAGTCTCCTCTACAGCTCTTGATTGAACTGTAAGCCTTATTTACCTCTGAATGTGAACTAGTAATGTATGCATCGGTATTCAGCAACTCATTCATACGTTGCTAATAGTCTAAATTATTAAATACAACCAGCCCTCCACCTTTGTCAGGTTTACAAAAATGCAGTCCTTGTGACTTAATGAATTGTAAATATTCGCATTCATCCCTGTTAGTGTTGTTAACGGCTCTATGTTTAAACCCAACCTTTATGGCATGCCTAATATCCAATTTACAAAGCTTCTCAAACAAGTCCAATACAGGATGCAATGGGGGATTATACGTACTAGGAATGTAAAAATTGTCAGGGTTACCAGTATTCAGTACGTCACCCATAATTAAGTTAAAATTCAACTTCCTAGTGTATGTTTTAATGTCCACAATAGTGTCTACTATGTTCAATGCTTGAGAAGGAACAAAGGTCAAACATTTAGACAGAAAGTCAACAATGTCCGTGCTAAACTCTGTAGCAGTGAAATTATAGAGCTTAAAGTCCCCTGATTTATTCAAGATAATCTCCGGATGTTGTTGACCAATTTGGTTGACAGTAATTGTATGGCAGTCATAATGAGAAGCCTGATTGTCATGCGATACAGTTTCCTGATGGCAGCCAGGAGCAACATCATTTAAAAGAGGTAGAAAAGATGGTAAATCAGACTGGTCACGGGCACTTAGGTCTTGTTTTGTTGAATTTCTGCTTGCCCTTGGATTGGGTCTGTTGATAATTCCTCTGTTTGAACCTGGCCCCTGAATAGGGGCCCTGCCGAAAATTCTCCTGCTTGTGAGAGTTATTTTGGCCAGGATGGCCACTCCGAAGTCTCTCACTCCAAGGGACCCCCCTGGTTTCAACTGGGTCATTCAAGATACTAGTGGAGCTGTGATTAGCATGTAGATTAGGGCTGATCCTATTGTCACTACAGTTAACAACATCATTCACGTTGTTATCATTCTCATTAGCAGTGGCGTTAGAATTAACACCAGGATTATGAGATTGGCCTCGAAGAGCGTTACCTTTTCTCCAGACTTGAGCCGGTGAAGGATCCGGGTATGCAGTACTTAAATGGTATGCTTTACAGTCCCTTTCCAGTTTTTTAAGCTTATTAGACTTTAATTTAAGCATGTACTGGTCGATACTGGTGAAGACCCGACTATACTCATACTTGTATCTCACAAACTCCAAATCTGATTGTATACTTTTATCTAGTTCAGTCACAAACAGGGATAGCTCCTTGACCCATAAACTGTAGTGTTTCACCATAATTTCAAACAGCTCAAGACCCTGGCGCTCAAATAACCTGACCAATTCAGTATGGAAAACAGAACCAGCCTCCAGCCCCGTAGGGTAGGAAGAACGCCTTAAATCTTTCAGGACTAATTTCCAAGTAAGGCATTCACGAAAGTATGAAATCTCCAGTTGTAACTTCCTCAATTTAATAAGACATACATTGAATGATTTTAATTTTTCAATAATATTGTCAGAAACTAGTGGATAGCAGAGGTTCACCAACATACTCATGTGCTAAAGTGGTAGATGCCATTTTACAAAAGTTCTTATGCCATGAGACCCAAATATGTAAAGATTCATGGTCATTCTTGAAAAAGATCGACACCTTAGATTTCAACGTGAACTTTAATTTTCTCACTATTGACATGAGCGACCTCTACACTTGTATCCCCCTTGAGGTAGCTATAGAATGGGTAGCACTTATGTTAAAGAAACACAATGCTACAGCCGTAGAAATTAGTTTGGTCGTGGAACTTATTGATATGGTACTCTCTAACAATTATTTTATGTTCCAAGACCAATTTTTTCTGCTAAAAGTAGGGGTAGCAATGGGGTCACCGTGCAGACCTAGCTTTGCAAATCTGGTCATGGCTTACTGGGAATCGAAATATGTGTTTAACAACAATACATGTTGTGATTCCTTTGTTTTCTATATGAGATACCTGGACGACATCTTCATCCTCATCAATGGAGATGAGCGAGATAGTGAGTATGTGCTGGAATATTTCAACAGCACTGCACATTTCCTACAATTCACTTCAACATTTAACACTGATACTATAGCTTACCTAGATATTTGTCTAGTGAAAAATTACACTATTAATAGTTATGTAGCAAGGATATTCAGAAAAATCACGTATTCCAATACGTTCCTCCATTTCACCAGTAGCCATCCCTTTCACCAAAAGAGGTCAGTCATTAAGGGCCAGTTAGTGAGGGCCTCTAGAATGACTGGTTTGGAGGACGACTTTTCTGATGAATGTGCTGTTTTAAAAAGCATGTTTTGCACCGTGGATACCCAGAGCCCCTCTTGGATGCCCTTATCCAAGAGGTTACAACTAAGAGAGTGGATAGGGTATACATTCCTTTACTTAGTGCTAAACCCCTACTGACATGATCTAGTACGCACAGTGTAGTGGATGAATACTCAGACACCACTAGTAGAGCATTGGTTAGTGAGGACAAGGATGTCACATTGTCCTTCATCACTACATTCAGTTCACATAGTTACTCATGTTTGGACATATTACAGAAAAATTGGGACCTGTTTAAGATGTACCCTAACATTTATGTTAAAGTAGGTGAGACCCCTAGAGTGACATTTAGAAGAGGGAAGAAACTTAAAACTCTCTTAGAACAGCAATACACCCCAGTAGTACGGAATACTGGGATGAATAAATGTCAAAATTGCAACTATTGTAAACTTATAGAAGTCACTAATTTGTTTAAGGTTAACGGTAAAACGTATAAACTGAAAGGCAGATTCAACCGTAATTTGTCTTTTGTAGTTTACTTGGCTAGGTGTACACTCTGTCCTGCTTTCTATATAGGAAAGATGGAGCAGAGGCTCCATGACAGAATTTATGAACACCAATATGCTACGAATAAATGTAAACTGGAGAATGTGCTAGCTAAGCATACTATTTCTAATAAAGAACATGCTTTTAAATGTATTATCATTGATCAAGCCAAGTATGACAGTAGGGGTGGCCCTAGACCACTCAAACTTGAAGAACTTGAATTAGCCTGGCAAGTGAGGCTGAATGCCTACAATTTTCCTGGGTTGAATGACTCATGCTCAATTAGTAGCATTCTCAAACTAAAGAGCTTGCAGAGATGAGTCACATTTTGTTAAAAACATATATTATTTCTGTCAATGGTTGAGTTATACAAAATAACTTTTAATGTTTTTACCTTTGTGTATTGTGGTTACTGTCGTAGACATGTTTATATACTTTAATGTGTTTATATACTTTAATGTTGTTTATTACTGGTTATCAGCAGTTGTCACTTTAATTTTAAAGTGTGTTTGCTTAAGTAGAACAAAGTGATGCAATTGGTGAACGCTGATCACCTGTCTTACTTATAAGGAAGGTTTTTTTATTGCTGTAACTGTTTCTGAAGAAGTTTGCTATCAGGCTGATGAAAAGTGATTAAAACCGTGAAATAAATAATGTTATTTGACTCTTCTCGGACTGTGTTGCTGGTTTTTTGAACCTGTTTTTGGATTTATTTAGTTTTTTGCCTTGTTTGTGTTTCTACTTCTACTTTTTGATGGAAGTACAACCCTTAAAGTATATAAAATTATATTTTTTAAATAATTTCCATTAAAACCATCATGTTATCTTCCTGGGATGTGAAATTATTAATATCTGATAAAAATTCATAAAACCACCCAAGCCCTACACTGTAGTGAATTACCGTAAATAAATCCCTCACATCAATTGTCACACAAAAATAATTTTGTCTAAAGAGGACATGTTCTTCAATGTATTCAAAAAGTGCCATGAATCTTTCAAAAGGTATATGGATTCTGTTAAAACTTTTTCTAATCTCAAATCCAAAAAAACCTGGCAATCGGCTGAGTTTTATATTTCCCTGCATCTAGAACAGGTCGCATTTGAGGGTGTATGAGATCTTTATGCACTTTAGAAACCAGGTAGATTATTAAATTACGTGCAGATGGAGACAAAGGCCTTAAAGGTAATATCCCCTTGAAATTTATACTCAAAGCAAGAAGATTGTTTAAATGATAGGTGTTTTTTATATCCAGTTGTATAATAGATTAGGAATGCTGTGATGCATAATATAAGTGTAACAGCGAGGGAAAGTATAATGCACGTTATAAGTGTAATAATGAAGGTATGTTTTTTAAAAAAAATATTTTACTGATACAGAGTACCAGGAATAACTAACAGTTGTTGTCACATTTGAATTTAATAATATGATGTAATGGAAATATATTTATTTATTTATTATTTTAACCTCAACATTATTTAGTATAGAGTGTTATCTTTCATTTAGGAAGATGACATTCCTGCCTGAAAATGCTGTTACCTTACAAATATATTATTGTTTCAGCCTAAGTTACAGTTTTATCTGTTTATGAAACCTTAAGCAAATCTTCTTCTTTCGGCTGCTCCTGTTAGGGGTTGCCACAGCAGATCAACTGTTTCCATTTCTTCCTGTCTTCTACATCTTGCTCTGTCACACCAACCACCTGCATGTCCTCTCTCACCACATCCATAAACCTTATCTTAGGCCTCCCTCTTTTCCTGTTATCTGGCAGCTTCATCCTTAGCATCTTTTTCCCAATATACTCTGCATCCCTCCTTGGCACATGTCCAAACCAACGTAATCTTGCCTCTCTGGCTTTGTCTCCAAACCTTCCAACCTGGGCTGACCCTCTAATATACTTATTCCTAATCCTGTCCATCCTCGTCACACCCAGTGCAAATCTTAACATCTTCAACTCTGCCACGTCAAGCTCTGACTCCTGCCTTTTTGTCAATGCCACTGTCTCCAACCCATATAACATACCTGGTCTCACTACCCTCTTGTAGACCTTCCCTTTCACTCTTACTGGTTCTCTGTCACAAATCACTCCTGACACTCTTCTCCACACACTCCATCCTGTCTGTACTCTCTTCTACACCTCTCTTCCATACTCACCATTACTCTGAACTTTTGATCCCAAGTATTTAAACTCATCCACCTTCCACACCTCTACTCCCTGCATCCTCACCATTCCTCTATCCTCCCTCTCATTCACACACATATATTCTGTCTTAGTCCTGCTGACCTTCATTCCTCTTCTCTCTAGAGCATATCTCCACCTCTCCAGGGTCTCCTCCACCTGTTCCCTACTCTCACTACAGATCACAATGTCATCTGCAAACATCATAGTCCACAGCGACTCCTTTCTGATCTCATCTGTCAACCTGTCCATCACCATTGCAAATAAGAAAGGGCTCAGAGCTGATCCTTGATGTAATCCCACCTCCACCTTAAACGCATCCGTCTCTCCAACCGCAAACCTCACCGCTGTCACACTACCCTTGTACATATCCTGTACCACTCTTACATACTTCTCTGACACTCTCGACTTCCTCATACAGTACCACAACTCCTCTCTAGGCACCCTGTCATATGCTTTCTCTAAATCCACAAACACACAATGCAGCTCCTTCTGACCTTCTCTGTACTTCTCCATCAACACTCTCAGAGCAAACATCGCATCTGTAGTGCTCTTTCCTGTCATAAAACCATACTGCTGATCACTAATCATCACCTCCCTTCTTAACCTAGCTTCCACTACTCTTTCCCATAACTTCATGCTGTGACTGATCAGTTTAATCCCCCTGTAGTTACTACAGCTCTGCACATCACCCTTATTCTTAGAAATCGGTACCAAAACACTTTTTCTCCATTCCTCAGGCATCCTCTCACTTTCCAAGATTTCATTAAACAATCTAGTTAAAAACTCCACTGCCATTTCACCTAAATACCTCCATGCATCCACAGGTATGTCATCTTGACCAACAGCCTTTCCGTTCTTCATCCTCTTCATAGCTATCCTTACTTCCTCCTTGCTAATCTGTTTCACTTCCTGATTCACTATCGCCACATCATCCAACCTTCTCTCTCTCTCATTCTCTTCATTCATCAACCCCTCAAAGTACTCTTTCCATCTGCTCAACACACTCTCCTCACTTGTGAGTACATTTCCCTCATTATCCTTTATCACCCTTACCTGCTGCAGATCTTTACTAGCCCGGTCCTTATCCTTAATTTATTGTCTAAAGATACTGTTTTGGTAGGATGACAATTTTATTAAAAATCTTTGTTGTTTTCCATCATGTTACCAGAATAACTGTCATAGATATACATATATTCAGTATATTCAGATATATAATCTTATTAGGTCCATATCTCCGGACCATTCAGCAAATCTCTGAAGCGAGTTATGTTCATTCTTGTATTTTTATTTGTTATTAGCTAATTATTTTCCACTTCAACTTTTGCAGTTGGATAAATTATAGGTCTCCTTAGAAAATACTTGGTCGCTCATTTATATGGTTGAAAGCTAGCGTATTGGATTGGTTTCTCATTGCTGTTTGGTGAAGATGATCAGCTTTTAAGATAATGAGTATGCTGTGGTATGTAGGTTGATGCTTGTTCCATAAGGAAGCAACATACTCAATTGCTAGGTGTGCAGGTGATGATGTTTCTCTTTATTTTGCTGACATAGAAGATGGGCTTTAGTGTTGAAATTATTGAGGTGTTGGCTGCTTGGAATTTCTGTTGAGTGTTTATAATGGCGTTGCTGATGTCTTTGGTTTGTTCCCAATGTTTGTTTTCCTGAGACCTGGTGTTAGTAGACATGTTAGGTAAGTGAGGTGCACTTTGATGTAGTTGGTATGCCCCTTTTTAATTATTTTTTGTAAAAGTATATGTTTCTATGTATTAGACCCAAGTGATTTCGATTCGCTGAGTCTCTAAAAAGGAACACTTGATTGGAACTATTTTACAGCTAATAGGAAGTTGAAAATAAAGTCTTTTAACAAATTGCTTGTTTTGTGCAGTGATTGGCTGCATAGAGGTATATTTAATACTCATTGGTTGTGAGAAGATTTATCTCTAATATATACAGTTGTATTGGATATTATCAAAATAGTAAGCAGAAATTTTATTAAGGAGATTTCTAAAAGATGTCATATAGTCAATAACTATTGCTGAGTGATTTTTTAACGGCACGTATTATAGATTGACTTTGGCCCATTTAACTGACTTAGCATTATAATGATATGTCGCATTTGCATATGCGAGGAAGCTATAGGCTGATTAAGATCTTGGTATTGCTTTGGCTTAGATAAAATCCCCTATTTTCATCTGTTTTTGCTATTTGAAATGAAATAAGATGATTTTATAAGTATTGTTAGATCTCTCTGAAATGAAGGTGACTAAACACCTGAAATGGGCTAGTTACTAGTGACATATTCTAATAGTGAAGTCTATTTTAAAAAAATACTTGTTTGTTTTCATGCTTTGTGCAGTGCATATATATGCGGATGCATTTAGTATAGGTGTTTTTTGATTGGACATAAAATTATTTTCCCCATATAGATCAACATGTGTTTCAGTCATGTATGTCTTTCAGTCCATAGGGAATAGAATGAGTTAGATTATCCAATAGTAGTTGGAAATAGACTCTATTAGCCTGTCACAGAAGAGATTGTTTTCACTGGTGTTTGTATCAAATACTTTGCTTCTATTTGTTAAAGCTTATGAGCAATAGAACAAGTTGTATTATCCAATAGTAGTTAGCAAGAAACTCTCTTAGCCTGTCATAGATGAAACTTTTCATTGGTGTCTGCATGAAACTTTTTTCCCTTATTTGTTGTTAATGTTATGAAAGATGTAATGAGTTGCCTTAAAATATGAGCTTATGTAAGACACTTCTAAGCAGGTCTTGAATTAAAGGCATTGGCCATTAAATAAGATAGACATGAAAAATATATTGTGGTTTAAAACTAGGGCTTTTAGAAGTGATGCACTTGCATATATATTCTGGTAAAGATGCTTAAATTACTCGTTAGTGTGTGTTATTAAATATTACATTTATATATTAGGCAGATATTGGATTTTGAGGGATATAGGATTTTGAGGGACATAGGGTCACTTGATAAGGAATATTTTAGTATGGATAGAACAAAAAAATGATTTGTCAATATGCAGATTCGGTTAAGATCATGCTTGATGACAAGCACACCATACATTTTTAGGTGCATACTGAACATTAGGCAATCATGTTATGTATGACATATTCATCTAGTCTGTATCCAACCAATCATATTACTGTGAATACTGTCTACTGATTGAATGTTAAACTTCAGGTCCTTGTTTTAATAGGACAAGATATTGTATAACTGTATGTGATTGGTAGGATTTAATTTTAAATTGGCTTTTAACTACTTCTTGCAGTTTATTGGATGTTTTGTCTGATTGTTTTAAGTATGTAAGGTTGTGTTTTTTAATGTGACTTTTTGATGGTCTGAAGAAGCAACCAAGAGTTGCGAAAGCGCTTACCAGATAATAAAAGTTCAGCATTTTAACCTGGCAGCGTGTTGGCTCGCTAGATTTTGTTTTATAACAATAGTTATTTTTTTTTTAAATTACTTCCATTAAAACCATCATGTTATCTTCCTGGGATATGAAATTATTAATATCTGATACAACATTCACAAAACCACTCAAGCCCTACACTGTAGTGAATTACCATAAATAAATCCCTCACATCAATTCTCACAAAAATAATAATGTCTAAAGAGGAAATGTTCTTCAATGTATTCAAAAAGTGCCATGAATCTTTCAAACGGTATATGGATTCTGTTAAAACATTTTAATCTCAAATCCAAAAAAAAACTTGGCAATGGGCTGAGTTTTAGAGTTCCCTGCATCTACAACAGATCACATTTGAGGGTGTATGAGATCATTATGCACTTTAGGAATATTGAACATCGTGAGAATCAAAGGTTTATTCGCTATAAAAAAATTGCAGAGGCCATGACTAATCTGCCTCTGCATACAAATATCATGTATTATTGTGTGGTTAATTTCATTTTTAGAAATGTCTTCATATATAACCTAGTATAAAGGACATTTATTTTGTTCACCTAGTCTGCCTTATTCCTAACTACTATCCCATTCTTTTTATTGGGTTTCATGACACTTAAGTTTTTATGACATAAGGAAATAATCAAGTTCTATTCCGTTTTGAATAAGTTAGACTAAGGTGCCAATGGCTTTTGAATCTAAGCCTTTCTAGTTCAAATTCACATAGACGTTCAAATAAAGCAGTAGAATGCAAAGGGGGATTGAATATATTACTGCAATGAAACAGTATACCTACTAAACTAATTGCCCCCTTAATCACCAAATAAAATACTGAAGTTCAGTTTCCTAGTAGAAGGTTTTAAATCTATTACCCATCTGTAACAATTATATTTCCTATATCTAACAAATTAGCATGTGTTTGCTCAAGTTGAAAAATCAGTATAATTGCACAGTTTAAAGTCAACTTGGTCATTCAATTTGATGGTGTTATTGTCCCCATACCACTGGCTTGTGTACTGGAAGAAGCTGTCATCTGTTGTACTGAGTATAATTCCTTTCCCTGGTCCCTGATTTCTGTATCGGCAGTTCCAATAAGTTCTTGTTCTTTCTGTCTGAGTCTTCCATTGATTATTTATCCATCTGGATCACCTCAAGGTGGGCTGTACTAAAGGAGCCGCACTTTCAGTCAGCCCCCTCAGCCATGTGTCCATAGCTTGATTCCTCTGATTGCTGAATCTCATGGGATTGATTGAACTTCACATTAGATAGTATCTTATTATATAGGTGGGATATACCCTCTTTTTAATATAGTAATTTTTGTCATTTTCCAGTTAATTGATTTTTATTCTTCTAATATCCCCACAAATCTTATCAACTGATTTAAAATTGTTACTATATTTATATTCAAAGTTAAAGAATAACAGATCTTAAGTGATGGAATGATCAAGTTTGGTAATATCCAAAGCTAACCTTTCCATAATTCTATTGTTATGTTTGATCAATAATTCCATAACTTCATATCCACGGAGTTCCAGTATCACTGGAATTCAACTGGGAAAATTCAAAGCTCCATGCCATCTACTCATTAATATTATGATTTCCTCTCTCCTCCTTCATCTTAGGGAAGAATTCCAGTTGTATCCTGGTGTGAGCAAACCAAATC
Source organism: Protopterus annectens (assembly GCF_019279795.1). Lineage (NCBI taxonomy): Eukaryota > Metazoa > Chordata > Ceratodontiformes > Protopteridae > Protopterus > Protopterus annectens. The sequence goes on along the minus strand of NC_056740.1, from coordinate 467,066,545 downwards.
ACCATAAAACTGAGGCAATTCCAGTGTGTGTTGCCCTGGTAAAATCTCATCTTGTTCAGAGAGCAGATTTATAAATGTATACTTCATATGAGTCTCCTGATTAGTCAAGTGGAATTAGGTGACCCATGGCAATGTGTTTTACAATTCCAAGTGTCATTTTTATTTTGTCTGATAAAGTGCTTAATAGAAGGGGAAGGAAACTTTAAACTTTTTAACATTAAACTGAATGTGCTATAATTATGAGTCTTCATGGCATTTTTGATTTCTACTTTTTGTATTATTCTTTTTAAAACCTTCGTCCATGCCCTAGGCACCATGAATTTGTATGGGTTTACCCCTGCTGTAGCATATGGATGTAATTTCAAGTGTTAATGACAACTCTGAATTTACAGAGATCATCACATTTCCTCAGCCAAAGACCCTCAACATCAGCCCTTTCTTCAGCAAAATATAATCTGAAGAATAATTGTCCCAGAATTCACCCCTTGGGAAATGTCAATGTCAACGAGTCTTTATTAGAAAATGTTATATCTACCCTAACAGATTGAGTTCTCCCCGTTAAACAGTTCGCTATTCAGTGATTTATTTCAGGGTCAGTCTTTAACTGGGTTAGTTTATCAATGGTTCTAGAATGTGGGGTAGTGTCAAAGGCCCTTGTAGTTAGGCAGTGTGACCTTAACTCCCCACAATTAACACATCAGTGTCGCTTTCACACAAGTCAGCCAGGTGAATTAGGTAGGATCTGTCTTTCATAAAGCCAAACTGGTTAGAGACAAGGTATTATAGGCCACCTACCTCATCTTCATAAACTCCACAATAGTACATTCCATTACCTTACTTATGCGACTGGTGAGATTAATTGATCTGTAGTTCCTAGGGCCAGTAATTAGGTACCCTTGTACAGGGGGACCATCCCAGAGGTTAGAATTCAGGAATATAACTAGGAAGCAGGCTGAGGATAATAGTTACAGAACATAGTCATTTAAGCAGAGTTTCATGCTAATTAATGTGTAGTCTGGTGTGTTGTCTCTAGCCATATAACTGGCCTTCTTTGTTTTTGGAGAAGGCATACAATGCTTGTTATGTGGGGATAATGGAAGGGCAGTGATGATTTGATGAGGTTTGAGCATTGGGGGGAGAGAGAGAAGAAGGCAGGTTTGAACTAACTTAGTCGACAAATATATTGATGATATGCTCTGGGTCTGAGTGGGTTATGCCATTAGATGTTGGTGCAGCACAATGGTGAGTACTGACATAACTGAAGAAGGCATTGTGGTTATTGTGGAGATGGAAGCAATAGTCAGCTCATACGTGGCCTTGCTAGTTTTGATCTTCTGCCTTGGCTCCTTGTTTACTCTTTCAAATGTGCATTTTAGACTGATGAGATTGGCTTATATTTTTCCTCTTGTAGATTTTGTTTATGCTGAGGTTCTACTGAAGTGCTTTATTTCTGAATTTGCTGTTGTAATTGATACAAATAGAGATAGATACCTTGATGTAAGAGTTAATATGGGAGTAAAATTTAATAGTAAATGTTCCAGTTTTATATATATGGGGTTCTTGTGTGGTGATCAACTTTCAAATTTCACAAGTAGCAAGTACTAGGAAAATTGCTGTAATTTTGTGGAAAATAACTAAAAATGTGGTCTAATTTGGCCAGTATGAAGGTAACTCTGGAACCAGTACGTAACTAAGGCATATTTCTGAGAACGAAATCTAGACTCTATGTGCTTCTTGTAAGGGTAGGAGCTAACTGAGAGCTGGCACTGAATATAGCCAGGGACCACTGTACATATATATATATATATATATATATATATATATATATATATATATATATATATATATTGTTTGTGTTGTATATTAGTCCGTTTATTGGCTGATACTTGAAATCATCCAGGATGACTGTGTTTGATTTGAGAGGCAGAAATTTTAATTTGTTAAGGTAGTCTTCACATGTGGTAGGTGTGATGATAGGGTTTCTGTAGTTTACAAAGGTTTGAAAGGTGGATGAACCTGTACTTATCAGGATATGTATGAATTCTAAGTCTTTGCCTAGCTAGAGTAGATGTAAGGTGATGATATTGTGAATAATAATTAACCCATCCATTTCAAAGATAGGGTCATCCTCATCTTAGTGTCTGAAGGAATAATAGGTGTATGGCCAGGTACAGAAAAAGATTTATAACCATGTTGGACCCTTGTTTCCATGAATATGCAGACATCTATGATTTCAAAGCTTTGGAAGGGTCTGAGGGTGGTGGGTGTCTTTTCATTAGCCTTCTGGAGCTGAGTACTGCTACATTGGAATAAGACTGATTTGAACTGGCTAGTTTGATAGATGTAGGCACCTGACATTGACATAATATATGCACTGCAGAAGCATAAATCGTCTTCATCAGTATGTAGAGCATTTGGACAGATGTTCAGTCAAATGCTAGTGAAGCAGACAAGACTGTCGACAATCTCCTCCCAGGATGAGACTCATACACACATACACATGCACACGCGCACACGCACACACACACACACACACACACACACACACACACACACACACACACACACACACACACACACACACACCACAAACTTATGCACACAAATATGCATACACACTCTGTGGCTTTACTTGTAAATGACAGCAATAACTGAGCGAGACTTTGCTCTTTATTTTGGTAATGTTCACAGTGATGTCATCATTTACCATGATGGCATCATTCACAGTGATGACATCATTTGCAATGATGATTTCATTCTGCCACTATTAACTATAGACAATAATCTAAACACAGTGGTGAATTACAGAGCTTAGAGCACAATAGCATTAGGTAAGAATGATTATTTTGGAGTATTCCTAAAAAGAGAAAATCCACTTAGACAGGCACTGGCATATAGCATGAGTTACTGTAGTGCTGCCTTAAGTGCATCACCACTCAAACAAGGACAAAGCCAAAAGCAGGCATGAACAACAAATTGGATCCTAGATTGTTAGTAAGTATATGAACATATATGGACATAACACTGCAGACATCCCTTCTCTCACAATACGTCAGTAGGCTACATAAGGCATAATCAACTAAAAAGTGCTTAGATATTATTCATGCAGTCACTTTTCTGGTCATTATATGTATGTACTAAATGAGGTGATGGAAGAATTATATTACGCTGATTGTTGCTAGAATGTTCATTAATCCCACTGTATCCTGTATTTATTTAACTATATCAATTTCATTACTGGGTAAGTGGACTGTTCAGTCTGACCCTTTCTAGCCATGAAAAGGTACACCAAAGAGATGTAGCAGTACACACACACAGCTACAATAACATGCAATGCAAGCTTTGCAAAAACAGTGCATTTGATTGGAAGACTGACACAGGTTCAAAGGTTAATACAAAGCTAACAACCACCAGGGCCTTCATAAGCCTAGCTGTGCAATCCAGCCCAGTTGTGTCCCTATGTATCATGGACATTTATATAAAAAGGGGTATATAAGTTAGGAACTTTCTAAAGGTTATGTGGAGGGAGGTGTATGTTAGTTTTGGCATATTTACCATTTATGTCTGTCAGAGACATGGAGGCAAGACCTGTGTTGAATCTCTAATTTCCCATCCATTGATCAATGTTACACTTAAATAGGTTTAGGGATAGACTCTGTTTCACATGGATGAGGAACCAGTTGCAGAGCATGGGGATCCTCTGAGACCATTTCCTATTTATATCACAAGCAAACTTTAAATGATTGGATATAGTTTTTCTGATGCAGTTTGTTTTGTGGATGGGCAAAAGAAAGATGCATACACAAAATCTGAAGTAATATGAAGAGGATGTGTATTAAGAGTATGCAGAATATTACAATGCTATGTTAATTAATGTCCACATGAGAGCATTAGTCTTACTAGCACAGAATTGCAGTTCATAGTTTCATAGGTTCATAGGTGTGTACTAGGCTAATGACCACAAGGGCCTTTCTAAGCCTAGCCATGCATCTCAAATATCTGACAAGTTCTGGTACCCTTGATAAGTGTAAGCAGGGGCTTGGGAGGTGAAACATTTACAAGCATGGGAGATGAACAATTTACCAGCTGCCTGTGTACATTAGAGTCATAGGTGCCAAAGCAGGGATGAATTTCCTGTTCCCATCCAAAGGTCCAAGTTACACTTGAATTTGGTTAGGGTGGAACTCTGCTTCATGTGGATGGGAAGCCTGTCCAGAGAAAGATTAGTGTCTGGGATACATAACTCTTTCTCCAGCAGGTCCCATGTATATCATAAGCAAGGTTTCAGTCTTTAGAATGGGGAATTCTGGTGCAATTTGTTTAGCAGATATGCATGAGGTCTGTCAGGGTGTGGTTTGAGTGTGCCTTGTATGCCAGGCATAGATCTCCCCTCAACAGCCGGCAGCAGGCAGAATACAGGGATAGGGCCTTGAAGGGGTCTGTCTAGGACATGCTACTTACACCCTGTATTTTTTTTAGTCAGGACCCTTTGTGGACATTCCAATAGTTGGATGTGCCTTGTTAGGTATATACCAAATGGGGCATCATACTCACTTATAGGTCTGATGAATGCTGAATACAGTGTAATAATGACCTCCTTGATCTAGATGCCATACATTTGTTTACATGTTGCACAACATAGAATTATTTAATCACTACTGTAGACACATGATTGTCAAAAGCTCGATTACTGTCTACAAGTCCCTGACTACTGGGTCACCTCTTAGGGTGTGCTGTCAACATGGTAGTTACTAGGGGTGGATGACTTCCCAAAAAGATACTATTATGCATTTCCTGGCATTTAGCTTTAGACTTGCCATTTGTCTGTGTCAGCCCTTGAGGGAGAACATTTGTGTCAGTAGAGGTTTCTATGACTGCTCCTAATTTGCAACCACCTGCAAATTTAGTCATCCAGAGGCCCTTGAAATTGACTTTGACTTCAGAGAAGTAAATGCCAAAAAGGAACAGTCCCAGGACTGAGCCCTGAGGGACTCTGCTTCTAACTGGTCTCTTTGTGGAAGTGGGCTCCCCAAGTCTTACTTCATGTGTCCTGTTTATGAGCCAACTGGCTATCCACTGGGTGACATAAGGGTTTAAACCTAACCTCTTGAGATTGTCAATAATGCCCAGGTGGGGTATTGGGTTAAACTCCTTGGCCAGGTCGAGATAGGTAGTGTGAACCATTTTTCTCTCTTTCATTGCACTTGTGACCTTCTCAGAGAAGTCCACCAGGCTCATACCTCTCAACCTCTTTGAACAACAACTCTGAACAATGACTAAATTAGTGATGTGACAGATAGTCAAAAATAGGGACAGATTCTAAATATTGCTCTTGTAAACTTAGAAAGTTGTGAGCATAACAGGATTTGTGTTTGCAATCATTTTCTGAAGGATATAAAGTCTGAAACTCAAATGACTGTTATTATGCAGTGACCTTAATCCTCATTGATTTGCCAAAAATCCACAAATTTTATGAAGAACAGACCAAAAATATGAGACAAAAATCTGGACATTCTGCGAAAATCTGGACAGCTGGTAGGTATGACCTGCCCTTGATGAAAGCAGAGTGGGTTGGGTCTAGTGTCTGGAGGCTTCCTATGTCATTATTGATCATTTTTATGTGTGTGTAGCACTCTCCTTACCAAAGAAGGCCTTACACTAAGGGGTGTGTAGCCCTCTCCCATATTAGTCAGGACCAGATGCAGTTAGTATGTTTCAGGGCCTGGTCAGTGTATTAAGAATCTTATCCAGAGAGTTTGTGTTTGCAAAATTCAAGAGTCTCTGTACATGCATGTTTGGTGTTATATCTGGGGCAATTAAAGTTGTCCATGAATATGGTATTATGTTAGATGGTGAGTGTTTCCAATAAGTTTAAATACATGGTATGGGTTTCCTGAGTCATGGAGGGGGAACTATAGCATGCAAGGAAGTGGTATTGGATATTGCCTGTGGTCATCTGAATGTAGAGAAGCTAAGCACATCATCCTATTTGACCAACCTTGAGGTATATTTATTTTGGATGTAAATCGGGACTCATCCACCTTTAGTGCCTGTCTGTGTAGCAACTGGCCTAAATGTGTGGACGGCATTATAGCCTTGCACTGCTGGTGTGTTCTCTGCAGCTTTAAACCATGTCTCATTGACCATACAGATATCAGCATTCTCTGGAGTCAGGAGAGCTTGTAAGGAGTGGAGTTTCTCCCTACAAAAATAAGTAGCTTTGAATTTTAGAAATAATTCATGCTGTCCAATCTATGTTTTTGCTGTTTATCCTTTGTCTTTGAAGCAGATGTAAATAACTGAATTTTCTAGGTGTTCTTTCCAGGGTTCATAGGTAAGTACTAGGCGATTTGCCCCTGCCAGCCATTTTGAGCCTAGCCATTTTACCTTTTTGTGCTCAAACTTTCCCATTTGGATAGAGATTGGCCTTATCCATCTGGGATCATAACATAAATAATTTGAGGGGACCCAGGCATGGGATAAAGTACTCAGGAGTTACCTGTATCCATTCGTAGCACAGGTGGCAGTCATGAGGTAAAGTTTTTGTTTCCCATCCATAGATATAAGTTGTGCTTGAATATAGACATGGATGAACTTCGTTTTATGTGAATGGGGAGTCTGTTCCACAGCAGCAGTATTCTCTGTGAGATGTACCTGTCCCTCCAAACTGTTCTGTTGGTGCTGCAGACGAGGTTCAGATCCCTACACTGAGTACTTCTGATGTCATTTGACTTGCCAATGTACAGTAAATCCATCAGTAGTGGGTTGTAGGATGCCTTGTATACCACATAGATCACCTCTTTACAGTCTGTAGGATACGGAGTACTGTGGCAGAGCTTTGAGTCAGTCCATGTAGAACTTGATGTTTAGGCCTTGTATCCTTCTAGTAAGGTATCTCTAAGTGCATTTCAATTTGGTTAAGAAGCTGTTTTGAGGAAACGTAAGATAATTTTCTTCCTGATGTCATCAGATATTTGGCTCAATGCACTATCTGCATTTCCAAATGGTGGTGGTTTCAATAAGTAGATAGTTTCTGCTTTGGTCACTCAGTGTGTGTGCCTGGTCTTTAAAAGCAGTAATATGAATGGGGAGGGGGCAGTATTGGAGATTAACACTTGTAAAAAAGTGCATAAAATGTTATTGCTCTAGCTTGCTCTGAGTGCAACCAGAACCTTTAAATGAGTTCACAGTGAATGAATAACAATGAATAACAATGAATAACAAACCAAAGTGACACATTTTGCTTTCAGTAGTTTGGAAGATGTGGTTATTGTACAAGGAATGAAAGGTTATGGGAGGCAGGCTGGGGATTAATGTATTTCTTAATACTGGACATCATGCAGCTGGTTAGAGCATATAGTATGTGAACAGTTTAATACAGCTTCCATTGTCCCTGTAGCTTATTAGAAGTTAATTTGGTGTATAGCTTAGCAGTAAGGTAATCATTGAATATGAGTCTTAAATATTTCTGGTGGTCCACTGAAGAGAGTTTTCTACAGATCTTTGCCTGTGAGGGGGGATAGCTTTGTGACTACTTGTTGAGAAAGAGAGAGCCTCATAAATGCTAATTTGATAAGCACTGGTCCATCTCTGTTGTCATTTTAAGTTTTGCTGCAGATTTTCTGTAAGTTCTATGAACAATCTTTCAAGGGGAGTGAGTGATCTCTGACCCGCTTTGTGATTTGGTTTTAGTAAATAAGTTGCCATCAGCTGATGTCAGCAATTTCAGAACATCAGTTTGGACAAGCATAACATTCCCTTAATTTTTAGGTTTAATTTCTTTGAGATAAGAGATTTTCTAGGGTATTTTTTCATATTTAAAAGTCAGTGTTGCGATTATAATTTCTTTTTGCAAATATCCGAATGAGTGTTATAAAAATCAAAATGAAAACAAATTCCAGTTCATTGAAAATGCAAGAAGATAGCTAAATTGACCTTCTTCAATATGACAAGACTAGCATGAAACAATGACTAGTATATGCATCATTTCACTTCATTCACTGGTTCTGCTTTCATTGCTTCTGCAGGTGAGCGACTATGAACCATTTTTGTACATGAAAGGTATTAATAGTTTCATGATTCAGTCAGTTCAGTGTACTCAGATAATTGTAAAATTTGACACTAAGACCACAGCAAACTATACTGCAGAGTAAGCTTGAATCAGTACAGAGAGAACATTTTTACAAGAAAACTACTTTATTTTAAATAGCACTGTGCTTGACAGGTACCCGATTCAACATACTGTGGCAGAACATGTTACCATTACCTCTCATGTTGAATAGTCAAGTCATTGCATCTTGCATTCAGTTTCACTGTCAGATTAAATTTAAGAATAAATTCACTGCAACGCATGTGAAGGGATTTCAGTTACATGAACAGGAGCTGAACGCTACACAAGACTGAAAGATGCAAAGCTAAGAACTGAGGGACGTGCTGCAATACAGACAATTATGAGGTGGTCATTGGTCATAATTTGCTATTATGTGTTCGAGAAATGGATGTAAAGATATTCAAAAACACCACCAAAGTTCACTCTGGAAGCTCCAAATGAGGGCTAAAGAACCACAGATATAAATCCCTTGATATAAATCCACAGATGCAAATCCAAGGTTAGTTGAAATAACCAAAAATGATTCCAAAATGCGAAATAAATCTTTAATAACGCTTTTTGGTTATTTCCATCTCCTTATTTTGGTTATTTGTAAAGATATTCACCTTGAGAGCGAAACTCAAGAGGTGAATCTTGGCATCCATGTTGGGAACACATAATTAAGGCTTATGATCAGTCTCCTATCATAATTCTTTGCAGTGTATGGAGCTTTATCTGCTCCATGAACTACTTGTTACATAAAAAAAAATTGCTAAGTGTTTGCCAGCTTTCAAAGATGTAAAGCACTTATCAAATACTTCAGGAAGACAGTGTAAAACAGTCCCTTATGTTTACCCTCACTTTGCCATGTCTCTCATATATCCAGACGTTACAAAATGTCCAGATATTTGCTTTATTTATTTGGTCTGTTCACCATAAAATATTTGCTTTTTGGACAGATCACTGAAGACTAAAGTAACCAAATAATGACATTCATTTCAGTTTCAGCTTTTGTATCCTTCAGAAAATGCTGGTAAGCACACATCCTTTTATTCTGGCTACTTTCTAAGTTTATAAGAGGAACTAAGGGACACATTATTGGTACAGACAGCAGGCAGAAACAAATCTGTTTTTATACTGGAACTGTCTCTTCACTGGCCATTCCTGGCAGATTTGACTGCATAGTGCAAAACCCAGCCTTAACAAGTTAAGAAGGCCGTGCCTGACATTTGTTAAGGTGGGGTCTTGTGCTATAGCAGCACTTACCTGATTTGCCATGTTCTGAATATTGGGACATAATCACCACACTTTATATACTACATACAGGTTTATGATTGGATCACCAATCATAGCCTGTTTATTATGTGTTTGACACATTGATGCCAAGTAATTCACCTTGTGAGCAAAGCTGAACAGTAAATAATAAATAAATAATAAATTGCTGGATCTTGAGGCACTGCTGTTTTGGCATGCATGCACATGTGACTTTGTTTAAAAATACAGAAAGAACTTCCTCTATACCAGGATTTTATGCCTGCCATGCCTTTCAGCCTGTTGGTAACTGTAGTAAAGTATCTGTATTGTTAAAGACGGCATTACTTTTAGACAGATGAGACTCAAAAATTGAACTGATTGATATCCAAATCGCACAAAACAGGACCAACTATCAGATAACTGCATGTTATAAGACCCACTCTGTGTTTCTAGGAAACCATGTTAGGTTCTTACAAACACTGAATGAACTTCAAATAAACAGAAATTCCATCATCCTCACAGACATTCACTTCTGATAATAAACTCAAATACCTATACCTGAACTGTATGTTATGCCATAAACTTCCTTGAATTCATAAACAAATACGATCTGGATCAAATTGTCAAGGGAACTACTAAAGGAGAAACTATTCTTGAATTGGCGCTTACAAACATGGCATTGATATCAGCTCTCCATGGTACCCAAAACATGGCATTGATATCAGCTCTCCATGGTACCCAAAACATGGCATTGATATCAGCTCTCCATGGTACCCAAAACATGGCATTGATATCAGCTCTCCATGGTACCCAAAACATGGCATTGATATCAGCTCCATGGTACCCAAAACATGGCATTGATATCAGCTCTCCATGGTACCCAAAACATGGCATTGATATCAGCTCTCCATGGTACCAAAACATGGCATTGATATCAGCTCTCCATGGTACCCAAAACATGGCATTGATATCAGCTCTCCATGGTACCCAAAACATGGCATTGATATCAGCTCTCCATGGTACCCAAAACATGGCATTGATATCAGCTCTCCATGGTACCCAAAACATGGCATTGATATCAGCTCTCCATGGTACCCAAAACATGGCATTGATATCAGCTCTCCATGGTACCACCAAAACATGGCATTGATATCAGCTCTCCATGGTACCCAAAACATGGCATTGATATCAGCTCTCCATGGTACCCAAAACATGGCATTGATATCAGCTCTCCATGGTACCCAAAACATGGCATTGATATCAGCTCTCCATGGTACTCTTTTCCCCAGACAAATTCAGTCACTAACTGGTAACCTTTTCCTTCATACTTCCCATACAGTTAGATGCAAATATCACAAAGTTCAGAGATTTCAGGTATACAAACTTTCTACAATTCTATGATGAAGACTCTAAATTCACGTTCACCCGTATTGCCCAAAATACTGATGCATCAAATAATTACTCAGACAAACTCTATATGCTCCAAGATAAATACACTGACCTGACAGTTCCTACCAGATCAAAACAAAACAGGAAGTTTAAAGGTAAACCAGCACAATGGAAATATAATAAAAGAAAAAGAAGCGACTTAAAGAGCAAAATAAAACTAAAACCCTTCAAATCAAGGTCAAGATTAAAATGCTAGTAAAGGAAATAAAAACATAATCAGGGATACAAAGGCATCCTATGAACTCAGACTGGCAATAACAGCTAAAGACAATTACAAATCCTGCTTTACCTATGTAGGAAACTAATAATTACATCCAGTGCTGCTAGCTATGTTAGGAAACTAATTAATTATACCCAGTGCTGCTAGCTATGTTAGGAAATTAATTAATTATACCCAGTGCTGCTAGCTATGTTAGGAAATTAATTAATTATACCCAGTGCTGCTAGCTATGTTAGGAAATTAATTAATTATACCCAGTGCTGCTCAGAACTTACTTAAACTAGTAATATCTGCTTGGATCCATCAGATATAGCCAACCTACTAACCAACAAATTCAGTGCAAGTTCCACCCCTAAAACAACTATACATATCCCACAAAATCCCAACTACCCCCATAACCAAAGAACTCTTGCTAAAGATGCTCACAAAAAAAAATCATCAAGCATGAGGCCTGTTGAGCTGATAAACAGTCCTGAACACACCATAGTGAATCTGCGTCTACATTTAGTCGGCCTGAGCTTCTTCACTTGTTATGTCCCTGAAGTATGGTGTACAGCTGTCGTGATGCCACTTTCCAAAGGTGATCCCACCAGTAACCTAGAAACGGCAGCCCCTTTAGCCTGATTAGTTTTCTGCAAAGCCATGGAATGTATCATTGCTGACTTAATTAACTATGATATCAAAAATCTTATAAGGCTTAACCTTCAGCAGTTCAGCTTTGTTAAGGGTAGATCCTGTCTAATGAAATATATTCAACTTCTTTTAGAAAGTTTGAGAAAGTAACATAAGTTGTGGACAGTGGCAGAAGTGTAGTTAGAGTGGGGCAAATAGCGCAGCCGCTGTGGGAGCAAACTGCTGGGGGTGCAATCAGCAGATGCAGTTCTATGTTCTATGCATTACCAGCATTCAGAAATAATGCCTGAATTGCATTTGCAACCAGCACTGGAGTGCTTTAGAATTGTGAAGCAGTTTGCTATATATTTTTTGGAGCTTTTTAAAGTTTTTTTCCCAGAGGTTCATCAGATCAGTGGATGGCTGTGGGCATCAGAACAGCTAGCTCTACCTCTGGACATTAGATATACTGCTCATACAGTATAATTCAACATGACTAAGGCCTGTGATACCAGACCACAAGCTGAGATACTAATAATGCTAAATGAGCTCCAGATTGACACCCTACATAGTTAGGCAGCACAAATTGGTTGATAAATAGGACCCATGTAGTGTCAGATCTTGAATAAACATGAAGGAGACCACATGTGTTCCTCAGGGCTTCATGCTAGGACTTCTACTATTAAACATCTAATTTGCAGATCTCCAAATTTCAAATAAAGATCTCTGACTAACCAAGCTTACAGACAGCTGCAGACTTGATGTAACTCAAGTCCCGTGTCATTACACAAAATCTCTTAATGGAACTTGTAGATGTTAACAACTGATGCCCAAAAACAGTTTAAAACTAAATGCTAAAAAGTGCAATGGCATCACATTTGATAGACAATCCCTTCATTCATCTTAAAGTAAAGACAAAAGCCCATTTCAACATGTAAGTGTGGTGAGAAACATTGAGACATGGGCAGATAGTTCCCCTGCCTTTTATCAGCATGATGCATAAATTGTTAGGAAATAATTTTACCTGGCACCGCTGATTGCAAAAGGTACTTCATGTAGATCCAAGGAAATTTTTATCCCTCTGGTGAAAACTATTACCCTTTTGTGATATATCTTGCTAGGCATGCCAAGCACTGAAAAGAACCCAGAAGTTCCTAACTAAAAATATCACAAGCTTAAAATACAAGAGTAACAGGAAAGAATGGAATCACTATCCCCTTGTTCAGTGTGTTATGAACCTATAATGTTTGACTGAAAATGATTGGGTAGATTATAAGTGATGTATAATGTTTACAACTGGGAGTGTTTCAGTACAGTTTGTGATGTAAAATGCTTGCAACTAGGATTGTGTTGCTGTGGTTTGTTTTCAGTTATATAAATGTATAATTATGCTATAAGTGATGGTTTAATAAAGATATTTCTTATTGGAAAAAGGTGGCAGGAATTGATTAATTTATGTAATGTTGCTTAGGCTATATGATACATAGCAATATAATAAGTAATGACATAAGTGTTTGCCTACTGTACTACCTACCTATAATTATTTTCTGTTTGTAACTTAGTGGCTTGCACATTCATCAGGACTCCCCTGTTAATGCTGCTCCCTGTTATTCCACTCTTTAGACTAATTGTTCCTTTTCAGACCACAAGGTGGCAGTGTTTAATAAGACATAAAACATTACCAACCCCAATAGTTCCGTGAGCCAATTTGATCAGCAAGTATTGTATCCTATTAAAAATTTGCTTTCTACAATTAAACATAGCTTTTTAAAACAATTGAAAAGGGTACCATAATCAAATAAGTTATTTTATCTTCCCTACCCTTGTACTTACAGGCTGTGTCTACAATCATAATATGCTATATTCTACATTTTGTTTTTTCTGGGTGCATGAACACCAAGGTAATAACCTCCTCTCCCCACTTTACTTCCGTCAGCCAAAACCGAGCCTTGGGAACTTACCTGACCTCATTCCAAGCTCACTGATTGCTTTTTTGACTTCTCTTGCCTCCTCCAGCTGGGTCAACCTACTCCATTTGGGCTTTGTTCAGACTCACTCCACTCCCCTACCCTACCCCCATTCCAACCCATCCATCCCTTTCATTACATTTATACTCTCAGAACTCAGTCCCTATCAGCTAATTAACTAATCACCTACTACCTTCAATTGACTACTGCCTCCAGCCATCTCCACTCTTCACAACACTTATCTCCCCTATTAGCACTACACTACTTCCCTCTATCCTTTATCCACTAACCTAATTCCTTCCTAGTCTTCACTAAGTTTCTATATATTCCCCCTATCCTCCTTACTGTTCCCACTCTTGTCTTTTCTTACCATCGATCTAACAAACTCCTCACTATGTTGCTTTTTTACCTCTCTATCTCCAGTCCCTTCTTAATAGCACTATCTACATCATACCACATACCACTCTGCCTCCAAACACCATTAGCTACTCTCCCCTACAACTATTTCCCCCATACCAACTCGACAGCAATACAAATCTCCCTATATCTCTTTCCTATCACTCCTTCTGACCTCTTCAAGCTTCATAGCACATCTCTATCCACCTCTCTGAAACATTGAACTCCCACTGTACTAAATTTACTCACATATATCCTTACTTTCTTTGATACACTACTCTTGGATGGGGACATTCGCCCCACCCCTGGACCACCTGCATCTGCATCTCAAAACTTAACACCTCATATCTCACCCCCCCAGTCACTGCCCCACCATTTCACACCTTCTCCTAAATCTTTATTTTATCTGTAAATATCCAAAGCATTGTAAATAAAATAACTGAACTACACTCATTGATTAAAAACACTTCCCCCATATCTTAACTTTCACAGAAACTTGGTTAAAACCTCATATATCAAACTCCAACATTCTGCCCCCAGGAGGCAGCATCTTTCATGCTGATAGAACTAATAACAGAGTTGGTAGAGTTGTCATCTTCTACTCTGAGCAGCGGAACCCGTCTCCACTGTCTATTAGCTTACCCAGCTTTGCACCTGCAGAAATTGTTATCATAAACTGTCACCTCAACCCACACAAGAAACTTGCCATTGCTTCTATCTATATAACCCCCCAGAGATAATATCCCTATTCTTGATATTCTTGAGAATGTTCTCTCCCAGCTCACTCAATATGTCCCCTATGAAACTATTATACTTGGAGATGTTAACATAGACTGGTCTAAACTCTCTTCCACATCCCTTGCTCTTAGCCTCAGTCTTCATGGGTTTCATAAACTCCTATCTTCCCCTACTAGGTTCATAGGTGTTTATAGGTGTGTACTAGGCTAATGGCCCTGGAGCCTTTACAAGCCTGGCCAATAGGATTACCCTTGTATCATGCCACCCAACCTTAGTTTCCAGTGCCTCTGTCAACTAGAGCCACTGGAGTAAGCCCAGGGTGAATTTTCTTTTTCCTATCCACTCATCAAGATTTCTCTTGAAGAAGGCCAGTGTGGTGCTCTGCTTGACATGTATGGGAAGTCTATTCCAGAGTTTGGGCAGTCTCTGGGTTATGAACCTGTCCCTCCAGCATGTTCTGTTGATAGTGGTAATGAGGTTAAGGTCTATGGAGTGTGGGGTGGGGAGGGATTGGGATTTCTTTAGATGTAGCATTTCTAACAGAGCTGTATGTCAAGCAGAGATCACCTCTAACTAGGCAATATGAGGCAAAGAATAGTTGGAGTTTTTTGTGTCTGTCCATATAGGACAAGTGGTTAAGGCTTATTATCCTCTTTGTGAGATACCATTACGGCCTCTCCAGTTGTTGCAGGTGTCTAGTGAGGTACTTGTCGAATGGGTCATTGTAATCAATGATTGGCCTAATGAGGGAAGAGTAGAGGGAGACAATGACCTCTTTCTTCCTGGATGCAAAACCCTTAGTTATGAGATGTGCCACATAGAAGGACTTTCTGACCACAATGGCAATGTGGTGGTCAAACGAGAGGTTGCTGTCAACCTGTGTTTCCAGATCTCTTATAACAACTTCTGTGTTCAGTGAACTACCATTGAAGTGGTAATTCATGAGAACCAGGTTTTTCCCAAAGGGGATGACGACACATGTTTTGGCATTGAGCTTAAGGCCATGGTTCTGACACAAGTTGTTGGTCTCAGTGAAGCCTTTCTGTAAGATGTCAACATCACTTGGGGAGTTAATAATAACTCCCAACTTGCAATCATTTGTGAACTTTGTCAGCTAGAGTCTCTTCATGTAGGCCTGGACTTCAGAGAAGTAGCTATCAAACAGGAGAGGACCCAAGACTGAACCCTGTGGGACTCCACTCATGACTGGTTGACAGTCTGACTTGGATTCAGCTACTTTCACACTGTGGGTTCTATCTGTGAGCCAGTTTGCAACCCATCTAGTGATATAGGGGTTGATGCCTAGCTTAGTGAATTTTTCTATGATTCCTGAATGAGTAATGGTATCAAAGCCCTTGGCTAAATCAAGGTAGGCTGTATGAACCGCATTGCCTTCATTCACAGCTCTGTTGACTAACTCAAAAAAGTTGACCAAGTTGAGCAGACATGATCTACCCTTCACAAAACCAAATTGTGTGGGATCCAGAGTTTGGAGATTCACTATATCCTTGTTTATTAGGTCCATGATGATGCATTCCATAGCTTTGCATATCAGACTCTTTAGGCTAATGGGGTGAGAGTTACCATGGTCTGTAGTCACTCCTCCTTTGTGGAGAGGGATGACAGTAGCAGTGCACCATTTGGTAGGGACAACGGCTGAGGTGAGGCTGTGATTGAACAGGGCACACAGGTGAGGTGCCAGTTCATGCTGTAGTTCATGTAGAATACACCCAGGGATATTGTCTGTTCCCATAGAAGCTATATCCTTGGCCTTGGATAGTGCTGTTTTAACCTGTGCAGCAGTAATACTGGGTGCCTGGCAATCTACTGGTATTGTTAGTGGTCCTTTGGGGGGGGGTAAAGTTGGCACTGAATCTGTTGGCCAGTATATTATCAATATCTGTTGGTTCAGTATAGGAGGTACCATTGTGCAGTAACTCAGAATAAATCTGGGTATTGCCATGGAGATTCTTTACATAACTATAGAAGGCTTTGTGGTTGCCTTTACTATCTCCTGCAATTCTGTTTTCATAGCTAGCTTTAAAGGATTTGATGAGGGATTTCAACTTTTTATTGAGGCTGATAAGGGAGTTATTCCAGTCTTGGGACTTCACCTTATTCTACATCAGTTTTCTCCTTCTGTTGTAGAGGTTGTTTATGGCAGGGCACCACTAGATTGGCTTCCTTTTTTTGGAGAGGAGCTCTTGGTTCTATTGGGTATGGCGAGATGCATGCATTTGTGTTTGTGTTCATGCAGTGTATTGGTGTATGATTCAGCAGTCATGAAACTATTCTCCATTGCATGGGTGCTGTGAAGTTAGCCACCTCTGTTTTTAGGAGCCCAAAGTTAGCTTTGGAGAAGTTTTTCATGGTGGTTTCATTTGCGGGGAGTTGGGGTGGGAGGGATGTTAATTTCCAAGGTGATTAGTTTGCGGTCAGATCTAACCAGGGAGGAGATGACAATTGGTGTAGAGCAATGGTCATCCATGTTAGTAATGACCAGGTCAAGGATGTTGCTACCTCTAGTGGGGGTAAGAATGAGCTGGTCCAGGGCATTGGAATTAATGACTTCCAGGAGACGTTGAGCAAGTGCATTGGTATATGAGTAGTTTTCTGAGTTAATGGGGGGGTAGTAAAAGTTGTCCAGTATGAGAGTGTTAGGTTGGATCCTAATATTCTCCAGGAGTGTGGAGTGTGAGTCTTGGGACATGGTTGGGGACCTATAACAGGCTACAACCTGAATCGCTGTCTTACCCAGTGTTAGTTGCAGCTGAAGTATCTCTGATGCGTTATGTTGGGCTACCAGACTGGAGGTGTGCGCATCCTTTATGAATATAGAAACACCACCACCTTTGGAGCTTTTGTCCAAGTTCTGGGGCTGAACGGTCCAACAACAACTCTACTTCTGGATCTATACTAGACTGGATCCTTATTTCAGATCCCAAACTCTACCATAACCCAGGCATTCTTCCAAACTCTTTAATTGACTACTCCCCTATCTATATCCATAGATACTCCCAACATTCTCCCAAAGACCACCTATGCAGAGAATGTGGGAACCTTACCCATTTCAACCCAGACAGATTTAACTCTGTATTATCTAGCATTTCCTATATCACCTCCACCTCAGTCAAGCTGTAACAACTTTCAGTAAGTTATTTCTTGACATACGTAACTCTATGGCACCATCCAAAAAAATCAGAATAAAGTCCAAATTTGCCCCCTGGCTTATAAAAAATACCTGCACTATCATGCATCAGAGAGACAGTGCTTGGAAAGCCTAAGTCAAAAATAAAACCCTCTCCTACTTCAGAAATATAAAGATCTTAGAAACTTGTCTAAAAAACTAGCCAACCAAGATAAGAAAACTTTCTTAGCCTCCAGCCAATGTAGCCCACATAAAACCCCCCAAATATTCTGGTCCACAATAAATAAACTCCTCTACCCTGGTAACCCCTCTACCCCCAATTCCTTCCCATGTAACACAACCACAGAGGCTGCCACTCTCTTAAACTACTATTTTACTGAAGCTATTCAACAACTTACTAAAAATAGTGACACCTCCTCTACCCTTCCTTCACATCCCAAAATAACCCCCCTAACACATACTCCTTCCAGCCTGTCCCCACCTTGTTCATTAAATCACTCCTAAATAAACTCAAACCTTGCTCCCCCTCTACTGATAAACTACATCCTCACTTTCTAAAAATCACTGCTGAATCTATTGCCTCTGTTTCTATACTTATAAATCGATCAATGGCCAAAGCCCATGTCTCCAGTATTTGGAAATCTTTTTACACAATCCCTCTTCATAAAGGTGGAAACTCTACTGACCCCTCTAACTATAGACCCTTTGCTATCCTATCCTCCTTATCCAAGATTCTGGAAAGGTATGTCCATACCCAGTTACTCAAACACCTACTAGTTAACAACCTTCTAACTCCCACCCAACATGGCTTTAGACCCCACCACAGCACATCCACTGCACTACTGTAATTTACCCAAACAGTAGCAGAAGCTCTTGATAACAAATTGCTTGTCTCCAGGCACAGTCCCTCTAAACTGCTAACCAAACTATCAGACATTTATCTCTCTACCTCCTCTGCAAACTGATTCACTAGCTACCTATCCAAAAGACAAGAATCCATATGCTGGAAAGCTGTCTTCTCCCCTTTCTTCCCGTCAACACTGGAGTTCCCCATGGGTCTATCCTGAGTCCCTTCCTTTTCAATATTTTTACTGACAAACTACATTCTGCAACTAACCTCTCTACACTTTTACAATATGCTGATGATTCCACTCTTATCACCACTCCACATAGCTTTCCTGAACTCCTAGCTCTCACCTAAAACACATTCTCATCTTTCAAAACCTGACTCTCTGACACTCAACTCATACTAAACCCTAATAAAACTTAACTTCTGCTCTCTATTTCCAAAAAAAACTGGCAGAACAAAAACTCTCATTGTCCATCACCTCCCTCAACAATACCATCATTAAACTGAAATCTCATACCAAATTACTAGGTTTCTTTATTGATGATGAATGAACTAAAATTTGATGTACATATCCATCAATGTATAAAAAATACACACCAGAAACTTGGCCTCCTCTACCGAAATCAAACATTTCTTACACCTTCCACCAAACCCTCCCTAGTCCAGTCTCTTCTCTTACCCTGTCTAGTTTAATATGCAGCTCCTGTCCTTACTAACCTCCAAGCATCAGTCCTGTCCAAACTTGAGCAAACATACAACAAAATAGACAGATTTGCCTCTAATCTCCCTTACAAATCCTATCATTACATAGCCCTAGTCACTTCAATGACTACTTCTTCCACAATTACATATTACTCACTCGTTCCTGTATAACCCCACCTCCTGCCCCCTCTATCTCTAACCTAGTGTCTTATTATAACACCCACCGTCACCTTCGTACAACTGATAAACACCTTCTAGATATCTATAAACTTGCTAAAAATATAGGAAAGTCCCTTTATAAATACTTCATAACTCATAACTGAAATGCTCTTCTAATTAATATCAGCTGTATCCCCCATAAGTTCCAGTTTAAACAAGATTTTAAACACCATCTACTAAAGACCTGGTCTTGACCATGTCAATTGCCCACTTGATTTATTTTTCTCTCCTCACTTATTGTATCTCCTGTCCTCCTGAGACTACCGCATTTCCTTTTTATATTTCCCTGTCTCCCACTACTCTACTCAATTTCTCTCCCTGTGTAAAGATGCTAATACCATGTCTCTTTGTTTATGTACAAAAGTGTAATTTACTTGTGGCATTTATGTTTTAATACTACTTTTTACTACGTTAAAGGATTTACTGTTCTGTATACTACAGTAGTGTTATCCTATGTATTGCTGTTTATTAACTGATCTCTTGTAGCTTTTACTTAACCTGTAAATAATTATAAATGTATTGGGAGCTTTTCTCTTTTGGTCTCCACTGAAAATGGACCCCTGGCTCAGCTGGACCAACCCTGTTAACAAATGTCAGGAAATAAATAAATATATGTGAAGTATAATGTTTGTTAATGTTAATTTGTTAATGCAGTTTGATTACTTTTGTATAAATGCAAATTTGCCTATGTCACAAGTAATAATTCAATAAAGATCTTTTAATAAAATGGTTAGAAGACACTGAAAATAGTTGACAAAGTAACGAATCAATCTATAGGTTTAAGTAAAAAGAGGAAAGATGACAATCATCTAGTCCCATTTTTGATTGTAATTGTCTGTTACAAGATACAATTTAAATAGATATAAGCTGAATGATTAGGTGAAAGAATATAGATCACTCTGAGAAATGATTCAGTAAAATGTATACTCTAATACATTCAATAAAAATCTAAAATGATCTTGCTCAGAGTTCTTTCTAGCATCTATGGCCAACAGAAAATGGATTCCTGGAGAATATTGTATAGAGATTCTAATGAAAGCTTTTAAATTGAGTTTTTTCACTCCCAAAAGTCCTTTCACACCTGAAAAAAAATTTCTCAATAGCAGTCTTTGTTAACACCCCTATAGAAGTCATCCCCCATGTCAAACTACTAGACATGACAAATGATCTTCTTCTTCTTTCGGCTGTTCCCATTAGGGGTCACCACAGCAGATCACCTGTTTCCATTTCTTCCTGTCCTCTGCATCTTGCTCTGTCACACGAACCACCTGCATGTCCTCTCTCACTACATCCATAAACCTTATCTTAGGCCTTCCTCTTTTCCTGTTATCTGGTAGCTTCATCCTTAGCATCTTTTTCCCAATATACTCTGCATCTCACCTCAGCACATGTCCAAACCAACGTAATCTTGCTTCTCTGGCTTTGTCTCCAAACCTTCCAACCTGGGCTGACCCTCTAATATACTTATTCCTAATCCTGTCCATCCTCATCACACCCAGTGCAAATCTTAACATCTTCACCTCTGCCACATCAAGCTCTGACTCCTGCCTTTTTATCAATGCCACTGTCTCCAACCCATATAACATAGCTGGTCTCACTACACTCTTGTACACCTTCCCTTTCACTCTTACTGGTACTCGTCTGTCACAAATCACTCCTGGCACTCTTCTCCACCCACTCCATCCTGCCTGTACTCTCTTCTTCACCTCTCCTCCACAATCACCGTTACTCTGAACTATTGACCCCAAGTATTTAAACTCATCCACCTTCGCCACCTCTACTCCTTGCATCCTCACCATTCCTCTATCCTCCCTCTCATTCACACACACATATTCTGTCTTAGTCCTGCTGACCTCCATTCCTCTTCTCTCTAGTGCATATCTCCATCTCTCCAGGGTCTCCTCCACCTGTTCCCTACTCTCACTACAGATCACAATGTCATCTGCAAGCAGCATAGTCCACGAGAACTTCTGTCTGATCTCGTCTGTCAACCTGTCCATCACCATTGCAAATAAGAAAGGGCTCAGAGCTGATCCTTGATGTAACCACACCTCCACCTTAAACCAGTGGCGGCTGGTGACTTCAAATTAAAGGGGGGCTGCAGGAGACAGCTGAATGAGTGGGGCCAATGGGATGGGTTTTGGCCAACTAGAAAGGGGTGGAGCTATGCTCAAAACCACAACAACTGGAACTTTAATGAAATACACTGCCCTGGGTGCCAAACAGTCATTATGAGAGTCCAATCAAGACAAAATGAAGTGTAGAAGAAAAAAATATTTCAATGCATTGCCTACATGACAACTTACTTAATATCCAGATGGAAACAGGTTGTGAGGCATGAAAAAATAAATTACTTTTTAAATACATTACTGGAAAGCCAGTCAAAATCAAGTATATAAAACAAGCAGCACTCAACTCAAACCACTACTCCTTGCACTGCAGTTCTAATTATAATTTATATTCAGCTTTATAAAATGACCAAGTAACATGCTGAAAGTAGCAATCTCTGTGATACCCCCACTTGTAAAAATGTTTCTTATCCAAAAAAGATCTGCTGCCTGACAACTATCTACTTGTTTCATGGGGAAGACAAGATCAAAGTAAAAAATGAACAGCTAACAAGAAACAAGCTCAAGATAAATTGCTTAAAGGATTCCTGTACAAGTTATGGACCACACATGATAGATTGGCATTCTGTTTAGTTTACGGGTAAGCCTGCAAAGATGACTGCAAGTCTCCAATAAATGTAATGAGCTTCTGAAAATATTGTAATCCTGTCCTTTTATTACAAATACTGTCATATGCATTTCAATACCCAAGGCTTATACATGATCTAGTTATGTAAATATTCTCTGCATGGCAACAATGAAAAGGCTTTCAATGCTGGTAATTCTTTAACAGTATGCTTATTAAAGCTTACTTGCATTTTACAATCTCCGACAAGCTTACCTGATGCTCATTAAATCATTGCTACTTAAACAGAGCAACAGGGCACTGTGACAGCATGCATTTCCTGAATAATAAGAAGCATAAATCAACAGTATAAAAATCTGACACAAAACCAGAACATTCTGCAAAATCAAGAACAGATGAAAAGCCACGGTCGTACTTGTGGTCTACCTTGGATGGGGGAATACTCTGCACACTTACACTGCATAACTGCTCCTTGCCTTCCTTGGACACATCCAGAGCCACTACAATGGGGAGTGGGGTGCAACAAGTATGTCATACTTTGAAATGTCTCTGGCTGATAGTGATGGCTCTGACACTCATACCTCTCAACTTCAGAGCAAGAAATCTGGACAAACCCATACATAGAACTAGAAGTGGGACACAGGCCCAAAAATAAGGACAATTTTTAAATATTGCTCTTATTAACTTATATAATAGAACAGTAGTAGATCTTGCATTAGTACGAATTTTCCGAAGGGTATAAAATCTGAAACTCAAATGTCTGCCATTATTTTTTAAATTCAGTCTTTAATGACTTGCCACTAATTTGCCAGAATACCACAATTTTATGAAAAACAGACCAAAAATGTGATGCAAAAATATAAAGTTGCCACACAATACAGCTGGCAACCTGTCAAAAAAGGGACACCTTTTTAATATTAACACTGTTAACTTGAGCAGCTAACAAAATAAGAGCATTTCCATGCATTTCTGAAATAAAAGTAATGTATAACTCTGATAATTACAGTTATTTATAATTGTAAACCCTCCACATTTTCTTCCAAAATTGTCATTTTTGAGGAGGGATTATTAGGGGAGAGCAACATTTTGAGTCAAAATTGGGGACAATTGAGAGGTTTGGATATTCCTAATTCTACAAAGTGATTTGCACGTACCTCTCAACCTCTTAATGAAGGAAATCTGGACAAGGCCAAATATATTGGGGGAACATACAAACACTACTAAAAATTGCTCTTGTATAAACTTAAGACAGTTGATAGAATAACAGGTCTTGCATTAGCATTCATTTTTCTGAAGGTTATGACGTCTGAAACTCAATGTCTGTCATTTAGTGACTTCATTCCTAAATGATTTGCTAGAAAACCACAATATTTAGGAGGAACAAACCAAAAATAAGAAGCAAATATCTATTCATTCTGCAAAAATATGGACAACTGAGAGGTATAGTTCAACCGGGGCTGTCTGAGTTTGCAACCCCCCCCTCACAAAATCATGGCCAAATGGATCCTCCCCCCTGCAGCCATTCCAACGTCCCATTCCTTGATTATTTTGCCCCATTTACCATAAACACTGTAATGTGCATACTGCTTTACTTCTGCGATGATTTAGATTTCATTTGAAAGTTTTATTTTGCATTTTACACACAAACCCTAATAGATATCTGTTAAACAAAGCAATGCGGTCTCACAATGAAAATAGACTTAGCATTAAAACTTCTCTGCCCTTGAAACTCACATGCATTGAAACAGCACTGAAACCCACATTCAAAGAAAATACATTTTGCCAGTGGCAGATAAAGATTTGGCATAGTAGTATGTTTCTCTGACAGTTTTGCACAGGGTCCCCTGGGTTCAAGACGTGGCAGTGAAATGTACGGTGTAGATTAACTCTGGGCTGTTTTCAAAATCATAGGTCCCTTGAACATGAAACATACACATGCTCTTTGATACACCTTCCTGACTGTATTACATTATATTCCTTGTACAATACAGTACAGTTGTTAGAGGGCATTTTAAATTTATTGTTTTGAACATTTTTTCAGTAAACAATGAAACAAAATGCATGCACCAATGACAAAACTGCTCAATTCAGAACATTTCCATTATAAAACGTCTACTCAACCTTCTATAGTCCACCAGTATCAGTAAATATGCACAATCTCTGAAGTAGTAAAATCCACATTAACGAAATATGTAACTAATAAAGAGGTTGCTGCTAGCAAACAACTTTATATGTCATTGTTTCATCTACAAATAAAGTGCCTGTTGCCCTTGAAGAATAAATTGCCTATGTTGCATGCATTAAAAAAATGATAAGCTAGTAATACCGCAATAGGGAATGGATAGCAAACTGATAAGAGGTTCATAGTTACCCGGTATCTTTGCCAAAAGGGACTGCAGCATCCACCCCCTTTACAACACAGTACAGTATCAACAATGCATCTACTTACTGTGGGAGTAGAACACACAGCCTCCTGCATCCAAAGCAAGTACACTACCTGTTGTGCTATTAACAATGCAAGCAGATTTAGCATAAGCAGCACTAAACTTTTGTTCCCCTGCAGCTCTCAACTCCTTGTAAAATCTGTTCGACAGTCAGCTGTATCTCTGAATTTTGCAGCACAAGATATCTGGAAAAAGCCAATTTTTTTTTTTGGGGGGGGGGGCAAAAGGCCAAAAAACAGGGACACATTTTAAATATTGCTTGTATAATGTTGGAAAGTTGCTAGAATACAATGCTGTGTTACCACCGTACATTTCACTGCCACGTCTTGAACCCAGGGGACCTTGTGCAAAACTGTCAGAGAAACATACCACTATGCCAAATCAGCTGAAACAGAGGAAGACAAACTTAAATGACTACTATTTAGTGAATTCATTTCTCACCATAGCTGTCAACCTCTTAGCAAAAAACACCTGCAAAAAGCCAATAATGTGGGAATACAGCTGCCAAACATATTCAGTGAATTCAGTTCTCACCATAGCTCTCAACCTTAGCACAAAATACCTGGACGAGGCCAATAATGGGGGAATACAGTCCCAAAAATATGGGCAAATTTCAAATATCCATGTTATAAACTTAGACAATTGCTAGAATAAAAGGTTTTGTTTTACCATGTACTTTCTGAAAAATATGAAGTCTGAAATTCAAATGCCTGTTATTTTTAAACATTTCAAAACGCATCCGTCACTCTCACCTCAAACCTCACCGCTGTCACACTACCCTCCTACATATCCTCTACCACTCTTACATACTTCTCTGACACTCCCGACTTCCTTATACAATACCACAACTCCTCTCTAGGCACCCTGTCATATGTTATCTCTAAGTCTACAAAAACACAATGCAACTCCTTCTGACATTCTCTGTACTTCTCCATCAACACTCTCAGAGCAAAGATCACATCTGTAGTGCTCTTTCCCAGCATGAAATCATACTGCTAATCACTAATCATCACGCCCCTTATTAACCTTGCTTCCACTACTCTTTCCCATAACTTCATGTTGTGACTGATCAATTTAATCCCTCTGCAGTTACTACAGCTCTGCACATCACCCTTATTCTTAAAAATCGGTACCAAAACACTTTTTTTCTCCATTCCTCATGCATCCTCTCACTTTCCAAGATTTCATTAAACAATCTAGTTAAAAACTCCACTGCCATTTCACCTAAACACCTCCATGCTTCCACAGTTATGTCATCTGGACCAACAGCCTTTCCGTTCTTCATCCTCTTCATAGCTATCCTTACTTCCTCCTTGCTAATCCATTGTACTTCATGATTCACTATCCCTACATCATCCAACCTTCTCTCCCTCTCATTCTCTTCATTCATCAACCCCTCAAAGTACTCTTTCCATCTGCTTAACACACTCTCCTTGCTTGTGAGTACGTTTCCCTCATTATCCTTTATCATCCTTACCTGCTGCACATCTTTCCTAGCTCGGTCCCTCTGTCTAGCCAATCAGTACAGGTTCTTTTCTCCCTCCTTAGTGTCCAACCTTTCATACAACTCTTCATATGCCTTATCCTTAGCCTTCGCCACCTCTCTCTTTGCCATGCACCTCATCT